>NC_090443.1:704937909-705240939 GCF_031143425.1 Pleurodeles waltl | reverse complement strand
GGTGCTGGGTTTGTCCAAGTTTCAGTGAGAAAGGCAATGTCCGGGCGGGTGGAGTCCAGTAGGTCCCAGAATTCTGTGGCATGTTTCTGGAGGGAGCAAATGTTGAGGAGGATGCAGCTGAAACACTCTGGGTTGGTGTTCGATGGCTCAGCGGTGGAAGGGTCCGGTGCTTGCTGTAGGGTAAGGGTGTGGTGGCAGTGGAGGCAGGAGAATGGTCCATGGATATCTCTGTGTGATGCGTGATGGCTCGCAGCAGATTGTCCTGTGTTCAACTTGTGGAGGGTCTCTGTGTTGTATTGATGGAAGGTTAGAGGACCAGGGTTCGTGGTGCTGGGTGCAGTCCAGGCATGGATGGGTGCAGACAGGCTTGCCGCACATAGGCCACCATTAAGAAGGGGAGAGAAGTGGGGGTCCAGTCAGCTGGGAGGAGGGAGGGTGGGAAAGCACTTTGCAGGGAGGGAGGGGGGTTGGGCCGCAGGGGCAGCAGAGAATGGAATGTGGAAAACACAAGGAGAGTGAAAGGCTAAAGGAAAGAGGAAGAGACAAGAAAGAAAAAAAGAAAAAATGAGGATGACAGAAAAATAAGCAAAAGTTAAAAGAGAAAGTAAAATACTTACATGAATATGGCCACTAGGCCTCCAGGAATAAGGTGCAGGCAGGAGCAGAGACTCAGGCAGGCTCTCTGTTCAAAATGCGGCAGAAGAAGCAGCAACAGGTGGAACTGCGCAGAGGAGGATGAGCAGATTCTGACCAGGAGATGGAATGAAAGCCCCCATTTATCTTTGTCTCCTTTCTCACTGAGCAGGGTGGTGGCCAGCTTCAATGACCTACGCCTTTGGAGAGCTGTGTGAGAGAGGTCTTGGTTGATCCAGACTTACAATCCTCAAAGTTGACCAACACTTGATCCCTCATTGCAGACACGGGCCCTTATTACAACCATGGCGGTCGGAGTTAAAGCGGCTGTAATACCGCCAACAGGCCGGCGGAAAAAAAAATGGAATCATGTCCATGGCGGAAACCGCCAACATAGACAGCCACTTTAACACTCTGACTGCCACGGCGGTAGAAACAGACACCGCGGCGGCAACCACCAACAGACAGGCAGAGGACAATGTACCGCCCACACTATTGTGACACACCAATCCGCCACCTTTTCCGGGACGGAACCAACGCTATCAAAAGCACGGCGGAAACAGTACACAGAAGGGAAAACACTCACCTCTCCACACCCCACGAGGAACCAGGATGCCATGGAGCCTGAATTGCAGATACTGCTGATGCTGGTATTCCTTCTCTTCTATCAGGAGCACCAAAGACGGCGGCGACAACCACAGTGAGTACTGCACCTACAACACAGGGGAGGGGGGAGGGAAAACAGAGTGACACACACACGCAACACGCAACACCCCCACCCTAACCCACAACACCATACACACAAATACATGCTGCAACATTACATATACACTCCCCCCACCCCCTGGAAGAACGCAAGGACAAAAGGAAATGATTTGAACACATGTAATCATGTGAAATCTCATTATCAAAGTTCAAAATCCAGAAAATACAAATATGTACACCAACTACACAAGTCCGGATAGTGTACTAATCATTGTCCGTGGACCACTGGGCCCAAAATGCATGGGCAAGGCCCACACATGATACCTGACTGGAAACAGAGAGAACACTGTTGGGGCATCAGATCGAAATGAAACAGGCACCTCAAGGGGAGGGGGGGCACCTCAGCCTGATAAACACACAATGCCACTGCTGCACGAGGGGGCTCCATGCCCATTGAGGTATCCTGGGGAGTGCAAAGCCACAGTCTCTCAAGTCTCTCAAGTGGGTGGGTTGTCCACTGCTTTATCCTGGGGAGTGAAGACACAGTCTCTCAAGTCTCCCCAGTGGATGGTTTGCCCACTGCTTTATCCTGGGGAGTGCAATGCCACAGTCTCTCAAGTCTCTCAAGTGGGTGGGTTGTCCACTGCTTTATCCTGGGGAGTGCAAAGCCACAGTCTCTCAAGTGGATAACAGTCTCCACTGGTTCTGGAGGGGGCTTTGTGGCCAGAGTGCTTCATCCTGCCAAGGACAGAGGTAGTGGATGCCATTCTCCACTTGTTCTGGAGGGGGCTTTGTGCCCAGAGTGCTTCATCCTGCCAAGGACAGAGGTAGTGGATGTATATCTCCACTGGTTCTGGAGAGGGCTTTGTGCCCAGAGTGCTTCATCCTGCCAAGGACTGAGGTAGTGGATGCTATTCTCCACTGGTTCTGGAGGGGCCTTTGTGTCCAGAGTGCTCCACGTGAAGTGTGGCCGGTACAATCACACACCTGGGTGTGCGTGGCATGACATTGGTGAGGTACAGGTAGCATGATACGTTATGGAGGCAGCGACATACCCCACACTGCTGCGGCTGCGCCTTCCACCTGCAGGTGCCAACAGTGATGACAGTAATGCTTCATGGAAGCTGCCCAGGGTCCTGGAACACTCCTCCATCCTCGGACGACTGACCACTGGGGATGGTAGGCATGTCAGCGGTGGTGCCACTGTCTGAGGACGTAGCGGGCCGCTGACGGTGCTTGCGGCTGTGTCTGTGGTGGCGGTGCTGGTGGCGGGGTCTGTGGCGGCGGTGCTTGCGGCGGTGTCTGTGGTGGCGGTGCTTTGCAATGGCAGGTGCCTTTTCTGCATGAGGATGGGCCAGATTCTGGTCTTGTGGCAGCTGTGGAGCCTGTGGACAGTGAAGAAGAGGAGGCAGAAGAAGAGGATATCGACGACCGATACAACATAATCATGCAATACTTCCAGTGAGACACAGGTAGGAAGATGCCACTGCCTCCCACATCTCATACTATTGTTGGAGCTAGCATATGTCTGTCATTTTCACTCAGTGTATGGACCCTGACTTGTCACTTTGCCTTTACATTTCACAGATGTGGGTCCCACTTTGTGCCCTCTGCTATGTTTCCTCCTGGCCTACAGTTGTGTTACATTGATATGTGCACAAGTAAATTGACATTGCTATATTTTATGGTTATTGCAATTACACATTTGTGAAAGCACAGACTGACTCCAGATTGTTTTGTGATTGAAGTGTGTTTATTTCTGTGCAAATAAGTCTATTTGTTTCACAGGTGCATTGTCCAAGGGGGCATAGGAAGTGGAGCAATGGCAGTTTAAGGATGGACAGGGTGACATAGTGGAACAGAAGGGGGACATTGTTTCCTGGCGGGGGTCTTGGCAATGTTCTCTATCTTGTTCCTGGATCTCAGGGGCCGTTTGTAGGGTGGTTCTCTATCTGCAGGGGGTGGGGTGCTGGTGTCGTGTTCCTGTGGCGGTGCCTCCTGTCCACTAGTGCCGGGGGATGTGGAGGGCTGTTCATCATCCAGGCTAGTGTCAGGGGCCCCTTGGTGTGCCACTGTGTCCCTCCTGGTGTTGACAAGGTCTTGCAGCACCCCTGCAATGGTGACCAGGGTGTTGTTAATGGACTTCAAGCCCTCCCTGATCCCAAGGTAGTGTTCCTCCTGGAGCCGCTGGGTCACCTGAAACTTGGCCAGTAACATTGCCATCGTCTCCTGGGAATGATGGTAAGCTCCCATGATGTTGGAGAGGGCCTCAAGGAGAGTGGGTTCCCTGGGCCTGTCCTCCCCGTGTCGCACAGCAGTCCTCCCATCTTCCTTGTTGTCCTGTGCCTCTGTTCCCTGAACCGTGTGCCCACTGCCACTGCCCCCAGGTCCCTTAATTTCTTGTGTTGGTGGGTTTGCCTGGGTTCCCTCTAGTGGTGGACACACTGCTGATTGACATGTCCTGGGGACAGAGGGATGGGCCCGCTGGGTGGGTGCTGTGCTGGTGTTTCCTGAGGAGGGTGGCTCTGTGGTGGCTTGTGACAGTGTCAGGGTAACCGACTATCCCGAGGTCCCAGATGGGCCGGGCTGGTCATCTTGATCCAGTTGTGCAGAGCTGCTGTCATCACTGTGGGTCTCTTCTGTGGGGGGACTGGCTATGTCTGGCACCTCCTGTCCGGTGACGTTGGGTAGGGGTCCTGTTGGGGTGTAAAGGCATGATTAATGCATCTATGTGTGCCATCTTCTGCAATGGGTGAGTGACCGTCTACTCCAGTGCTTGCATTCTTGCCGTGGTCCTTGTGTGATAGTTGGTTTGGGGTCTGTGCGGGTATCTGTAGTGGACATGCTTTGGTGATGGGTGTCCATGCATTGTTGTTACATGCAGGGCTTGTTTTTGGGATGTGTGGGTTGTGTTGGTGGGGTATCTGTGGGTTCTTGGAGTAATGGGTGTGAGGGTAAGGGTGGGGTATGTGAAGGCATGCAGGTAGGGTGGGGGATAAAGTACTAAATATTTGCCTTACCAGAGTCCAGTCCTCCTGCTATTCCTGCGAGGCCCTCAGGATGCAGTATTGCCAAGACTTGCTCCTCCTATGTTGTTTGTTGTGGGGGGGGGAGGTGGGGTCCACCGCCAGTCCTCTGTACAGCAATCTGGTGTCAGGAGACGACCAAAAGCACCTTCCCCCATAGGTCGTTCCACCTCTTCCTGATGACATCCCTAGTTCTTGGATGCTGTCCCACTGCGTTGACCCTGTCAACAATTCTGCACCATAGCTCCATCTTCCTTGCAATGGATGTGTGCTGCACCTGTGATCCGAATAGCTGTGGCTCTACCCAGATGATTTCCTCCACCTTGACCCTGAGCTCCTCCTCAGAGAACCTGGGGTGTCATTGAGGTGCCATGATGTGGTGTGGGTGATGTGTGAGGTGGTGTGTGTTGTGATGTGTGAGGGGATGTGTTTGTGTGTGTTGTTTGAGGTGCGTGGATGTTGTGTAAGTGGTGGTGTTGTGTGTCTGTGGATGCTGCTGTTGTTTAAGGTAGTGTATATCTCTGGCCTGCTTTCAATTTCTGGTAGTAAGGGTTTGTGGGTGATGTGGGTGTGTGCTTTATATTGGATTGGGTGTGTGGGTGTGGCCAATACGGTCACACCAGGAGTGGGAGTTCCCCACCTGGGTCAGGGACCACTGATCAGTGTGGTGCCAGAACATGTGCTCAGGTTGGAAAGGATTCCCGCCACACCTGAGGGATAGGGTAAAGGGTCTCCTTTAAGTCGCAACCTGCAGGCCCTGCTTTGCTTCAATGGTTCAATGAAGATGCTGTCCCAGGGCTGACATCCTGCCCATCATTTTGGCCTGGCAGAAAACACAATGCACAATGAAGGGGGTGCAACTCCAGCACTCTGTAGGTAGCGCCAAAGTTGCCCTCCCAGGATCACCAAAGTCGGTCTGTCCTGGGGTGGTCAAAGTGTAGCAAATTATACCTTCACTTAGTACACTTGTACCCCCCACTGGGTTGTAGGAGTGGGGCCCTTTGTCTCTATCCATGCTGCCCCGTGGCTGCCCCCTTGTAGGGGGTCCTGACTCAGTCTCATATAGATGTAGGCGATGGATGAGTACCCCAGGTGCACACTCACCACTGGTCACGAGGCCGCATCCACCTGCAGCTCATTCAAGCTTCAGCCCCCTTGAGGACTGGAGGGGCATCACAGATCACCCACACTGTGCTGCACATTCCCCAGCCCCCATACAGATCTGCTGGGAAGAGGGCCAGCAGCTCGGCATGTGCTGCCCCCAGGCACTGCTTAGCAGGTGGCAGCCTACCAAAGGGGTCTTCCCCAATCTCGTGGAGGTGTTTATCTCAGAGCAGGAACAGGTGGCATCTGCCCAAGGTAGTTGTGGTCGCCGGGTCCCACCTGTCTCTGGGGATCGTCAGGCTCCCTTTAAGATGTCAGGACTCATGGCCCAACAGCAGTCCATTTTTGGTGCCGGGTGCATGCCTTAGTTATGGTCTACTTTGAGTGCTGCAAACAACCTCCAAACTAGTTTAGGCTAAGACAGGCTGATCGTTGACTCCTCCGGCTAGCTGACTGGGACTCCCTCTCACCTAAATGCTGCTGATCACCTGCTCAGTTACTGCCAGGCACCAGCGAGCCCACGAACGGCGGTTGTCATCTTACTGGAAGATGACAGCGTAGAAATTGAGGTCTCTCCGGATTGTGGTGCAGGCCCGGGGAGGCAATGGTCACCAGCTGTTCCCCTGCTCTTCAAGCAATTGATTCTGCAATGGAACCCCTCCGAGTATGGTGGGGGTCTGATACAAGGCTCCTACACAGGCACCATCTTGGACCTGGAATGGGTAGATTAATAAACTGTTTTAGTTTTTTAAGTTTTTGTAGGTGATTGTAATTTCTATTTGGACTAATTATTTTTTAAGTATTTGATTGCATTATTTTTATTGTTATTGTCTCAGTGTAATTTTTTATTTTTTATTTTTTATTGAAGGATGTAGGTTTCATAGGAGAAAGGGAGGGGAGTGTTTGTAAAACTATGGCCATAGCATTATTTTTTTACACTGAGGCAGTGCTAAGGTGGCCTTTTCCCTGCACCAAATTTACAAAGTGGAGCAATGCATGCATTGCACCACTCTGTAACCCTTTGTGCTACATTATGCCTTGGCCAGGCATAATGTATGCAAAGAGGGTGTTCCTCTGTTAGTGGGGGGCAAACAAATGGAGCAAGGAAATCTAAGAGATTTCTTTGCGTCATTTTTTTCAGCCCTTTTACCACCTGCACCAATATTTTGTCACTACTCCTGCAGAGTACATCAAGAACGTAATAAACAATTATGCTATTGCCTCCTACCCTGCACCATGGTGTGCCGTATTTTAAATATGGCGCACACATGGTGGCGGTAGGGGGGCACTAAGGGGCTCACTTTTCCTAAATATTCCCCATTGGGTCTCAACTAGAATCCCATTTTTACTATTAAAGATCAAAATGAAGGAGACTGTATATATCACTGGGACCGTTGACTAAATCAGAGGTTTTGTATGGCAGTGTTTTTGAGGACATCACAAGGAAAAGGCATGCTGCATGGTCAATCTAAAAATCAAACAATACATATGTTGTGGAAACTCCAGCAAAAATAAATGAGGATGGTAAATAATATTTATTCTGGCAGCTTTGCTGTTAGTTGCTCAAAAATGAAGGCACTCAAATGTTGAGAAGAACTTGGATAACAAAGTTTTGTCAAGATGCTTGATTACATAATTCAGTGGAAGAAGGAAGTCAATGGAGGGTTGAGAAACTTCATTAAACCAGGTTTCAGTCAATATCAGAAGATCTAGGTCCATTTCCTTTATGGAATCTCTTGTCTCAACGTGATGCTTCACTGTGGGCCTGCACTTGTGACAGGAACAATGTAAAGATTAAGGGCCTGATCTAAATCTTGACAGGTGTACTGACATCCCTCAGTGGTGGCAGTTTCAAGCACTCTATGAACGGACTTCTGACTGCCATATGTAGATTTATAGTGGCTGAACCTCCGTCTGCATCAAAAGAGTGTAGTCCATCACGCAAGCGCTTTCCCGTTGCCAATGCAGCTGACTCCAATGCTACCTAACATTACTCCATCACTGGGTGATGGCGTTCTTTTAGCATCAGATACCTGATAGCAGGAGTCCATTACGTAAACCGTGCAACATTGTACAGTGTCTGTGGCAATTGGTTGGATGCTAGCAGCAAACACCTGGGGCCTTATTTATACTTTTTGGTGCAAAACTGCACTAATGCAGTTTTGCACCAAAATGTTTTGCACCGGCTTGCACCATTTTTTAGCAGCAGCTGGGCACCATATTTATGGAATGGTGCAAGCCGGTGCAAAGGGTAGGCTAGCTTTAAAAAAAAATGACGTTTGGCAGGTTTGAGTCAAAATAATTGATTCTGACCAGATTAGTATAATTTTTTGACACTAAGGGGCATATTTATACTCTGTTTGCACTGAATTAGCGTCATTCTTTTTCACTCTAATTCAGTGCAAAACGAACTCCATATTTATACTTTGGTGCTAGACCCATCTAGCGCCAAATTTATGGAGTTAAAGTCATTTTTTGGAAGTGGAAAACTACCTTGCCTTAATGAGATGCAAGGTAGGCGTTCCCGTGCAAAAAATTACTCTATGGCCATAACGCCATATTTATACTCCCATGCAAAAATGGTGCAAGGGAGGGAGGAGGGATCAAAAAATGGGGCAAAGCTTGCTTTGCCCCATTTTTTAAGACCTGGGTCAGGGCAGGCGTTACGGGACCTGTGGGCCTATTTCCCTGGTGGAATGCCATGGAATAAGCCCACAGGTGCCCTCCACAGGCCCCAGGGGCACCCCCACCCACACTAGAGGGACTGCGAGGATGGGGGACCCCATCCCAGGTAAGTACAGGTAAGATTGCATTTTATTTTTGAAGGTGCCATAGTGGGCCCTGAAATGAGCCCCCATACATGGCACAGGGTGCAATGGCCATGCCCAGGGGACCCCTGTCCTCTGTGCTGGCCTTTGGGGGTGGTGGGCATGACTCCTGCCTTTTGTAAGGCAGGAGTCATGTGGCATTGTAGGTTTAGCACCATAAAATGACGCTAATCTGGTTAGAGTCATTTTTTTTACTCTAACCTGTCTAAAGCCATTTTTTGGTGCTAAACCCTCTTCTTCTATACTGCGAGCCCCACGTGACTAAAGTCATTTTTTAAAAACTCTAGCGTACCCTTTGCACCGGCTTGCACCATTCCCTAAATATGGTGCCCGGCTGGTGCACAGAAATGGTGCAAGCCAGTGCTAAACTTTTGGGGGCAAAATTGGGTTAGTGCAGTTTTGCAGCAAAAAGTATAAATAAGGGCCAATATTTTGTAAGTTTGCGCCACTTTTGCGTCAAAAAATGACGTTAATGCGGCGCAAAAAAAGTATAAATCAGGGTCTTGGTGCTAGACGGGTCTAGCACCAAAGTATAAATATGGAGTTCGTTTTGCACCGAATTAGAGTAAAAAATGACGCTAATTCAGAGCAAACAGAGTATAAATATGCCGCAGAGTATAAATATGCCCCTAAATATGGTGTTAAGGCCATAGAGTAAATTTTTGCACGGGAACGCCTACCTTGCATCTCATTAAGGCAAGATAGGTCTCCACTTTCAGAAAATGACTTTAACTCAATAAATCTGGTGCTAGAGGGGTCTAGCACCAAAGTATAAATATGGAGTTAGTTTTGCACCGAATTAGAGTTTAAAAAAATGACACTAATTCGGTGCAAACAGAGTATAAATATGCCCCCTGAAGCTTATTGGCTAATTGATTACACCTGCATACCACAGCATAAACCACACTGCACTGAAATTAGACTAGAGCTACAATTGTTTGGAGCCTAAGTAGAAAATACATCCAAATCACAGGAGAGGCAAAGGTGGACCAGAATAATTGACAGAGCAAATGCTATTCCAGACAACCTACCCACGCAAGAGGAAATAGAAAGAGATGGAACAAACTGCAGGGAGGGATGCATTCCCTGGCCTCTAAGCATCACCTGGAGGCCCAGGGCACTGTGGTGATTCTCCGAGCCTACCCCTCACAGCTATATCCCTGGGAGGAGAAGTTCTTGCAGATCCTACAAATCTAAAGACTTGACAGGAATTCCTGGTGGAGTGGAGACTGGTAAATTACACCTTTAAATGTCTCACTAAACATTCATGCAGTGTTTCCTCTAGAGGTAGCTGTTTATAATGAGTTTTGCACCACTGTAAAACATAAACTCATTTTTTCTCAATTTAACATTTTTCAAATCTATTATTATCAACAACTTGGGAACTTTGTGGTACTATCTCTTGTTTTACTACTGGGCAATATGCATGGTCAATATGTGTGTTGTTCTTAATTAATCATTTTAGCTTTTGCGTGTTTTTTATTTGAATGTATTCTGTTGTAGTAAAGATAACACGTTCAGTACTCCATCTATTAAACCATGAAGGTATGGTAAGTGTTTTATCACCTATCAATATATTTCACATAGGTACATTGCATATATTGTACAAGGAATATCCAAATTACAATTTTCAAGTGTTGTTAATGTTAAATTGAAATGACTACAACTACTATGATGCTTTGTTTTTGTATCTGGAAAACACTTTTGTAATGTGGGTGGGTTGCCCACTGCCATATCCTGGGGAGTGCAAAGCCACAGCCTTACAAGTCTCTACAGTGGGTGGGTTGCCCACTGCCATATCCTGGGGAGTGCAAAGCCACAGTCTCTCAAGTGGATAACAGTCTCCACTGGTTCTGGAGGGGGCATTGTGCCCAGAGTGCTTCATCCTGCTAAGGACAGAGGTAGTGGATGGATATCTCCACTGGTTCTGGAGGGGGCATTGTGCCCAGAGTGCTTCATCCTGCTAAGGACAGAGGTAGTGGATAGATCTCTCCACTGGTTCTGGAGGGGGCATTGTGCCCGGTAGTGGATGGATCTCTCCACTGGCTCTGGAGGGGGCATTGTGCCCAGAGTGCTTCATCCTGCTAAGGTCAGAGGTATTGGATGGATCTCTCCACTGGTACTGGAGGGGGCATGGTGCCCGGAGTGCTTCATTCTGCCCGTGACGGACTCAGTAGCGTCAGTGCCCTTGGCGCTCATGGGCCAGCGGTGCTTGAGACGGCGGTGCCCTGTTCAGTGGTGCTTGAGACGGCAGTGCCCTGTTCAGCGGTGCTTGAGACGGCGGGGCCCTGTTCAGCAGTGCTTGGAGCGGCGGGCTCCTTTGCAGTGACTCAGCTGCTGGCGGTCATTCATGGCCCAGCAGGGCTTGTGCTGGTGGTCCTTCATGGCCCAGCGGGGCTTGTGCTGGCGGTCCTTCAGGGCAGCTGGGCTGGTGCTGGCGGTGGCCTCCTGGGCAGCTGGGCTTGTGGCGGTGGCCTCCTGGGCAGCTGGGCTGGTGCTGGCGGTGGCCTCCTGGGCAGCTGGGCTTGTGGCAGTGGCCTCCTGGGCAGCTGGGCTGGTGCTGGCAGTGGCCTCCTGGGCAGCTGAGCTGGTGCTGGCGGTGGCCTCCTGGGCAGCTGGGCTTTTAGCAGTGGCCTCCTGGGCAGCTGGGCTGGTGCTGCCGGTGGCGTCCTGGGCAGCGGGATGATGGCGGTCTTCTCCACTGTGCTGCTCTTCCCAGACTTGCTGAGTTTCTTGTGGCCCTTCCCCACCTTGGAAGGTGTCGCAGCTGACTCCACACTCCCACCGGGACCCCTGGGAGTGGCTTTGGTGGGTGGAGTCTTCCCCCTCTCCCGCCGGGCACTAGCCAACTTCTGATGCTTCACAGGTGGGGGACTGTCTGTGCTGTGGCTCCGTGCCACACTGGCTGCCCTGGTGGCCGGTGCACTCCAGATTCCGGTGACTACAGGCACCACTGGTCCCGGAGATGTTGTGGCTGAGGTGCTAGTTTGGAACCTAGGAGATGGACGGGGTGGGGGAGGTGTGGGAAAGAGGTCAAGGTTGGACAGGAAAAGTTTTTGGGAGACACTGGGACGGGTAGCTGGAGGGGGTTTGGGAGTGGAGGAAGAGGTTGTAGTTGTAGGAGGTGTTCGTTTGCTGACTTTGGGTGAAGGTGCATGCGCTGGAGGCTGTCGTGAGGTGGATGGCTGTTGGGTGGGTGTGTGCCTGCGTTTCTGTATCTTGGGAGGGGGCGTCACAGACACACTGGGAGAAGACAGAGGGGACGTGTGAATGGTAGTGGGGTGGTGACTGCACGTGAGCGGGGTGTGGTGGTGGGTGCTAGTGGCTGTAGAGGTAGTGCATGCAGGTGTGAGTGTAGATGAGACTGGGAGGGAGGAGGGAGATGAGGAGGAGGGGGACACAGTGGAGGCAGTGGATGTTGGTGTGTCTGCACATGTCTGATGCTTGCGTGAGTGCCTGTGGGATGTGTGGTTCTTATGTTTGCCTGAGCTTCCCTTGTGTGTTGACGTGTGTGCATGCTGGTCTGAAGGTGTGCTTGGGAAAGGCTGGGGTACAGGGGATTGGGTCTGGGTGGAGGAAGTTGGAGGGGGGAGGCTAGACACAGGGACAATTGCTGCCATCAGTGCTGAGGCCAGAGTATGAAAAGCTCGCTGAAGGGCCGCCTGACCAGAATGAATGCCCTCCAGGAATGCATTTGTTTGTTGCAACTGCCTTTCTACACCCTGGATGGCATTCAAAATGGTAGACTGCCCAACAGTGAGGGACCTGAGGAGGTCAATGGCCTCCTCACTGAGGGCAGCAGGGGTGACTGGGTTAGGCCTGAGGTGCATGGGGCGAAGGTGATGCCCACCATCCCGGGTGAGCGGGCACGGCGCAAAGGCTGAGGGGCTGCTGGGAGGGCAGTGCTGGAAGGAGGGGTGGCAGCTGTACCTGTAGATGGGGGGGCACAGATGTTGCCGCCACCACAAGGGAGCTCCTATCAGAGGACGCGTCTGTGTCACTGGTCTCAGCTCCTGACCCCGCCGTGGAGCTCCCCTCGCCCTCCATCCCACTGGTGAACTCCGATTCTGTAGTGTGGCCCTCCATGGCCAAGTGGGATGCAGCCCCCTCGTGCTCCGGTGCCACTGCTCCTCCGCCTGATGATGCTAATGCACACAAGAACAGGGAGACCACAAAAAGGGGGGGGGCGACAGAAGAAAGACATGTTGAGTGCATGCATTACCGCTACAGTTGGCGGACACGACAGAAACACAAGCATCCTGCACTACGCTGCGCTCTTGGGCTCCACTGTTCAATTCCTGGGAACTGGCCTACTAGGCTATGGACGACATCTGCACACATGGATGACACAGGGGCATGACTATGTGTAGTTGGCACTCTACAGATATGCGGTGGGGTGCCACATGGCCTGCCTTACAGAGGGACCTTGCCTACGGAACTCGCCCTGGCCTAGGGAAACCCACAGTCCACCTCCCCCACCCAGACCCCTCCACTGCGTGCAAAATCAGCGGAATGAGAGTGTACTCAACCCCTTGTGGCTGCTGTCATGCCCTCGAGCGCCCATCCAACTCCAGGTACGCCACTGCCAGGATCCTGACATCAGGGGGGTCATGGTGCGACGGGCACCCCTCCCACGTTGGGAAGCAATCCCCAGCTGAGCCTCCGCCGTCTTCTTGCTCCAGCGGCGAATGTGCTCCTATCTTTTCTGGCAGTGGATGCTCCGTCTGTGGTAGACCCCCAGGGTCTGGACGTCCTTGGCGATGGCACGCCAAATATATATTTTCTGGTGGGCGCTGACCTACATGATTTGTACAGGGGGAAGAGAAACTTATTACCAACTGCACCGTCAAATTGATTGGCCCCCATCCCTACCCATGCCATGTGGCACATGCACTCACCATTGTTTCATGCATGCCACACTCTCCCTCCTTCCTTCTTACATCCACCCCTCTCCACACAGGCATAGCCCATACAGCATGCTCCCAGTGTACTTACCTGTTGGTCTGGAGGACCATAGAGTAGCGTGCACTGGGGGAGGACCCCATCCACGAGTTTCTCCAACTCCTCCGATGTGAAAGCAGGGGCCCTTTCCCCAGACACTCGAGCCATTGTCTCTTCCAGACCGAGGTCACAGCAGCACTTGCAGTGTAGGTCCTCTCCAGTCGAAGATCAGGTATCGAGTGATTGAAGTGATAGAAAATGGCGGTCACGTCCGTGGCGGTGCGTATCGTCACCGCTGGCGTACATCGTCATTGGCTCCTGGGACCCATAGGGTCCAATGTTAACCAATGCAGCATTGCGCCGCGGTCTTCGACCACCTACCGCAACGGTTTACAACGCCAGCACAGTTACCTCACATCCCATTGTCCCACTTTAGAGGTCAGGCAGCCGCCATTTCATGGGCCCACATGGCTTCATTTTCAACTGCGTCACACATACCTAGGCCTAGGCTCAACACACATACAGGCCACTTTTTTGATTATGATTGGTGTTCTGTGTAAGCTCTGGGTACGTACCTCTGAGTTGTTTGACTCTGTGCTCGCTGTTGTCCCTCATAGGCACCGTCCGCTGGGACATGCGAGGAGATGGCGGCATCCTCCGGTGTACCGACCTTTGGTGGACCTGTCGACAATGGAGGAAAGACATGTGATAATCACATACAGGCTTGACCATGCCACAATCCAGGAACTGTGGGCCATATTTATACTTTTTGACGCAAAACTGCGCTAACGCAGTTTTGCGTCAAAAAAATTAGCGCTGGCTAACGCCATTCTGAAGCGCCATGCGGGCGCCGTATTTAATCAATGACGTTAGCCGGCGTTAGCCGCCGGCGCTGCCTGGTGTGCGTGGAAAAAAACGACGTACACCAGGCAGCGCCGGCGTAGGGGGATATGGAGCTTGGGCGCCAAAAAATGGGGCAAGTCAGGTTGAGGCAAATTTTTCGCCTCAACCCGATTTGCGCCATTTTTTTCGACTCCCAACCCCCATAGAAATGACTCCTGTCTTAGCAAAGACAGGAGTCATGCCCCCTTGCCCAATGGCCATGCCCAGGGGACTTCTGTCCCCTGGGCATGGTCATTGGGCATAGTGGCATGTAGGGGGGCACAAATCAGGCCCCCCTATGCCACAAAAATAAATTTTAAAAAATGACTTACCTGAACTTACCTTAATGTCCCTGGGATGGGTCCCTCCAGCCTTGGGTGTCCTCCTGGGGTGGGCAAGGGTGACAGGGGGTGTCCCTGGGGGCATGGGAGGGCACCTCTGGGCTCCTTCAGAGCCCACAGGTCCCTTAACGCCTGCCTTTTCCAGGCGCTAAGAAACGGCGCAAAAGCGGGCGTACGTAATTTTTTTGGACCCGCCCACTCCCGGGCGTGATTTTTGCCCGGGAGTGTAAATACGGCGCACATGCCTCGGAGTCAATTTTTTAGACGGGAACGCCTACCTTGCATCTCATTAACGCAAAGTAGGTGTCCACGCTAACAAATTACGCAAACTCCATGGACTTTGGCGCTAGACGCGTCTAACGCCAAAGTATAAATATGGAGTTAGTTTTGCGTCGGAATTGCGTCAAAAAAAATGACGCTATTCCGGCGCAAACGGAGTATAAATATGCCCCTGTGTACCCAGTTGGAACCAGACCTGATGTCAGCTATCCGCCATCCCACAGGAATCCCCCTCAAGGGCAGGTGCTGTCAGTGCTCCATTTCCTTGCAAGTGGGTCATTTCAAACAACTGTGGCCATTGCATCAGGGATGTCCCAGCCCATGTTTTCCAACGTGTTGTCCAGAGTGTTGTCTGCCCTGCTGAAACACATGCGGAGCTACATCGTTTTCCCTCAGGTGGAGGATTTTCCTACAGTGAAAGGTGATTTCTCTGCCCTGGGACATATCCCCAACATCATAGGTGCCATTGATGGGACCCATGTGGCTTTGGTCCCCCCCCACAGGAGTGAACAGGTGTACAGAAACCGGAAGAGTTATCATTCCATGAATGTGCAGATGGTGTGTTTGGCCGACCAGTACATCTCCCATATGAATGCCAAGTTCCCTGGCTCAGTGCTTGACGCCTACATCCTGCGGAATAGCAGCATCCCTTATGTGATGGGTCAACTCCAGAGGCACTGTGTGTGGCTATTAGGTGAGCACCTGGAAGCCAGTGGGAATGGCTGTCTGGGGATATCCCTACAGGTTAGTGTGTGTCTAACAGTTGTCCCTCGTCATTTGCAGGTGACTCTGGTTACCCCAACCTGTCATGGCTACTGACCCCAGTGAGGAATTCCAAGTCAAAGGAACGCTACAATGAGGCCCATGGGGGAACTAGGAGGGTGATCGAGCGGACCTTCGGCCTCCTTAAGGCCAGGTTAAGGTGCCTCCATATGACAGGTGGATCCCTATTCTACTCACCAAAGAAGGTGTGCCAGATCATTGTGGCCTGCTGTATGCTTCACAACTTGGCTTTGCGACGACAGGTGCCTTTTCTACAGGAGGATGGTCCAGATGGCGGTGTTGTTGCAACTGTGGAGCCTGTGGACAGTGAAGACGAGAAAGCAGAAGAATAAGACATGGACAACAGGGACTCAGCGATCCAGCAACATTTCCAGTGAAACACAGGGAAGAATACAAACCTGCCTACTACATGTACTTTAACACTACTACCTCTCTACTGTCTGTTGTTTTCACCCAGTGTATGGTCACTGAGTTGTCACTTTCCCTTACGATTTTACAGATCTGGGTCCCACAGTGTGACATATGCTTTGATTCCTCATGGACTAGAGCTGTGTGACATAGAATTTTAATTCTGTCAATACCCTTGACAGAATTAAAACACATAATACATGGTTGGTCGTTGAGTCATATTAATCTTGGAAATGAATTAATAGGTTTCTGGGAGGTCAGAAATGAATTAAGGCGTCATTACAACATTGGCAGTAAAAGCCGCTTACTGCCATGCAGAAGCCCGCCAACACACTGCCGCGCATGCGGAAAACCGCCACAGCTATTATGACCCACAGCACGGAATCTGCCAAAAGTCAGACACCCACACAAGTCCGCCACACCAAAGGTCAGTGATAAACTGGCAAAAACAAAACCTCCACTGTCACGCCAACAGAAACACGCCCACACTATCACGACACACGAATCCACGCGGCGGTCTTTCAACCGCGGTATTACATTGGCGGTACACACCGCCGCGCTCAAAATACACACACATCTACAAAACACTACCACATTGGACAATTCGAAATACACACACCTGATACACATACACACACCACTCCCACACACCCAATACAATATAAAACACACACCCACATCACCCACAAACCCCTACGACCAAAAATCACGAACGAAGGCCAGAGAGAGACACCACCATTGGTTTTCAGTTTGATTTTATGATGGAAATTGTGTAAATATTATCATTTGATTTACAAAAGTTCTGGAAAATCATCAGAAATATGTTTATCTCAGTATTGTCAATAAGTAGCACTGGTTCATTACTGTCAGGGTCAAGTGTGATGTATAACTCTCTTTGTGTTGCCAGCCTAATAAATATGAACCTCTTCTCACCACATACCCTTTGCCATAGGTAGAGATACCCTGGAGCATACTTTCACCATGCCCCCATGGGGAATGTTGTGCTTTTTAGTTTTAGACCTTCTTTTGAGATGTCAGGTGTTATGTCTAGTGTTTTTTTTAGTTTTCATTTCTTTTAATTTTAAAATCATCTTGGTTGATCAATGTGTATGGAGAACATGAGTTTGCAAATGTTGTTACTGCATTACCATCTGAACATACTGTGCATTTAAGCTATCCTAGACCGGAGTAATTTTCAACACTTCAAATATAATTTTCTTCTCTCCTAGATTTTTCCCATCAATGGGATTAACTAGCATCTTGTCATTTTCCACACACACACCTTGACAAATGCACCTCTTTATTGCATTTTCTACAAATCAAACCTCTTATCTGACAATTTGGGTTGTTAGATAAATGATTATAACATTTAATTTCAGTGGTTGAAAGAAGAATTGTTTATTCCGATTTATATGCTCTCCACTTTTGAGGCATTTCTAAAAGAGCTCCACTCTTCAACTGTCAAAGCAGGATCAACCAATAAGGGAAAATGGGGAGGATCTAGGGCAGAGGTTTCCAATCTGTGGGATGGAACCCTCAGGTGGGGGGCATGAAGACATGGGAAGGGGGGGCCATATTCCCCAGCCTTTTTGTTGGCACAAAAAGGTTTGATTGAAAAAACGTTCCCCTACTTTTTGGAAAGAGACAACCATCCCAGGACAGTTAATTCCGATAGTTTAGATGTTTTAGCTGAAAAGTCATTCAGGGAATCTCTTGTGCTGTGAAACCAAGGCATGGCAGAACAACTAAGCAAATCTTCCTTCCAGGGTGGCTGCTTGCCTGAAAAAAATGCAAATATGCACTGAATTCATGTGCAAATGTGAAGGGTATTCTGCAGATGTTAAGGATGCTTGGGAGCTGGTACTGGCTTTAATTGATAAAGTCACTGGAAGCTTTGTGATAACAAACATGTATTCTTTTTTAATGTTAATGCAAAGAATTAACAAATGAGCTGTGACGTGTGTACTTTTATTTGTAATTGTATTACATTACTTACAGTCTGGGTATAACTGAAATCTATATTTTAAAAGCACCATTTTATCGTAACACTTTAAGTCATTTTGTAGTGGTCTATCTTATACTTTATGTTAAGCGAATATAACATGATTTACATATTCACACTGCTTTCTGTCACAGGCTGTGACCTCATAGCACTAAAAATACAAAAGTCATTATTCTCCATTCCACCACCCAAGATTTAAATCTGTGGCTGTCTGGTTACACACATACCTCTGCAGTGCATTAACTGATAGAGGTTTGATAATGTGCTGTCTATCACACATTTCCCACTGTGTAACAACTTTTTTATTTATTTCTTATTTAAGCTGCCCCTTATTTTATATGTAGCTACCTGATGGTGAAAGACCTAAAAAAACATTAAGAATATTTTATTTTTAGCCACACCTTTGACCCACCCCCATGCTCACTGCCCCCCAAATGCATGAAGCCTCACAGTAGTTCTCATGCTTTTTTAATGCACTTTTACCTCTATTTGGCCCAGCTGCCCATTCCTGTGTGGGTGTGGCATGGTGGGAGGTTCACAGGAATTGGAGCACTGTACTGCACATTGTGCTGCCTGATTCCTCGGTAAGTGAAGTTCTCTCATCACAATATATCTGGCACTGGTCACACTGGCCTGGGGTATCCAGTCTGATCACAGCTGAGATTCACTCAGCCCAGGTGGCAAGTGGCAGTTATGTTTCTTTTTCACTGGTACAGCTCCCCCAAACATAACTGAAGTCAACAACAGCAGCAAACTAATAGAACCAGGAGTGACCCAGATAGCTTTGGTTTGCTAAACACTGATTAATATTATTTCCCCATTGTAAAAAAATGATTTTCTGTGGGAACTGGGTGCATTTATGATTGTCGATGATGAGGAGTACCTAGTTCTAGAAATTTTTGTCTGGAGCGGGTTTTTACACCTAAAATCTTTTGACAGGGGGGTCTCGGCATCAAAAGGTTTAAAGATTTCTGATCTAGGGGAACATACCATAACATGTACAGGAAAGACAACGGTAAAACAAGATATGTGTATCTTAATATGTCAGAGAAACACTGATTTTTACAAAGACTTTAAGCATTTTTGGATTACATTCCATCTACATATATAAAAAAGCTATTTCCAGTTCACAATGAGAGGTATGTTATTTTGGTCACCACTAACTAATTTTCTGTATTTCTGTTAGCTCTGCAAGAAAACAACTGGAAAATTCAGGGTAGATGGTCTAAGTATTTTCCCTGCTCATCATTTAAAAATGACCACACCGGTAGGTGATTTATGGCCCTTTGTTGCAACGCAACAGGAACATCAAGAGAGCCAGGCCAAAACAATTCAGAAACCCTCTTTTCAACCAAGAGAAAACCTGCGAAAACCAAACACGCCTAGAAAAGAATATTGAAACTCCATTATGGTCCTTGCTGTGGCATTAGCCCATCAATGTGGGTCATTATTCTTTCCATTATAACCCTGTTGTACCCAGAAACGTGTGAAGTAGTGGCCTATTATCAGCCCACCGCAATCCATGCTGACACATGTACAGTTTTCTCAGTTGAATATTTATGTGCAGAAGTATCAGGATCAAATATTCTGAGGTCATGTTATTTTGACAGAGCTTTCATATCGTCAGCCATCATATCAACATAATTTGCCAGTTGGAACTAAGGAACAGTCCAATGAACTTTTAAGCATTCATTTCCTAAGAGCGGTTGACTCCGAGCTGGTGTGGATTCTATATACTCAGGGTTAAAGAAAAAAGAGAGACTTTCTTTAGGAAATAAAAACAATGGCCTTGACATGGAAAGAGTTTATGCCATCCATATCAAAGTCATTGTTTCTTTTACATTTCTGGGATATCAAAGCTTTTCATTCTGGACCCAGGTAGAGAAACGCATTGATTGTCATTCCATCCTAAATAGGGTTAGTTGAACGTCATTGCGACCAAGCGGACAATCAGGCCAAGAGTTAGCAATAGTGTAGTTGGCTGAGGATTCACCAGTGGACACCTTGTGACTCTCCTGACAATAAATGAGGCTAGGGAACCATGGGTTTTGGGGAACTGGAGGACCCCTGATTTATTACAGTTCACATGGTCTGCTTAACCATGAAAGACCTCCTTTCACATTTACTGCATGCATATAATATTTGTCCATTTCAGTGATCTGGCCTATCTACAATCATGCTATGAAGACGTGTACTTTGGTGACCCTGCTTCCTGATAGTACGTGCTGGTCCCCGCTCCTTGTAGATCCCATCACGATCCCTTATAGACGCATCCTTTATTGGTCCAGTTCCCTGAGCAGAACATGCTGCCCATTCACATCTGATAATTGCTCCTTCAAGGAGCCAGGAATCCACAGATTTTTACTTGCACTGACATACAGGGTTAAATTCTCGTGCTCGCAATTCTTCATTCCTTGCAGACGTGGCTTCAAGCCTCTTGATACACCCTTTCGAGTGATTATTGGAGGTGGCACATTATTCTCCTTGAGATTATTACTTCACCAATATACATTTGGTGCCTTCTGCCACCTATCACATTGCTGAATCTCAGGCATTGAGTTTGAAAAGTCCTGATGATGATCCTTACACTCGGAAAGGATCAAAACATTGTCAATCCTGCACACTGACCCTTTATTGTATATTTAATTTAATAGGGCTGGTTTGTGGCTATTTGTACTGTATATGGAATAACTTCAACAGGTGTCACTTGTAAATTGTCTGAGTATATTATGTTGTGTTCTTTTGGACTATCCACTACTTTTGATCCCTAATAAATATGGTTTTAATTTCAAATGAAGAAATTGAGTCATAGCTGAATTAATTGACATAATTTGAGGCTTACTGCTTTCTCATTGGCTAAATATTTCTGTCTGAATGCTCTCAGCCAAACAAGTTACTGTGCAGGTACTCTCAAAATAAGTTTTCCTCACACATCTAAAAGGTTCTTGCCATTGAAATAAAAATTCATGATCAATAATTTGCTATCAGGGAAGAAGATACATTACTTTGAAAAAAAATATGGCACTTTGGGTGAAAGTTTGTAGAAGGTTACAGAATATTTACATCTGTTGTTATCTTTAGCACAAAAGTATATCATTTTCCACAAAGTGCACATTTACACTCACAAATAGATACAAACCCTAATAACAGTATCTGTGTAGTTTTGGTTAGGTAAGAATTTCCAATGAAAAGCATGTTTTTGTTTTGTTAATTTTGGGGCTATTTGGTGAAGCTGTCTGAAATGTTTAAAAAAAAGTTCAGCAATTTTGGATTCTTCATGGCAAGTTTTGTCTCCATCCATGAATCAGAGGTCAAAAAAATAGAAATAGTTTCCAAAGTGGACATTTCTCATTTTACATCCCAAAGGACTAATTGCAGTTTGATGAACAAATGGATGGATAGAATTACACCAAACATGACATGAAAGCAGAATGTCACTAACAGAATTACCTTTGCTTGATTTGGTATAAATCCATTGAGAAGTTTCAAGGAATTAGCATTCAAAAGTGTTATGGTCTAGGCATGAAGAGTTTAATGTTTAGCGATATCTTGACCATTATTAGTAGATTTGTGAATGCGTTCTGATTAAAAAAAATTAACTTACACCATTTGACTAAGGAGCTTTTACTCCCACCATTCATCATAGATTTTCAAAGATTAGCAAGTATGTGGCTGTCTGATTGGCTGACCATCACATACAAGTTTGTGTTATAGCCGCCATCACTGAACACAGTGTACTGAGCAGCATGTAGGGCATTAAAAAAAGAGGGGTGTAAGGTGTGCCTGCCCTAGTCCCCAGACCCACAATGATGGAAAAATACCTCCCTGGCATTACAATTAATACTAAAAAGTAATATTTATCACCAAATTTGTGAATAGTCGACCCTCCATGGGATCCCCAGACCTCTGTGGGGCCTCACGATTTGTGAACCCAAATCAGGATTTGTGAATCCTGAAAACATTTTTTATGGATCAATTGTTTATTATGGAGAAACATATGGCAAGTAAAATTTCATACACAGCTGTCTTCCTACAACCCTAAGGCAGGCAGCGGCACATAATTTTAATTAAAAGCAAAACCCAAAATTACCCCATAAAAATCCCCCAACCCATCTCTCCTGTTAAACAGAAATGTATAGTTATCAGCTTGCCACTAATAATCTGACCAAAGCTACTAGTCGAGGCTGTTCTGGGCTTTTGCCTCAATCCTTGGCATTAGAACCAACTCAGATGATGGATGCAGTGTTGAAATTAAGTGTAGTAGCTTGAAATAGTTCGGGCAGGTAAACCTGTTGAATTCAGGAGAGATGGTGTTAATGAAGGGCGCCAATAGCTCTTGGTAAGTGTCTTGTTTTGGCTCCACTGCTAGGGACAGCTTTTCCATCCCCAAAATGTACCACAATTTATGCAACCAAGTTTTATGTTCTGGAATTTTATCAGAGCCTCATAATAAAAGTATAACCTGATAAGCTGTACCTAGAGCTAAGGCAATATGCCTCCCCCCATTGGTCTAAAAGGGTCTGTCATGGGGTTAGAAAGCCCGAGTACAGTGTAGGAGGAGAACCTCCAGAGTTTTGAAGGCCCCTTCTATATTGTAAAGTATTCTTTCCCAGAAACGCACCAGTTTTGAACAGTCCCAGAGAAGGTGCATCAGCCCCGCCAGCACTCCATGGTTCGTCCCTGACACCAATTTTGGAGTCAACTAGGAACGAGGTACCAATACAAAACTATTTTGTATGCCTTTTCCATGCTGGCCATGTTGTGTGCTGTGTTTCCGGCTCAGTAATAGATATCTTGCCATTCTTTGTCTGTGAGTGCCAGGCCTAGTTCCACCTCCCTGCTTTTCTGCCATGCTGCTTTATCTTGCATCAACAAATTATAGATTGTTGTTATTGAGACATCTGTTGTCTCTTGTAAGAAAAAACTATTTCTTGAAGAGCATAAGGGGATGCTTGTCTTGCAGGTTACCAGAATGTTGCATCACTCAGTGTGGAATTTGCAATCCTTTTCCTCCAATCCACAGTCTGTCTTCATATGAACTAATGGGATAATCCCATGGGTATCAAACAGGCAACATATGTGCTTGCAGCCCATTTTCTGCCCTCTGCACAAACTATTTTCCTATAAATAGTCGGGGTTGGCTATGATAGGGGGCAGTGGCGGAAGGGAAAGAAGTTAGTTTAGCTTGAAGCACTATGTTGTCCAACACGATGAAGGTGAACCTTAGTCACCAGAGACGAGTAGAGACCCCAAGCCATAGGTCTGCAGGGTAGCCAGGGTTGCCTCCATATATGAGTTCCAGGCACTGCCTGGCCCATAAAGCACCAATGTTTCTCGCTGGTAGGTCTACCCCATTCCACCAGAAAGTGGAGCTGGATAGCTTGGTAATATTGGATAATCGTAGGGACAGCCAGGCCGCCCTCGAGGGTTGTAAAGTAAAACAGCTGTCTATGTATTTGTGGCTTTTCCCCATCCCAGATAAAGTTGTTGATCCCCAGCTGCAGGGTCCAGAGAGTGTGTCAGGAGGTATCAGTGGTATGGATTGCAAGACCTATTGTATCTTTGGGAGGACAGTCATGTTGAGAGCTGCTATCCTGCCTGTTAGCTAAGTCTGTCTGAATTTGTGAGGTGAGAACATTATAATTAATCTCTACCATCTTTTCTACTAATTGAGTTAGCTGGATCCCTAGGTATGGTATGGACACTCTAACTCAAGCAATGTAGAACATTGTGCACAGGTGTAGTTCATGCGATGGGGAGAGAGACAGGTCAAGAATTTGGGATTTTGAAGGTTGACCTTAAACCCAGAGACATCCCCAAAAGAGCAAAGTACTGTCACCAGAGCATGTAGGGATGATAGTGGGTCAGTGAAAGCTATATTAACATCATCGCTTACCCTCATTGCATAAACGCTGATGGTATGCTCGTAATAATGGAGGACACTCTTATTTATTGAGCTAATGGCTCCATCTGTAGAGCACAGGGTAGAGGGGAAAGCAGACACTCCTGCTGCATGCCCCTCTGCTGGGGGATACTCTGTTGACCCTCATGGTGGCCCATGGAGAGCTACAGATGCTCTGAACCCACTGATAAAACCTATTCCCAAAGCCTAAGTTCAATGCACTCTATCGAATGCCTGTTAAGCATCCATAGAAAGGAGAAGAGCCTCCTTCTTAGACCTCGCAAATCTTGTCAAGAAGATGAAGAATACACTTAGGGGGTCATTACGACCCTGGCGGCCGGCGGTAAGGTGGCGGTAACACCGCCAACAGGCTGGCGGTGTCCAGCCATCAATTATGACCGTGGCGCAATAGCCACGGCCATACCGCCGGCCCCTCCAATTCACCACCAGGTTTCCGCCTGGCGGTCACAATCCCCAGGGCAGCGGTGCAAGCACCGCTGCCCTGGGGATTATTAGTCTCCGACCGCCAGCCTGTCCGTGGCGGTAAACACCGCCATGGAAAGGCTGGTGGTAAGGGGACTTGGGGTGCCCCTGGGGGCCCCTGCACTGCCCATGCACTTGGCATGGGCAGTGCAGGGGCCCCCAGACATAGCGCGTCACGCATTTCACTGCCCGAATTTCGGGCAGTGAAATGCGCGACGGGTGCTACTGCACCCGCTGCACATCAGCATTGCCGCCGGCTCTATTACGAGCCGGCAGCAATGTTGATGTGACATTTCCGCTGGCCCAGCGGAAATGTCATAATAAGGAGCCAGGAATACCGCCGGCAATGGCGGTATTCTGTCTCCCACAGCCTGGGCGGTCTTCTTGCAAGACCGCCGAGGTTGTCTCAACAATGCTGATTGGGGATGAACCCAGCCTGGTTGGGATCAACCAGGCTATGCATCAGGGGGTTGAGACGGTGTGCTAGGACACTCATGGACAGTTAATCATCCACATCACGAAGGGAGATAGGTCTAAAGGTGTTGCACAGTGTTTTATCCTTGTCAGGTTTGGGGATGATAGTAATGGAGGCCTTAATCATGTTGTCATTTATTTTCTCAGTATCAGTGAAAGTATTAAAAAATTGAGCAAGGATTGGGGCCAATGAATGATTTATAAAAATGGGGTCAGAAGGCGTTGGGCCCCGGTGCCTTAAGTGGCTTCAGTCTGGCAATGGTATTGATTGCTTCCTCTATCTTAATGGACTTCTCCAGGTTGTCAATCTGAGTTGAAGTGAGAGGGGTCACCTGAGAATTCTCCAGGTATGTTCAGATAGTGTTGTGAGGGTTGTTGTGGCCCGTGCCTGATGTTCTGTAATACTTGTGAAAGACCCCCGCTATTTTCATGTCCCCTCGGATCTCAGCCCCCTCTCATCATGCATTACTTTGACATATCTAATTGCTTTTTAGCCTGGAGGCAGAGAGACAGGATCCTGCCACATATGTTACGCCTACATAGAATTTGTGCTTAAGATGTGTTAATGAAAACAATGCCCTGTCAAGGTCTACATGATGAAAGTATGAATGTGCCTTATCAAAGTACCACCAGACCCAGGGGGGCCAGTGCACTAGTGTAAGCACTGTCTGTCCCAGTTGCTTTCATTTCACTTGCCAGTGTTAGATGTCAGCCACTGAGCTGGCTATCAACTCCTCCATAACTACTAACTTTACCATCTCCCAGAGTGGCAATGGTTGTCTTCCCAGTGTCGTTGTTCCGGAGGAAATCAGAGATCACCTCCCTCAAGTGGCAACAGTGGCTTTCCTGGAGCCTCCAGTGAGAGGGTCGGGCATCAACTTTATTCACTTAGAGGACCAGAGTAGGGGGGAATAATCTGACAAGGATATAGGGGCAATGCTAACCTCTTTGATAAGATTTTGTATAGAAGGAGAGGATAGATAGTAGTCAATTGGGCATATGTTTTGTAAGCTGCAGAGTAGAATATATAGTCTCAAACAATAGGATGGAATTGCCTCCATGCGTCCCTCAGGCCACATTTGGTCAGCCATCACAATCCCTGGGCTGAGAAGACCCCAGTTTGACCAAACAGCTGGCCTGACTAGTCCAATTTAGTATTCATGATATGGTATACATCTCTTCCCACTAAAGTAGCCACATTGGGAAGTTTAATATTTGTTTTAAGGCTCCTTAAATTAATTATCCTTGCTTTTCATTGGGCACCCATATAGGCAAATGAGCGTCACATGGAGGTGACCCACTTGTATCTGATATGCAAGCTTCCGGCCTTTAATCTCTGCCACTTTACCCAGCACCTCTCCTTGAAAGGCCTTAAAGAGCAAGGTTGCCATCCCACCCTTCTTCATGTGCCAAAGGACACAAACTGATGGCGAAACCAGACGTATTTCATTCTATGTTCATTCTTGGCCAGGTGGTGGGTCTCTTGAATCAGTCAGATGTTACTACTGCTCTGCTCCAAGAAGAATAGACCTGAGGACCACTTGGTCAGGTTGTTTAGGCCTCTGATCTTGAGGCTGGTGAGTTTGACCTTCCTAGTGTCAGTGTACTGGGTAAGCTATATTGCTAGATCATACGAGAACACCCATTCTGGGGGGACAGCATGGCTAGGCAACGGGGAGTAGCCAAGCCCCGGTCCTTGTGTGCTTTGTGGGGGGGCCATGCAAGTTGAAGAACTACAAACAAAAAATGATTGTAAACAAGTCAATTAATAATGGAGAACTGCGAGCTGGGCATGATCCAATTGGAAAGGTGATGTGTAACCTTTGGAGAACATGGAAGTGGTATTGCACTCCTGCCATCCTTGACTGGATCATCAAGTGGTAAACCCAAGGCATAGACATATTGTAAATTTGCTGAGGGTCAGAGGTGCTGCAGGTCCTGTGGAGCCCTTGCCAGAGTCAGACATCAGTCTGTCCAGCACAGTCTGACGCTCCTGAGCTCTTTCCTTTGGTCCAGCATGAGGATGTCTCTTAGGCTTAGCCGCCTTCTGCCAGAACAAAGTGCATGGAGGAGAGCCCAAGGAGATCCCAGTGATGAGCGGGGAAGGGAGTCTCCTCATGAACCAAAGATGCAACCTGCCTCCACTCCAAGTGAAAGACCAGTTTGAAGGGGCGTCCCATAAGTATGAGATCTCTTTTGCGCATAGGAATTTGGTGATCAGTTTAAAGTCCCTGCAGCACTGTAGGAGAAGCACATAGATGGCCTGGAAGAGCACCAGTTTATGGCCTCTGAATGGGAGGAGGTGCAAGTCCTTTTTGTAGTTGTCTTTTTGGGAAGTCATGGACACAAGCAAGGATATCCAGTGGTCTTGCATTGTCACTCTGGGACGTCCAACCAGGTGGACCCTGTCGACCTGCAAAGCGGTGTCCTCAGGTCGACCTTAGATAAAGTGGATTAGCGCCTGTGCATAGCTCCATAGGTTTGAGATTTCAGCACCCACCAGAACTACCTGCAAATGGATGCTTTTGTGGGGTGATCTATTCTCCAAGTCCTCCACATGTGCCTGAAGGTTAGCCTATCTTTAGTGCAGGGGAAGGACCTCCTGCCTGAACATCTCAACCACCCCTCACCTGGCCAGTTTGTTGTCCTCCAGCATTGTTACCCTATCACTCACTATGCACAGGTCCTGCTTCACCTTCTTCAATTCCTGGGATAAGTCTCTCTTGAGCTCTTGTATATGCACCTTGAGGGAGTCAAACAGGGAGGCAAGGAAGGCCTGTGTCACCGGTGCTGAGTCCTAGTCTACCTCCTCCAGTGAAGCCACCTGGAGTGGCCTCTGTGGGACAAATGCAGGATCTCTAGAGGCAGCAGGAGTGGTTTAGGTGATCTCTCTTGCCTTTGGAGGCCACCATTGCAGAGTTGCTTGAAACCCTGCTCTTTGTACTACAGTCCCATCAGGCTATGATTCATCTGCTGACGGTGCTGTGGGTCTGTCACCTCCACACCACACAGACAGTCACAGCTGCGATCGCTGCAAGAAGAGGTAATCCAAAAGTGCCTATCCCAGGCACTCAGGAGTGATCAGGGGCATGTGTGCTAAACTTCTGCCAAAGTTGGGGTGAGCAGCAGGCTATAAGGGATGCCAGTATGCCTTCCCCGGCTCCCTCACTTGCTTCAGGCGGAGTGCATTGCAGTCTCAGTGCCCCCCTGCCCGCAGAAGCATAGGCCAGTGTACTCACTGTGCCCCTGGGCCCACACCTAAGTCTCTGCCTCACTGTTTGTGGGTGCCACTGTGATGTACAAGACAAAAAGGTCAGCAGGCAATTCTGGATGCTTGCAGGATCACTCCCTGGTGCAGTCTACCAGATAAAAGTGAGTCACTAGGTCCGGCAGTCTATCATTCACATATGTAGCCTTTGATCAAGAATCCACTCCCCAATCCTCAGCATCTGCTTTGTCTGGGCCTGGAGGTGCTTGACCTGTCACTGAATCTGTTGCAATGGCTTCCACCTTTCAGGCTGCTGCATTTGCTTCTATGCACAGGCCCAGAGTGCCATGGCCTTATCTTGGCCTTACAGGAGGCCTAAGCCAAGTGGGGAAGAGGGCCTGCAGTGACCGCAACCGCAACCTGCCTAGGACGTCTCTGGGCCGCTGGGTCCTTTGTGCGGCTGCCGTCACTCCCAGCAGCAGCATCTGCCATCTGAGCCGAGTGGGAGACCAGTGATCCATGGCCACTGTCACTCATCCCCTTGTGGCTGCCATCTTGTCTGGCTTCGCTCCAGTCCCATGACCTTCAGGGAAATCTGGGATTGCCTCTGGCTCCAGCTTGTCTGATGAAGCTCTGGGCTGACAGCTACCCTTAGTCCGCCACTCGGCGCAGGGAAGAGCCTCGGAACTCTGCAGTTGCCAGTCTGGTTGTTGGAGAAGCCATTGCCACATCTAACTCCGATGCCATCTTGGCACACCCCTCCCTGAATACATTCTCCAAAAAGAATATTGTCATTAACACGATGACAGGGCCAATTTCAACTTCTATTGTTAGTGTATGCTTCCCTGCAAACTCTTTTATCTATTTCTATTAATCAATGGCAAGTTTAGACACCCATATAAGTTTTAGCATCATGTGTGCCTCCTATCTAGCCTAACATATTTTTCAATGCAAATATGGGCACTTACATTGGAGGCTAACGTGTCAATATGTGCATTGGCATGACACAGTTATCACCATACATATTTTGTCTTCTTTGGACTTCCAGGTGTTGCCTAACTTAAAAACATAAGATAAAATTCAGGAGTCAAGTGCTATAGAAACCTTGTATTTGGCCATAGTTTGCAGATGTTCCATGGTGGAACTATCAGGCCAGAGGTCAGGCCGGTTTGCTACAAACCAGCTTTAATCCGGAGTTACTCCAGGGCTGTGAGAACAGTGCAGAGGAGTGGCCATCAACCCAGCACTGCTTATCATTCCTAAATAAGGACTGTGATAAAAAATAGCTAATCAGTAATTTTTTGCTAAGAAAAGTATGCTGTGCGATCCATCTTAAAAATTTTTATTTATAGGTTCGTTACTTTCTGCTTCTGCTGAATTTCTGCTTAGTGTTAGCAGGATATTGGAACATTCTAACCAGGTTAGAAATGTTCATAATGTTTCCGCTGGTTGTGTCATTCTATGCTGCATTTATTTTTGCATTCTTTGTGGGTACCGTTCATATGTTATACGTCTGACTCGAGTTTTAGAAAATAAACGTTTTAAGGCTCTGTCCCTTGTTTCTGAGTGCTTTTTGAGTGTGTTATCGATTTATGAAAGAGAGGTTGGAATTCTGCAGCATTTCCGAACTCATCTAGAGGGACTAATTGTGACCAGAAAACGACACCCACACAATAATGGTTAGTGGTTTGTATACACGTGGTAGTCCAACTGGATTTCTCCTTTGATTTGGTGCATTGAAGTAAGCCCTTCCACCAGGGGGAAGGAAATCTGGCCCCTGTAACTCTGAGGGGACTCCAGATACCTCTGCAGGTAGAATTTCCCAACCCAATATAGGCCTGTGGGCACAAATTGGACCCTCAAAAGAGTTTGTGGAACCAGTATAAATTCATAAAATCCTGCAGCAAATCCAGCAAGGGTCTACAAGTCTGTATGGTCAAAGGAAGGCATCCTCTGTTTAGCCACCCCAAGTCCATGCACAGGGGGGTTATCCATCAATGGCCTGTTGAGGACAGGGCCTGGATAAAGGCCATGGACGTGGGCAACCCTTGCTGTGGTCAGCCTAATAGTAAGTCACAGTGGGGGTTGGCTAGCCATGTGGCTTGGCTGCATATCTTGGCTATCAGAGGCAGGTGGGGCTAGGCACTGGTAGAAAGGCAGGCTGTGCAGCCATCCATCTCTTTACATGGTCAAAAGCAGTGCACACCAGGGGTTGGTCACCCACTGTCGGTTGGGCACTGGACCAGTCAGGGGTCCATGCTCAGCACTCACTGGCCAACCACTGTGGGTTGGGAGCAGGGTCTGATTACAGGTCATGTACATCAGAGGTTGGTAACCTTCAGTTGGTTGGGTGTAGGGCCTCTTCCTAAATGCAGGATGTTGTATCTGATAAAAAAAACTGTAATTCATTCATAATTAACTAAGATTAAAGGGAAGTGCAGATTAAAATGAAGGTATGGTTAGCTTTGGTTATAATAACACCTTAACACATGTTCAACAAGTGTGCCAGGAACATCACAGTAAAAGAATAGTTATGGTTACAAACTAAAACTGAAAAAACACCACAATCATGCAAACAATAATAATGCACATCAAATACAATGCTAATACCCTTACAATATTAATTAATACCAATAAACATTAACACTAAAAGAATAATTTATGTGACCAAATAACTAATCCGTAATGTATATTCCTCTCTTATAATTTTATTCTACAAGATAGCTGTGAGATCATTTTGTCATTTATTAGTGCATCTTTCAAACCTTGGGTGAGGACATGAGAACGTCATTTGGAATGCCGTATAAATGCCATAGCTAGGTGAAAATGTCATTTAAAATTACATTTTCATCAAAAAAAAATACTGAAACTCACTAGTTATAATTAACTGTAGTGACTATAAGAAACCTTCAGTCATGTATAGTGTTGCCATCAGTGATGGTATTTAAGATGTTATCAATGATGTCATAGAACATGTCATCACTGACATAATGGCCCATATTTATACTTTTTGACGCTAAACTGCGCTAACGCAGTTTAGCGTCAAAAAGTTTTGCGCCGTCTAACGCCATTCTGAAGCGCCATGCGGGCGCCGTATTTATGGAATGGCGTTAGACGGCGCAATCAGACCGGCGCTGCCTGGTTTGCGTGGGAAAAAAACACGTAGACCAGACAGCGCCGGCGTAGGGGGAAAATGGCGCATGGGCGTCTTAAAATGGGGCAAGTCAGGTTACGTCGAAAAAATCGTCTTAACCCGACTTGCGCCATTTTTTAACGACGCCCATCCCCCATCAACATGACTCCTATCATTGTAAAGATAGGAGTCATGCCCCCTTGCCCAATGGCCATGCCCAGGGGACTTCTGTCCCCTGGGCATGGTCATTGGGCATAGTGGCATGTAGGGGGGCACAAATCAGGCCCCCCTATGCCACAAAATATTATTAAAAAAAAAAAAAAAAAACTTACCTGAACTTACCTGAATGTCCCTGGGGTGGGTCCCTCCAGCCTTGGGTGTCCTCCTGGGGTGGGCAAGGGTGGCAGGGGGGGTCCCTGGGGGCAGGGGAGGGCACTCTGGGCTCATTTTGAGCCCACTTGTCCCTTAACGCCATGCCTGACCCAGGCGTTAAAAAGCGGCGCAAATGCGCCGTTTTTAGCCACGCCCACTCCCGGGCGTCGCTTTTGCCCGGGAGTATAAATACCACGTAAAGGCCTGGGAGTCATTTTTTAGACGGGAACGCCTCCCTTGCATATCATTAACGCAAGGAAGGGGTTCACGCTAAAAAATGACGCACATTCCGGGAACTTTGGCGCTATTCGCCTCTAACGCCATAGTATAAATATGGCGTTAGTTGGCGTTAGTTTTGCGTCGAAATTGCGTCAAAAAAAACGACGCAATTTCGGCGCAAACGGAGTATAAATATGGCCCAATATGTGAGGTCATAAACAGTGCATGGCAATGGTGCAAGGTATAGTTATTTCAGTTAAATATAATTGGTGAGTTTTAGTGTGTTTCTTAGTTTAAAATGTATGGTTTACCTGACATTTTCACTTAATTATTACAACAATTAACATTTGTGTTTTTCAATGAATTCCTATGTTTTTTTAATGTAAAGTAAGATATATAAGCGAGCCTAACTATAACATCACTTTGACCTTCATCAAATGGTGTCAAAATTATTAGCAAACCAAAAATAAATTTCCTGTGACAGAGTAGTTATAGTTAGGACGTAGTTACCATAGGAAATTGATTTTTTGATGTGTTAATAACTTTAGTGGCATTTGAAAAATCTTCACAATACTGTCCAAAAAGTGTTCATCCACCTCAGCTCCTTACAGAAAATGTACAGGATAATCCATCAAAGGAAGCTGTGGAATAAATGGGGTTATAAAACTCAACTTCCCAATGAAATTCCCATTTGGGAAATTTAGACATTGCTTCACCCAAAACGGCTGAATAGAATTACACCCAATTTGGCAGAAAGCATGATCTTTACCCAGGAAGGGTCTGTAGTGTCTTCCCCAATCTGGGTACTTGCCAATTAATACACCACACATGGAGCAATTTATTAAAAATCTTTAATTTTCAGCGTGTAACCACAAACTCAACATTCTAAACATGAACTCACTTAATCAAGTACTAACTCTTATGTCATTAACCTACAGAGTCTTTCAGGATTCAAAAAGGTTCCATCATACACACTCACAAGACAGAAAACCATCCTTTAAGTGATTTGATATAATTTTGTTATTGAGAAATTAAGGTCCAAAATGTATAGATATCTGGACTGTTTGAGCGTTGGTATGCTCTGACTGCCCAATATACAGTAAAGACGACTGTTAAAACCGATTGTTTGGTCACAAACTGAACAGTCATCACAGGACTAAGGAACATGGTTCCTTTGTCTTGAAAGTGAATTTGAAAAAAAAATACCCCTAAAGGCATGTGCGGGCGGGAGTCCATCTGTGGTGCTAACCTGACACTTTGCTGTACCAGCATAAGAAAAATGATGCTTCTCCAGCAAAGCTTGGAAGGCTCCTGTGTTAAAAAGCCCTGTGTCAATTTAACTCCTACTCTGAGTGGATATTTCACTGCACCAGTTTTGCGTGGCTTTTAATGTGGGAACGCTCACCCTGCATACATTATACCTGGTGCAGGTGCAATGTAACATAGGGGTTTACAAACTGGCACAATGCTCCCAATGTGCCAGTTTGTAAATGTGGAGCAGTGTAGGAGACTGCTTGCACCAGTGCGGGAATTGAAAAAAAGTGATGTTACGGCAGTGCAACGGGCTTGTAAGTAAACCCCACAGTCTTTAAAGACTGTAGTGATAGTGTATATAGTTAACTTTCAGTGTAACTTGTATTATGGTGTTTTTCTATTAGTGTGTCTTGTACACTTAAGAAGTAACACATTATAAAGGTCCTAAACAATACTGAGGTGAAACCTGTCCAATGTAGGCCCTTGTTGGAAAGTGTGTTTCTGGCTAGCAGAGATATACACCCTGTCCAAGCAGGAACCACAGTCCTAGTCAGGTTAAGTCACAAACACACCCTAAAAAAACCTACAGCTGTTTAACACAGAGTAGGCATGCTGAAATCTAGAGGCAATGTGTTAAGTATTTGTGCAACACTTCAAAAAGTAAAACTCCACACAAAAAGATACCATGCCCACTTAGAAACATAGATCTTCAATTAATTAATAAAACAAGACCAAAACAATGAACATCTAATATGTAGAACTTGAAATATGAATTCTTAAAGAATAAACTGAAATGTGGTGTTTAAAAGCATGAAGCTCCAGCCGGGGCTATCTGGTCACCCTAGTCCAGATCAAAAATGAAACGTCAGGCTGACTGAGATGGCACACAAGATGGATACAGAGACTAGACTTGGCCTGCTGAAAAATACCTTGTTTGCGTAAACAGAGATGCAAGGAGAAGGAGAATCAATGAGTTGTCATCGACCCTTCAAATGTGGGCTTTGAGCAGCGCAAAGCCACAGATGCATTGGAAATGGAGGTGATGTGCTGCACAGTCAGTAATGTGATGCTCTGGCTCCTCCAAGCAGTCATTATGCATCAGCGGTGATGGGGATGCGCAAGTTCAGAGTGGCACAACAGCATTGATGCGTTGGTTTTGGACTGGAGCAGCGATTTATACCCACTTCCAGGGGCCCAGGTCGTGGTTGGCACCACATGGCAGTGCAAGCTCACTGTTGGCAGAGTTCAGGTGCTGTAGTTGATGAGTTGGAAGTCTTTTGTGACCCTGAGACTTCAGAATAACGGAGGCAAGCCAGCAAGCCCTGGAAGTCACTCTGGTTCTGGTTTCAAGTGACTTGGTTCCAATCTTTCTCACCCAGGCAAGGAGGGCAGCACAGCAAGAAAGCAGTTTGAGAAGTGTACTGAGTTGCTGGGGTCATAAATGTCATTCTTTCACTCAGTGGTGCCTATGAAGTGGGAGGAGACTTCAAAGAAGGGCTTTGAAGTGCACAGAGGTGTTTCCTTCCTGCCCTGGCTCCAGACTCACTACAGCAGGTAGAGCAGTCATTTGTGTGGGGACAGGACACAGCCTAATCAGGTGTAAGTGTGAGGCTGTGACTAGCTCCTCTCTCACATCCTGCCCAGAATGGCCTATCAGTCACACTTAACCTACCTTTGTTTGTGGCTGTCTAGAGGAAATGCACGAGGCCCATCTGTCACCCCACCACAGACACGTATTGAGGACAGGCTACATGTGCACAGGACTAAGAGCTGGAAAATGCCAACTTTCTAAAAGTAAAAATAACAGATGATGGACGTATGTAAACCAGCTCTGTGACTGGGGGTGAATGAATGATTTGTTTCACATTCCTTCCATAATCTGTTGTCTTTGCATTTGTCACCCTAAGTGGGAAGCATATGCCCAGACATGGGTCCCAAGCTCTCCATGCCACCAGACACAAGCTAGACTGTCTGATGCGGGGTGATACCCTGACACTGGTCCCAGGATGCTTGTTTCTGCTCCAGGGAAGACCTGGCCTGGCAGTTTGGGCTGGACTCTTTCTATGGGAAGCAGGGTCAAAACTGATTTGCATATGGCTGAGTCCAAACTGGAATGGCATTGTGAGCATAAAAAACTGATGAATTAGACCCAGATCTGTAACTGGGGTGACTGTTTGATTAATTCCACATTCTCACCATCATTTGTTGTTTTTGCAGTTTTTTAAAAGTGGCATTTTCAAAATTGTTACTATAAATCTGACTTTACCATTAGAGAGGATTTATCACTACAACTCCATAGGTACTAAACATGACAGATCTACCCCTTCCTAATAAGGAATTATAGCTTATTAAATATAATAAGGAATCCCCAATGTTATCTCATGAGAGGGGTAGGCCTCACAGTAATGAAAAACAAATGAGAGAGTTTTTCACTACCAGGACATATAAAGCCCTAAACGTATATGTCCTACCTATAAACTATATATCATCCTGCCCTATGGGCTACCTAGGTTCTACCTTAAAGTTGACTTCTATGTAATAAAATAGGTGTTTAATGTTTGGCAAGGGGTTCTAAATGTCAGGTCAATATGGCAGTGTAACACTGCCTTCAGGCTTAAAAGTGCTACTTAAGTGGGTGGCACAAGCAGTGCTGCAGGCACACTAGTAGCATTTAGTACAGGCCCGTTGCACATGTACTGCTATTTACTAGGGACCTATAAGTAAATGAAATATATTGATTAAGCATATACCAATTAAATCATGTTTTAGGGAAAGAGCACATGCACTTTGGCACTGGGTGGTGGTGGTAATGTGCCCAGAGTCCAAATCACCGGAGGACATTACAGCCTTCAAATCAATATCCCACCATGGCCTCATCAGAGCCATCAGAAAACCACCCTGCAGGGCCGCATCAACGCCACCACTCACAACACAAAATAACTTTTCAATGTCATTTGCAAACCCACAAGCTGAGGCCACAAACATACCTCCATCGCAGGACCTCCGTGACAGACTAGCTACCTTCTTCCATCAGAAAATCAAGGATATCTACGAGAGCTTTGAAACCCAAGCCTCTCTGAACTTACCAACAATGCCCCAACCTGGATCTACTGAACACCCACAGTTACTGCACACCTGGACCTCCCTCATGATGGACGAAACTCGCTCCATCATCAGCAGCATCCACTCTAGAGCCCCCATGAATCCTTGCCCCCACTACATCTTCAACAAAGCCAGTGCCCTGATTGCACCCGAGCACCGCAAGACCATCAACTGCTCCCTAGAGTTGGCCACCTTCCAGGAGGATTGGAAGCACGCCGAGATCTGCCTGCTCCTGAAGGAACTCACGGCCGACCCCACAGATCTCAACAATTGCCATCCCATCTCGCTGCTGCCTTTCCCAGCCTCGTCGCCAAAAAAGCAATCAACGCTCAGCTCCGCCAACACATAGAGGAAAACAACATCCTGGACATATCCCAATCAGGATTCAGAACCAACCACAGCACCAAGACCACCCTGATCGCTGCTACAGATTACATCCGCTCTCTCCTCAACCGTGGCCAAACAGCAGCCCTCTTCCTACAGGACCTATCTACCGCCTTCAACACTGGGTGCCACGCACCCTATGCGCCAGACTCCATGCAGCAGGCATACGTGCAAGGCCTTTTGTTGGATACACTACTTCCTGACAGGCAGAATGCCGAGAGTCAGATTCCTGCCACACTTGTCAGAACCTACAGAGATCAGCTGTGGAGTACTCCAAGGATCCTTGTTGAGTCCCACAGTGTTCAACATCTACATGGCCTGCTCACTCCAATCATCAGAAAATACAGATTGAACATCGTCTCTTATGCCGATTACACCCAGCTGATCATCTCCCTGACTGAAAACCCCACAACAGCCAAGAAGAACTTCCAAGATGGGATGGAAGCAGTTGCCGCCTGGTTGGAGGAGAGCTGCCTTAAGCTAAACTCTAACAATACTGAGATCCTCATCCTGGGACCCTCCTCCTTAGCCTGGGAAGACTCCTAATGGCTCTCCACACTTGGCAGCCCACCCACCCCTACAGACCACGCATGCAACCTCAGCATCGTCCTCGACTCAGTGATCACCATGACAAGACAGGTTAACGTAGTCTTCTCCAACATTTTCTACACACATGTACTCCTCCGGAAGATCTTTAGATGGATCCCAAGTGACTTCTGCCCTGATCACAAGCAGACTTGACTACAGCAACGCCGTCTATGTCGGAACCACAAAGAAAAACCTGGGCAAGCTACAACAAATTTAGAGCGCCTCCACCAGACTCATCCTGAACGTCCCCCTTTGAGAACACATCAGAAGATACCTGAGAGATCTCCACTGGCTCCCCACTGAGAAGAGGATCAACTTCAAGCTCCTCATACACACTTAAAAGGCCCTGCTACCTCAACCACTGCATCACCTTTCACTCCCCTATGAGACCTCTCTGTTCCTTCCAGCAGGCACTCACCACTGTATCCCGCAAAAGGAAGTCTTGGCAGGAGGGAGATCATTCACATACCTTGCGGCAAAATGCTGGAACCCCCTGCCTCGCCACCCCAGGCAGTCACCATCGCTACCTCAATTCAGGAAGGACTTTAGGACCTATCTCTTCAACTGAATCTTGAGGACCTACCCCACAGCGCCTTGAGACCCTACTGGTGAGAAGCGTGTTTTAACAATGCTAATCGGATTGAATTGAAAGATCAACAAAGAGAGATCAGCAAAATATGATGCAAGCAGGCAAAAGGTTTTGGGGAAGACCATCCTAAGGCTGTTAAGTCTAACAGCCCACATTTTTGGTCTCACGTATATTCTGTGCCTTACATCATCATGTTCTCTTCTGTACCCAATGTATGCATTTTTCTCTCCACTCATTTCCTCTTTTCTTCTTTCTATTTCTCTGTCATATCAATTTGCATTGTCCTACTATCTCTATCATTGTTGCTTAGTTGTGCTTTAAAGCTCTCTCTTGAGGTTACTCATTCCTTTGCTAAGTGTTTTTGAAAAAGTAAATATATGGAAGGTGCTATTGAGTGCTCATTAATAATAAGAATGGGAAAATTGGTTTTAATAGAACCTATTGAGTGCTTCTGTGACATTGTTATGGTGACCATTGAACAATAGCTACTGTATAGGCACTTTAGTTATAGGTATTGTTATAGGCAGTGTGTAGTGTTGGGACTATAGGTAATTTTATTAAGCATATTTGTTCTTTAACTAGTTTAGAAGGATAGTGTATATTATTTATTTATAATACAGTTTATGCTGTGCAATGTTCTATGGCTTCCTTAATTAATATATCACTAATTGTAATGCAGTTAAAAAAGAAGGGAGATAGGTGGTGTTGAATGTAGGTCCATGATTCTGCTCCCTCATTTATCCTGTACTTTTTACCCTTTAATTTAGTTTCATATGCATTCAATAATGTTCTCTCTGCTGTATTTGTTCCTGAAGTTAGTTGTCTTTACCTTCTAGTTTATCCCCATCATTATTGCTTCTCTATACTTTATTTACATAACCAATTTCTAGCCTTCTCTTATAACAAAACAGCTACAAAAAGTGTTGTTCAATACAGTTTGACACCAAGAATGGGGAAAATAGATTCCATTCGAGAAAATTAGATGCAGATATGATAGTGAATTAGAGAGATGAGGCCAAGTTTTTTTATAATGCCAAGGCGCTAGGCAATATACAAAAAGATAGCTAAGAAATGCAGTGTTTAATAAGTATTTTGTGGCACTGTACATTACTATCTTATAGTGTTGTTTTTAATATGGAATGTTTGTAAGTATGTCTTGTACAAAAACTGACATCTTATAGAGGCCTTAAAACTAGTAAAGTAAAACATGCCTAATATAGATGCACTTTTTGCTGTATGATCTGTTCTCTGCTTTACACCCTCCCTTTATCTTCTATACACAATGTAAAAATGTCCATGTTTTCTGGTTTCCTCTTCTTGTCTTTCTATCTCTTTTTTGAATCACTTATCTTCGTAAGGTATAAAGAAGGTACTATGGAGCACTGTTAAATAGTAAGGATGGGAAAACGCAGTTTCAATACTGAAAATATAATGCTTATATTGTATAGTCTTGCAGACCCTTGAATAAAAGCTACTGTATGATGGTGAGATACTAGGCACTATAGGTAAAGGTATTAAACATATTTGCTATTTAAATTGGGTTAAGTGGCACTGAATATTATTTATTTACAGAGTTAGTAATGATATTGAATGTTATTGATGTGCTTAGTATAACTTGTGTAGCTGGGAAGTCACAAAGGTTCAATAAACTTGACAGGTGGGTGATGTCCAATGTTGGCCAATGTTTTGGCTCTCTCATCTATCCTGCGCTTTTTAGCATCTTGACTTTCTCTCTCTTCTTTTTGTTCTCCTCTTTTTTCATTTTGTTTCTTAAGTGACTTCTTGTTCTTTCCCTATACAATGGCCCTATATTTTGTTGTTATTTGCTTTTCTCTACTTTATTTACTTCACCCAATTGTACTCTCCCCTCATAGAAAATTGAGCATATTTAAGGTGCACTTCAGTAGTGGTGGACAACAAGAATTCTTCTTTGTTCAACAAGGATAAGAATAATTAAATTTCATTAGAGACAATTAGATGCTTGCATGATAGTAAGGAAGATTTATAATGCACTATACAAGATGTTATAAAAAATGCAGTGTTTAAAGAATGTCTTGTGTCACTACATTTTATTTACTTGCAGTATAACATTTAATATGGAATGCTTCTGAATATCGTAGTGTCTTTTATTCAATTTAAGAGTAATATATTACAAATAATATAAAAATATATTATAATTAAAATAAATTAGATTCAAATATTAAAATAATAATATTAAAAAATGAAATAATAAAAAATACATAAAAATTGAATGAGGAAAAGTTCAAATGTAGGTGCATCTTTTCGGTGTGTTCACTGTTCTGCACCTCCCTTTCTATTCCATACCCAATGTGTAATTTTGCCTCTCTTCTCTTTCCTTCGTCTGTTCTTTTCTCTTTTGTTCTTTTGAAAAATCACTTTCCAAAACATCCTAATATTGTATCTACCCTTGTTACTCAGCTATGATGTTGTGGGCTCTCGTCACCCCATCTATATTTGCTCATTTGTTACAAAAGTAAGTATAGGGAAAGTACTATTGAATACTGATTAATTATGAGGGTAGGAAAGTGATTTAAATACTGAAAATCCAAAGTTAAATTATTATTGTCACACAGACTGCCAAAGAACCCAAGCTACAGTATAGTGAGGCTTCCAAACTTATTCATGACTACAAACCTGTCATTTTGTCTATGTGGAATTGAAGATGTTACAGATAATTCTATCACTGTTCCAAGATACATCACTTTCTATATAACAAAGCGTGAAAGACAGATATGAAAGAGGTATGGAAATTGATCTCAACAGAAAATTCTTTATCCAAGAGGTTTTACAGGTTGAGTCTCAAGATGCTTTCAGCAAGGATATCGACTCAAACCAAATATGCAATCAACTGGGTTCTTCTAGCTTATAGAGGAAAAGTAAGAATATCTTTAGGTTAGCTCAGGTCCTGCATCAATATGAAAAGATTGTTGTAGTCCTTTGCTGAGATACAGTATCTTGCTTATTATAACTCGATAGTGCTAGGATTGTGAAAGCCAACATGATGGACATTTATCATCCAAATTAAAGTGTTAATTTAGAGAACGTATTTCTGAATGCAGCAGTTAAGTTCTACACATACAGAATCAATGTTGATGAAAATATAGAAGCAATTCACTTTGCAATTTCAGGCTGCAACAACTGTTAAGTGAGTCATACCAAAGCGAGTCTCATTATTATCTATCAGCTGGGTTGCTAGAGTGCAGAAAATAACTTCTTTTATATGTTTAGTTTTTGGCAAGGTGAGGAAGATCTTTTACGTCACTATGACTGCTATCATGATGTTTTAAAATACAGTGAAAGAATCTATTCAGGGTTTCTGACCTACCTAAAAAAGGTAAATGGTGACATTCAACAGGAGGAAATAGTAGTAACTGAAGTTGAGTTAGAAAGTTGTCAAGGGAGGCAGAGTTCAGGAATAGGTAGTCAATATCTGCTTTGTCAGTCAATTGTTGAAAATGAGTCAGCCATAGCTATGAATGAAGTTGAAAATGCCATGAGTCAGGTGAACAGTAGGTCTTTTGATTTAGATAGTCTAATAGCTCAACCTAATGGAGAGCAGTTAAAGATTTTAGGGACATAACAGCATCAGCTAACACGGAATTTTCCATGAAAAATCTGAATGTACCTGCAACACATTGAAGCCTGCCTTCACTACATTAGTAGTCAGGCAGGCATTTGGAAACATTTCCTTATACTAGTGCTTATTGTAGATGTTCTAAAACAGACAGATTGAAACCTTTCTTGTGTTCTAACAGCACCCACTGATCTGACCGCATGCAACATAAAAAGTGTAATTTTGTGCCATCTTCTAAAGTTGCCAGTGGAACATGACAACAAACCAGAGTACCTCAAATTATCTGATGATGCTTGTCATGAAGGTCATAGGAATCATAAGAAACTGAAGGTCCTCATTATTGATGAGGTTACCATGGTTTCAAATTTAACATGGGCCTTTGTTCGTCTGAGGATACAGGAAGTTATCAGAGCAAACTATGATGTGTTATTTGTAGGAAAACATGTCATAGGGGGTCATTACGACCCTGGCGGTCTGAGACCGCCAGGGCTAAAGTGGTGTCCGTACTGCCAACAGGCTGGCGGTACGGAGACCCGTATTTCAACCGCGGCGGTAGCGCCGCAGTCGCACCGCCGGGGCCGGCGGTTTCCCGCCGTTTTAGCCCCAGTGGTGATAATCCGCCAGGGCAGTGCTACAAGCAGCGCTGCCCTGGGGATTATGACTTCCCTACCACCAAACTGTTTCTGGCTGTTTGCACCGCCAGGAAGAGGCTGGCGGTAAGGGGAGTCCTGGGGCCCCTGGGGGCCCCTGCACTGCCCATGCCACTGGCATGGTCAGTGCAGGGGCCCCCTAACAGGGCCCGTGCAGCTTTTCACTGTCTGCATAGCAGACAGTGAAAAGCGCGACGGGTGCAACTGCACCCGTCGCACGGCCGCAACACCGCCGGCTCCATTAGGAGCCGGCTCCTATGTTGCGGCCGCATCCCCGCTGGGCCGGCGGACGTAAACTAGGTTTGCACCCGCCGGCCCAGCGGGGATGTTGTAATGGGCACTGCGGGAGTGCGGCCACATTGGCGGCCGCATGGCGGTTCCAGCTTGCCGCCCGCCAATGTTGTAATGACCCCCATAGTCTTTGGTGACCTTCTTTTGCTGATTCTTTTGAAAGATGAGCCAGTTTTCAGCAAGCTGCTCCATGAACTAATAAGACATGCTCAAGGCAGTATTGGAAATTTGAGTATATGACTAAATTTTAAATACATTGAATAAAGTAGGAAAATTAGACAAGCTACAGATTATAACTGTGGCAGCATGCTGAGATACATTAGCAAATAAATAATAAGATAAGAAGCTAAAATAGCTCCCCAAAGTTGCCTAATAGCTGTTCTCTTTCCAGATAAAAATGACCTCTAACTGTAATGGAGGAGCTACTGAAAAATATGAACTGTGTGCCTTGTGAACAGCTCAATAAAGAAATGTTGCAGTAAGAGAAAAAATAAATTATTCAGTTTGCCCCAGCAGGCAAGATGGAACATCAGGGACTAAACTTACCGCTATACCAGTAAATGGTGAAGAATCATGATGATTGAAGTCAGTTTCATGAGCAGCAGGTTTAGAAAAATCTCAAAGCCTATTTAGAAATTCAAGGAATTATTTGCGCTATAATTTGAACATAGAGCAGGGCCTGGTGAAAGGAGGAATGAGAAAAGTGGCAAACCTCATCACATACCCCAACAGACCTGATTTTGATCTGGTTGTGGTAAGGTTTAACCATATCAAGACATGAAAACAAATAGGGATTTGCAGTGGCCTGATTCCTATTTGTGAAAGTCAGTATATGTGCAGAGAACAAGTCCATCTGTGTTCAGCTTCTGCTATCACCATGCATAAATCATAAGGATTAAGTGAAGATACAGCAGTGTTAAATATATGCAAAAAATGATTTAAGTAAGGTATGTCCTATCTTGCACTGTTCTGAATTGGGCACATTCTGGGCTGTACCTTCTTGATTTTGAAGAAAGCAAAGTAAATTCAGACATCTCATATATTGGAGGGTATAATTGATTGAACGGTTTGTATGCTTCTTGTGAGAAATTGTGTTGTTCATTGACTCGGGTGAAGCAGTGGTCAAGCAGCAACCACAATCCTTGTCAGAATAAGACATAACTAAACCCCAAATTAACCTGTGCTCAATTCCCTGCTAGCTTGGCACAGACCAGCCAGGCTTAAGGTAGATGCATGGTGTAAAGTATTTTGCAGCCCTTCAAACTGTAACACAATTAAAACACACCACAAAAAGAGCCCACAACAAAGGTTAAAAACATTGAGTAAAGTTTAAGAAATAAAACAATACGGAAACAAGAAAATCCAATTAAAAATGTAATTGAATTTTTAATTTTAAAGATTTAATTTAAAATAGCACCAAGAAGCATAAAGCGCAATAGGGTATATCTGGTCATGCCGGGCCGGGACAAAGTCACAGGTTCAGGCTGACCACAAGGGAGCACTGTCTGGCTACAGGGATCCAGTTAATCCTGCTGAACAAAGTACCTTAGATCCTGGTAGTGGAGCATTGTGTGGATTCACATCAAAGATACGTTGCACAGTCGAGGCAATGCGTCAGTTCCAAGATGCAGCAAGGCTGTGTGTGCGGTCCTGTTGCTTCATTATTGAGAATTCCTTCAACAGGGCTTGCAATGAGAAGGCTGCTGTTGATGAAGAAATTATCTCTTACCATTTGGAAATTACACTTATAGAATGCCATAAGGCAACTACAATATTATCATATCAGAGAGGCAGGCCTGGCAGTAGTGAAAAACGAATTAAGAGTTTTTCACTACTAGGGCACATGAAACATAGAAGTATATGTCCTACCTTTTAATTGCATTGCACCCTGCCATCGGGGCTGTCTAGGTCCTAGCCTAGGGGTGACATATGTATTACAAAGGAATGTTTAGGCCTGGGAAGAGGGTTACTTGACCATATCGAAATGGCAGTTAAAATCAGCACACAATCCATGCAATGGCAGCCTGAGATGTGTCTAAAGGCTACATAAATGGGTGGCACAATCAATTCTGTAGGCCCACTAGTAGCATTTAATTTTCAGGTCCTGGGTACATGTAGTACATATTACTAGGGACATTTAAGTAAATTAAATGTGCCAATTGCGGATAAGCCAATATTACCATGTTCAGTGGAGTGAGCACATACACATTAGCACTGGTTAGCAGTGGTAATGTGCAAAGAGTCCTAATACCAGCAAAAACTAGGTCAGAAAATGGAGGAAGACAAATGATTAGGTGGAAGACTGCCCTAAGGCTGACAGGTGTAACACTCTTCATTTGGATCAATATTCTATTCCTCAAAAACCATTATTCTCTAACAAAGAGAAGATCATAAAAACTACAGCAGATAAGAAAGGCAGAAATGTCACAAAGGCAGAGCAGCATCAACAGAAAAATGTTTAAGTGGATAAGGTAAAGGATATGAGAGGATCTCAATCTTCTAAAACTAATCCGTATTAAACAGCTACTGGAATTCTACAGCAAATTGTATTTTTCAGTTTACTCTATTTATTTTCAAAATTGAGGAGAACACAGATAAGCCGCTATGTATAGCACTGTTAACTCTTCTGAGGACAGTGTAAGCTAACAAACATGCATCTCATTCTGTGACAGGTATTCATGACACTATTGAATAGTGTACTGGTAGAAATCATTTTACTCTAAAGAGGATGCACAAGATTTTCTCATGGTATTTCTAGATATTCTGGAAAATTAATATATTTCAATTGATGAATTCTTTGGGATTATGTACAGATGAAGACTCTGTAAATTGCCATAATTTTGCAAGAATTGTCAATGGTTCAGAGCAATTTATGTATGTAACAATACAGGACTGCAAATCAGTGTAATTTGATATGTTGCTGAAAAACACTGCATGAAGCAACATGTGTCAAAACTGTAGAACACAAGAACTTTAAAGTTTAGTTATTAGGGATAGTAGAATATATGTCATCCTAATGCTACAAAGATGTAGACCAGATGGCACTTAAGTAAACACTGACATTACCAATTTTAAAGCATCAGATATTAATATACAGGAACATTTACACCACTGTTGGCATGATTTTTCATAATGGAGAGACCATTGAATCAGATCATTATACAGTGTCCTTTAAAATTAGGGCAGGTTAGGCTGAATTTAATGACACTTGTCTACTATGTAAGGAGCAGTTATTAATGAACTTAAAAATCATATCTATTGTTTTTTAAACCAAAGTTCTAGAAAATATAACAGGTATTGTACTAGACCTAGTTTGAGACAAATAGATTTTGCAACTGTTGTGAATATATGTCATTATTTGGCCTGAGAAGGGTGATGTCTACCAGAGGCAGGATATTTTTTAACAACAAGATGAATTACTGTTTACTAGTGAGTTAGGGCAGTATATACAGTTGCTTAGGGTTTTGTCTCCTTTCATTAAGTATTATTCAAGTAAGGTTGTTGAGAAATGAATCTATGTCATGCAGCATCTGCTCCTTACAGTTAGCATACTAAAATGACAGCTTTTGTGGATATTTTTTTATAATCCTAAGGATTTTTTTCCCATATTCCCCCATAGTTCAATGAGGGCAAACCTGTCTTTGATGCAGTGTCGAAGGTATATACATACTCACAAGTGATAAAATAGTCCACAAGGCTAAATACCACTAGCTGAAAACAAAACATTTTTAATTTGTTTTAATGATACAATATGTGGATTTTTACTAACTAATAAATGTTGCTTTAAAATTGCATGATAGTTGTTGAACCTGGCCCTTTTTGCAGGATCACCCCCAATCATTTTGTCTTTTTACCCACCACTTTTGCTGAATTAGTTTTTGCTGACCTTAGGACCCTGTGCACTTTACACTGCTAACTAGTGCTAAAGTGCTTGTGCTCACTCCCTAAAACATGGTGAAATTTGATTATACTCATTTGGCATACTGAATTTACTTGTAAGTACCTTGTAGAGTGCTATACCATAGACCCATAGCCTGACTTTTAAATGCTACCATTGGGCATAGAGCACTTACTGTGCCACCCACTTAAGTAGCACCTTAAAACGTGTCCAGGCCTGACATTGCAACCTGAATAGAGTGTCACACTGCCATGTGAACTTGGAATTTAAACCCCCTTGCCAAGCCTTAAACTCTCCTTTTATTACATAGAAGTCATTACTAAAGTAGACCCTAGTAAACATTAGGACAATAGTGTCAACATTTTTTACGTTATTGTGGCACTATGCTGCACTAGCGTCAACAATTGTGATGCTAGTGCAGCAAAATGCAAGTAGGCCCATTGATTAAAATGGGTGCGTCACTTTAACGCCTGCTTTGAGCAGGCATTAAATATGATGCAAAAAATGGAGCAGTGAAACCTTGTAGATTTCACTGCACCATTTATGTGGGCCACCTAACGCCAGATCGCAATCCCCCTTGTATACTTTATGCCAGACGCAGTCATAATGTGGTGCAAGGGGTTACAAAGTGGCACAATGCATGCACTGTACCACTTTGTAAATATGGTGTGATGAAAATAGCCTTCTTGAGACACATTAGCATAAAAAAAGACACTAAAATGTGGCACAATTAGGCACTAGGGCCTTGTAAATCTGGCCCAAAGGGTTTTCAACCAACCTCAGATGGATAAGGCACACCCTGCACTCCCTGCACTTTCTGCCAGGGCTTGCCTTAGAAACTAAACAGTTAATGGAATCCATCAGCATATCAGCTGAAGATCCACTGTCAGCCTGGGAAAGGTTTACCGAAGAATTTGCAAGTCAGCATGCTAGGCCCATTTCAAGAAGCCGAAAACACAAATGACAACCTATCCGATAAGGATGGCAAATAGAAGCAAAAACTCACTGTGGAGAGCTACCAAAAAATCGCCAATGGACTCATACTACGCAGTCTTAAGGAGGACCTTGTGAAGGGAGCAAAATAACCTCCAAAGGGACAGATGGAGCATCTTCTGGGTAAAAATACTTTATGACATCTGGTCAAACAACTCTTCACATTTTTTGCAGACTATAAATGGGGCTGGGAAAGCACTCCCTAACCTGGCTTCTTCCTCCATCTCTGAGTAAGCCTGGCATTATTTTTTGTCTGCCCATTTCAACACACCAACTCATTTGGCTGGGTCCCTCAATCAGGGTGATGGTTGTATTTTATTAAATCCTTGTCAGCCCAGCCAGGGAGTACTGGTTGCATCATGGGGCCCAGTTTCAATAAATTTAGTCCAGAAACAAATTACCAAGGGCCGAATAGGTGTGGTATCTGGGCCAGGTAAAATCCCTTCTTCAAGATATAAGGAAGATCCATTATTCCGGGCTGCACACTTGACTCCTCTTTTTTCTAACATCTTGCAGCAAAACCGTATTCCCCTTCATGGCGCGGTTTGATACTCACTCCACTATTAAAGGGTGGAGACAAAAAGACCCCTGGGAAGGACCGTCTGATAGCCTTAATCAACAATGAGGCTGAATACTTTCCCAGGGAAATACAGGATAAGTTACAAAATTGGGCCAAGACCAATCCCATCATCCTCCTCAATCAAACTGGGTTCACTAAGTATGTAGGTACCTCTGCTAACATAATGGCTCTTACTCATCAAGCCCAGCTAAACAAACATCCAGTATTACTGGGTTTCATTGACTGCAAGCGCACATTTGAAAAGGTCAATAGGGGAAAGCTCTGACACAAACTGACTGTTTTCAATATCCCGGGTGATCTACTAAGAGCCCTGGAACTTCTACACAAAGACACATGGGGTCAGAATGAAAATGGGGGTTGGGTCTCACTTGTCTAGGCCCATTAATACCACCCAAGGCCTCAAGAAGGGCTGTGTTTTGCTCAAACATGTTTTAACCTGTTCCTGCCTGATCTTACTCCAGCTTTAAACAAAGTGAATTCTCACCTGCCTAATTTGGGGGGGTTTCATCTGTCCAATCTGCTATACGCAGACAAATTCGCCCTGATTAGTAGAACTAAGGTTACCTTACAGCGCCTTTTAGATGTCACCTCAGCCTACTCAGCCAGGATCGGGCTAAAAATCAACAAGAAGAAGACCAAGATTCCTGTAATTCATCTCCCTAAACTACAAAAACATATGTGGGATATAGGCCAAGAAAATATAGGGGCAAATCAAAAGCTTCAAGTATCTTGGTGTCTTCTTCAGTAAGAATGGGAGTTTTGAGGACCAAATAGAGGAGATCAGGAGAAAGGGTCTCACCTTGGCATACGGGCTGCGGGCCCTCCACACAAAACTGAAAGGCCCCCGCTCACATCGACCCTACAAGTAGCCCAAGCAAAAGTCCTTCCAACCTTAGTCTACAGAATTGAGGGCTTAAGGGGCTGAGACAGCAATATCCATGTTATTAATATCTACAGATTAAGCTATCAGTTACCTTCTTACTCAACCCCTGTACAAATCAGACTGGAGTTCAGCATCGTGAAGCAGCCAATCACTCAAATGACTGCCTTTGTGATTTGCTGCGGTAAATGAAAACTAGCAGAGGAAGGCTAACTTGTTTACTTTCTTTGGTCTGAACTGGAAATAAATATCCGTTGCCTGGCAAGGGCCTTTTTGCTGCAGGTCCTGAACAATCTGGGCCTAACAAAGGCCTGGGATCTACACTTAAGACATCAGCAATTAAAACATCTTATAAAAGCAAGCTCACATCCGCTCTCGCTGCTAGATTACAAGGACTACTTCTTCCGATGATGCCATGGCTGCATGACACTCCAAAATACACAAGGCTAAAACCAAAACTCACTTAAATAAAACCTTCAATGACTGGACCAAGGCTCTGTTAATGAAATACAGGTTTGGACTACTGCCGATCTTAAACCATCTGCCTGCATGGAAAAGACTGGGGGATGCACAAGCCTTGTCGGCTATGTTCCCAGAGCCAAGAAGATATTCTTCCCGTACTCTGCCTCTGTCCCACCCTCATGGAGGATCGGCGACCATGGAATGCATGTGGCATCAGGTTTTTAGGGAGGCAGAGATAGCTTGTTTTCAGTCATTTGAGACTAGGCTGAACTGCACTATGGTGCAATTTGTCCAGAGATTCAAGAAACAATTTGACTTAGATTGACAAGGCGGAAAGGGCTTAGGGTGATTACACAACATACTGCCTTTCTCCCAGGTTTATTGTCTTCTCTGACATCAAAAAGGCACTAAGCTCTTAGGCACTTTACTACAACCCCCCTCTGCTTTCCTGCTTGCTTCTAGTAGCTTGTAACTGTATTTGTATCTCTCTTCAGTCCCTTTAGGCATAGGTTGGCTGATTGCCAGGCCAGAGTTGTCTTGGTCTTTACGTTTTGCTGCCTCTAGCCTATTGCTCATTGTTTTACTGACTTTTCCTGCTCACTTGGTAATTGTTGCCCTTGTGGCAGAATAAGGACTTTAGGCACCCAGATTGCTCCACCAGCACTTTCCGGGATAAAGCAGCGTCATTTACTAGATCGTCCCATGATGCAGGCTTAATTTGTGTATTTCATTTGGCTGAATCTTAACACAATGTTTTTACTGCTTATTTGCCAACAGTTTACAGGTTTTAATGTGCTTGGGAGCCGATGAAATTCACTTTGCCGCCTCAGTCATTTTTTATCTTTGTAGCATTTTATTGACATTATTTTACCCGGGACTCTTAATGCCTAATTCCACATTCTAGGAGTCATGTCTGCTTTGTTCACATGTGTCTCTTGTTTAGTGTACTTTTTTTGTGTACTGTGTTGCATTGCAATGGTTTTCTTTTTTATGAATCTCACAATAAACATAATTAATACTGTAGACTGAATTAACAGCTACGTTCTTCTCTGCAGCAACGTGTCAATTTGAGGGGTCCTTCACCAAAGACGTAGCCGATATCGTGGAACTGTCCTTGACTATAGCCTCCTGCTTTGTCACACTGGAGATTTTCGACTTCATTTCAATGACTAAGTCTGAAGTTAAAAATCTTCACTGCTGCTTCACTCCATAGCTATCCAACGACGACAAGGCTGCTTCCTCATACACTCCTTCAGCCTTACCCCACTTAACTTCTACCTTCTCTGACATTTTTCTCTCCAAATTTTTCCTACTCCGAAGGTTAGTGCTGACAGGGCCCAATCCACTTCTTGTATCCAAACCACACTCCATGGCAGTCGACTTTAACTTTACGGGCGAGGGAAAAATTCTGCTCTGCTGATGGGATTCACAGACTTTTGCCCACTCCACGTTCTGCTTGGAGCACAAACTTCAGACAAAAGTCTACCAACCAACACAGTAGAGTTTTTTGTCACACATGGCTCACCATCATTTGGGCCCATATTTAACATTTTTCACGCAAAACTGGGCTAACGTGCGTGAAAAGGTTTACTGACGGCTAGCGCCATTCCAAGACGTTGGCCAGGCGTCTTATTTATGGAATGCCGCAATCCGGTGCAAAGGGTGGATTAACAGCAAGGAAAAATTAAGTTAGCCGGGTGGGGGTGGCGGTATGGGAGGAGGTTTTGCACCAAAATATGACTATAGGCTGGTTGGAGTAAAAAATGATGACTCTAACCAGCCCAGAGTTATTTCTTGACACAAAACCTACCATACCACATGAGTCATGCCCACTACCCTAATGGCCAGCACAGGGGACAAGGGTCTCCTGGGCATGGCCATTGCCCCCACTGCCATGTAGGAGGGCATATTTCAGGGCCCCCAATGACATTTTAAAAAATAATGCAAAATACTTACCTATACTTACCTTGGATGGGGCCCCCCATCCTCCGCTGTCCCTCTGGTGTGGGTGGGAGTGTCCCTGGGGCCTAAAGAAGGCACCTGTGGACTTATTCCATGGTGTTCCACCATAGAAATGGGCCTACAGGTCCCCTAACGCCTGCCCTGACCCAAGCATTAAATAATGGCGCTAAGCAAGTTTAGTGCCATTATTTAGGCCTGCCTCCCTCCCATGCACCATTTTTGCACAAGAGGATAAATAAGGTGCCTGGGCCTTAGAGTCATTTTTTTCCCGGGATTGCTTACCTTGCATCTCATTGACACAAGGTAGTTTCCCGCTAGCAAATAATGACTTTAACTCCATAACTTTAGCACTAGACAGGTCTAGCATCAAAGTATAAATATGGAGTTAGGTTTGCACTGAATTAGCGTAAAAAAAAAAAGCTAATTCAGCGTAAAGCTAGTATAAATCTAGGTCTAGGTTTGCAAGCAAGAATGTGCATCCCCTATCTTGATTTTCAGGGGCAAGAATGCCCCCCTGCGAGATTTCTCAATCCGGGTTGCTGCAGCAGGTCACAACGTTCATGTTGAAAAAGCTGCTACTCAAGTAGAAAATCTACTTGAGCAGCAGAAAGAAGCAATGCCCTCTGATGCACCATGTGGTGCAATTCGTGCTGATTTTACAGTACAGAAGAAGCTCCTGGCACTAATCAGTGAGAGCAGCGCAACATGCCCATATCCACCCTCTCGCAGAACTCCTTGGAATCTCACAGAGTTTTTATGTAGCTGTCGGGAATTCCATGGAGTAAAACTGTGTGGTGTCTGCACGCCCCTACTTAACTTTCAACTTTGACCTGGTCTCCCACAACCAGATGTCCGAGATTGGCGCGTTAGGCACTGTTTTCAACCTTAAACTTTAAAAATTCTAAATTCCAGTTTTACTGATTGGATTTTTATTATTTGGTGTCAAATTATTTATTAAACTGTATTATCTAAACTGTATTATATTAACTGTATTTATCTATACTGGTTTGGGATTTTTCTTATGTGGTGATTACACTTTATTATTGTTTGTGTTCTGCATGAATACTTTACACATTGCTTCTACGTTAAGCCTAACTGTTTTTTGTGCTAAGCTACCAGGGTGAGGAACAGGTTAATTTAGTAATTTTTTGTGGTTGACCCTGCAAGGGATTGTTGCTTAACCAGGGCCCACACCCCAGTCAACTGATAACCCAGTTTCTCACAATAGTTTTTTCACATTTTTGATGATAATTTAGAAATGTAACACTAAAAAATAAGAACATCTGGCTGAAAATGAAGGGGAAATGGCTATCATATGATGTGCAACTCTTTGTGTAGTAGCTTGTTCTTAAATACAAATGCAATTAAGTGTTTCTTAAATGGTTATTATGTGCACACAAATCACAAAACACCATGGAGCCATTCCAAACTATAGTGCAAAATAGTCTGTGTCATGCATACCACAGCTTTTGCACTGGAACAGTACCCTCCCAGTGCAAAATACTATGCTCAGAAAACTTTAAAACCTTGCCACATTGCATGCGTTTTGTAGAGTTCAGCATAGATCCTAAATGAAAAAAATTATGAGTAATAAAAACAAGACATATGAAACCTACATTTCAGTGCTGTGAGGGTTCAGAAACTCCTTTGTCCCCTAAAACATCTTTGGGCTTGATTTAGACTTCGGTGAGTTTAATGCCAGTCACAGTGATAGAACACTTTACTCCGTTACCCTAATGCATATCCCTGCCACCAAATTTAGAAATATCTCTTGAAACCGTGGATATTGAGAGGAACTACTGATATGGCAGTTCCTGTTAATATAACAAACATTTGACAGACAGTATTGTGACACATGTTGGCTGCCTGTCAAAGTTTTCAAATGTATTTTGTTTTTCAGCAAGTTTCTTTGCAACAGGGGTTTCTTTTTAAAAAGTAACAAACTACAACCCTCCACCCATAGCCTGGAGCTTTTCTCACAGGATAGGGATGGTCAATATTATCTTTTTTCCTGTTACTGACTACCAGGCATAATATTGTCCAACATACATAGAGCAAATAGTATTCATAGTTTGTCCAACGCCCCCTATTTTATTGAGTTATTTGAGGAAGCATTTTGTTGACAGAGGTAACGCAAGCTTTGTTGATGGAATACTAATATTCCACACAATTTTACATGAGGTGGGTGCACTAAAGATTTGGCACAGAAGGTACTTTGTTGCATTTGCAGCAGAGTACATTGTCTGTTAAACACTTAATCATCCCCTTTGTTAGTTCTGAATCTACGTACTTATATGTCAGAATGTTGTAGGTGCTGATACTTTGCTATAGTAGAATATACTGGTCATTAAGGTTCCATTCCATTGTTGCAGAACAGCACCTTTGACTCGACCCATTAGAGCTGGAGTAGGTGGTTATAAGTGTATTAGGATGCTGTGCCCTCCTGGGGCAGATTGCTCAAATAGCTTTCTAGCCTGCTGTAGGTGGGTATTACAGACATTAAAGTCACACTCTCTTGTCATTGACCTTTACTTTTGGTACCAATTTATAATATTAGAGCAGGCTGTTAGCGTCTGGTATGGTCTGGTATGGCAGGCTATAAATGTTAGAACAATCTATACCCATGGGGCAGAATGTTCTTACAGTTTAATAGCTCAGGCAGAATGCTATTGCCACCGTTAGGTCTCACTAATTTGTAATGGGCCTTCATCTTTAGCTTAAACCTGTAACACGGGAGTGGGCCTTTAAAGGAGAGTATAGTCCGCTATGGTGGGCTATAAGAGTATATTAACATAAAGAGACACATATTACAAACAAGATACGTTTGATTAACCAAAAAAGGAGGTTCTGAAGGTGTTTTTTGTTTTTTAAATATTTTAATATTTTCTGTAATGTTTTATTTTTTTAGTCATTTTTTGTTTGTTATCGTTTTACTAAAAATAACTAGAAAGCAAGGCATCTAATCTTGGATCAAAATATGAAAAGAAACATTGTTTTAAGCAGCTTGCTTTGTGAGTAGCCAGAGGTTAGTGATTAGCTACTGTATTGTGTTCTTCAACACATACTATTTTAGAACATGTCGTGCAACACAAAGCAATAGCCACATATATCAGATTGGTGTCTTGAGTAAGGGAGCAAATAACTTCCTCTTGAAGAATATCACCCTCCGTACATTTTGGAGGGCAGCAGATGATGTAGATGCTCTTCAATTTGTCTTCGCTTATCAGCAATGTACTGTGAGCTGTGTCAAGCATTGATATGTTTCTCCATTAATAGGTGTCCTGAATGAGTATTTTTTTTTACAGTATCCCAGGAAAATTCACAGTGGCACATATTACACCTTACCACCTTCACACAGACATCTATCTTTCTCCTGTAGGGATTGAAAGTTAGTATCAAACAATGGACTGGGAAGAACTTCTAGCCTTAGCCATAGCAGAGAGTGTTGAGAATGTCAACACACTCAAATGTCACTCCCTAATAACAATAATAAGGTGGAACCTCCTTCAAAGTACATAAGTACAGTGGCATCAGACAATAAGATGTGGGTTATTATGCTGTGCCATTTTCAGGTACTGTGGTACTGCAGCACCTAAAACACACACATTTGAATGAAAAACATTTTAAAAATGCTGGTTTGCTTGTTTGGACCTGTGAGGCTCAAAGTAACAAAAATCCCCTTTCATAATAAATACAATCTTTTTTAGGCATTTTGAAGACATGCTTGGTACTCCTGGATCCCCGCAGCACCCTCTTCCTTGTATAGTATAGGAGTGCCTCAGTACTGTATGGAAGGGCAACGAATTACAAATGAAAGCAGCATTAATAGTGGCCACTAGGAAGATGCTAGTCAAAAAATGTGTTCCACAATATTTTTCCTGACTACCATTTCTGAATTGGAGAACAGTGCTAAAAATGTAATCTAAGGCTAATATGTCCTCAGACAAAAGGGAACACCAGCAAAGACCAATTGCAACATCCACCAGGCATATCAGAGGTGCTCAATCTAAAGATGATGACATTAGCATTGTCCTATCCACTTTTGCCGCACCACAACAAGTAAGGCCTGCGAAGAAATCTCTGTTGTGGCACTTTTTCACATTTTCACCTGGCAAAAAAATAATTATGGAGGAAGTTATGTGCACTTTGTGGCAATCAGGTTCATACAGGATGGAAGGAAGCCTGGACAATATTCCATGGGGACCAGTGGGATGTGAAAGCACCTGAGGGTTATGCACCCCAACAGTATGAAGAAAAGGAAGAAAATGATGACAAGATGCAGCATTCTGGAACATAATGCAGTCACTGTCACAAAGTAGTGGTCTATGGTGACGTTAATAAAAGAATATGTTCGAAGTCCATGGAAGACTATCTCCATACTAAACACAAAGAGCTGTGCAAAAAAATGAAATTATAAAGTATGTTACAAAAAATAAAAACAATAAAAAAAAAGTAGTTCTTAACTTTTCAAAATAAGGGAAAAAACAAAAGTGTGAAAAAGAGCATAAAAAAACAAAAATTATAATATGCACCCAATCCCATTGGTGAACTAGTACTCAGCCGGCGTTGGCCACCTGTTGGTGGAGTGAGCACAAGGCCCAGACAGATGGCAAGTCCTTTACAGAGCGAGGTGTTGTATAAATATTATTTAAAAAATCCCAGGAATTCATTGAAAAAGAACTAAAGGCTAAAGTGATGTAGATGTATGGAAAAAAAACATAAACTTATGAAAAAATAAGAATTCACTAAAAAGAAAAATGAAAGATTAAATTGATGTCATAGTTAGGTATGAAAAAAACTTAACACACATAAATACCCCTAGAAATGTACTGCAAAAAACAAAGGTTAAAGTGACGTAATAGCTAGGTATGGAAAAACTCCCTCACTTACATTTTCAAAAACAGAAATTCACGTATTACATCATTGATGACATCTTTGATAACATCATCTAAGCTACTGAACAATATATTATTCACCTTTGGATTTCCCTGCAAATGTTGATATTAACGAATTCTCAGGTAGTGCTTTCAAACAATTTCTATGTGAACCAGAGATTTATAAGGTGCAAATACTTATTTCCAGAAGTGCAGATACAATTTTAAGACATTTTACATTCTTGGAAAAATGTGTAATGTATGGGTGATTCACTTACAAGCAGTTCAAATTGCAGTATGATTGTAAGTTTTGTTCCAATAGTGTAATTATCCTGCTCATTTCAGAAATATGTGTAACATATTTTTACAGAGTATGGAGGATTGCACATAATACACAGTAGTTCATGCCTTATCGATGTATAATGCACAGATGCAAAGCTGTTGACATAACATTCTATGTCAGAAGAGATCATTTACAGGTACATATCAATAAAGAAAATAGTCACCAAATACTCAGTTGAACAGTATTCCGGAAACATTCAAAAAACGTATTTACACTTGTGAGTAATGTGCATATGTGAGATTACTCTTGCATAAATTGCAATATCATTATTATCTATGGAGAGTCTATGTTTCTTTCACACCTGTGCACACCCCTACCTATTGACAACAAGGCTGAGCCACAGGAGATGGGGTTCCTGGGACTGAAATCAGCCCAGGGAAGGGAGTTGCATGCTCCCCACCAGGGGCGACTCCTTCGCAATGACAAAAAAGCGTCTCCCCATTGGCTAAGCCAGGAGATGAAAAATAAAACAAAATTTCTTTATCCTTTTATCTTTCAGCTGCTGGTTCAGCCAGCAGCATGTGAAGGGAGGGGTGGGGCTTGGCCACAGAAGTGGGAGAGGGGAGAGGGAGGAGGAGAGAGTGCACCTAAGTGCGCATGTGTGTTTGACTGCTGAGGATTCTGGGTAAGAAAACATTGGGGGATCCACACAAGTCACACCTCCCTGGACTCCCTAGGGTGTCTATATTTCAGAAATGTCTGGGTTTGGTAGGTTTCCCTAGATGGCTGCTGAGCCAGGACCAAAAACGCAGGTCCCCCCGCCCGCAAAAACAGGTAGTTTTGTATTTGATAATTTTGATGTGTCCATATAGTGTTTTGGGGCATTTCTTTTCGCGGGCAGTAGGCCTACCCACAAAAATGAGGTACCATTTTTATCGGGAGACTTGGGGAAATGCTGGGTGGAAGGAAATGTGTGGCTCATCTCAGATTCCAGAACTTTCTGTCACCGAAATGAGAGGAAAAAGTATTTTTTCGGTCACATTTTGAGGTTCGCTAAGGATTCTGGGTAACAAAACCTAGTCAGAGCCCCAGAAGTCACCCCATCTTGGATTTCCCTAGGTGTCTAGTTTTCAAAACTACGCAGGTTTGCTAGGTTTCCCTAGGTGCGGGCTGAGCTACAGGCCAAAATCCACAGCTGGGCACTTTCCAAAAAACTGCTCTGTTTTCTTTGTGAAAATGTGATGTGTCCACATTGTGTTTTGGGGCATTTCATGTCGCGGGCACTAGGCCTACCCCCACAAGTGAGGTACCATTTTTATCGGGACACTTGGAGAAACACTGCGTGGAAGGAAATATGTGGTTTCTCTCAGATTCCAGAACTTTCTGTCACCGAAATGAGAGGTAAAAGTATTTTTTTGGCCAAATTTTGAGGTTTGCAAAGGATTCTGGGTAACAGAACCTGGTCAGAGCCCCACAAGTCACCCCATCTTGGATTCCGCTAGGTGTCTAGTTTTCAAAACTGTGCAGGTTTGCTAGGTTTCCTTAGTTTCCGGCTGAGCTAGAGGCCAAAATCTACAGCTAGGCACTTTGCAAAGAACATTTCAGAGTTCAATGTAAAACTGTGATGTGTCCATTTTGTGTTTCCTGTCGCGAGCATTAGGCCTACCCACGCAAGTGAGGTACCGTTTTTATCAGGAGACTTGTGGGAATACAGAATAGCAAAACAAGTGTTATTGCCCCTTGTCTTTCTCTAAATTTTTTCCTTCGAAATGTAAGACAGTGTGTAAAAAAGCCGTCTATTTGAGAAATGCCCTATAATTCACATGGTAGTATGGGCACCCCAGAATTCAGGGATGTGCAAATAACCACTGCTTCTCAACACCTTATCTTGTGGCCATTTTGGAAATACAAAGGTTTTCTTGATACCTATTTTTCACTTTTTATATTTCAGCAAATGAATTGCTGTATACCCGGTATGGAATGAAAACGCATTACAAGGTGCTGGTCATTTATTGGCTCTGAGTACCTAGGGTTCTTGATGAACCTCCAAGCCCCATATATCCTCGCAACCAGAAGAGTCCAGCTGATGTAACGGTATATTGCTTTAAAAAATCTGACATTGCAGGAAAAAGTTACAGAGTAAACGTGGAGAAAAATTTCAGTTTTTTTACCTCAATTTCAATATTCTTTTATTTCAACTGTTATTTTCTGTAGGAAACATGTGTAGGATCTACACAAATGACCCTTTGCTGAATTCAGAATTGTATCTACTTTTCAGAAATGTTTATCTTTCTGGGATCCAGCCTTGGTTTCTCACCCATTTCTGTCACTAATTGGAAGGAAGCTGGGAGCACATAAAATAGTAAAAATGGGGTATATCCCAGTAAAATGTCAAAATTGTGTTGAAAAATGGGGTTTTCTAATTCAAGTCTGCCTGTTCCTGAAAGCTGGGAAGATGGTGATTTTACCACCACAAACCCTTGTTGATGCCATTTTCAGGGGAAAAAACAACAAGCCTTCTTCTGCAGCCCTTTTTTCCCATTTGTTTGATAAAAACTTTCTTGGTCTCCTTCAGGGGAACCCACAAAGTCTGGATACCTCTAGAATCCCTAGGATGTTGAAAAAAAAGGACGCAAATTTGGCATGGGTAGCTTATGTGGAGAAAAAGTTATGAGGGCCTAAGCACGATCTGCCCCAAATAGCCAAAAAAAGGCTCGGCACAGGAGGGGAAAAGGCCTGGCAACAAAGGGGTCAAAATGAAAACATAGAAATACACGACAAAAACAAAGGTTACAAGTACGTTATAGTTAGGAAATATAATTTAAAAAATGGAGGAGTGAGATATAGTTACCTTAGGCCACAAGTTATAGTTATTCGAGATAACTCTAATGGTAAGTGCTGAATGTTTTATGGCTCTGTGTGTGTAAAATGTGAACCTAACTATAATGTCCCTGTAACATTTGATTGTTTAGTGGATTGGCTATGTCTTTGACGTAGTTTGACAAATCTTCACGCAATTTCTTTTTACAAAAGTATCAAGTAGGGTATTGTCATGCATGGAATATTTTGGGGTGATCTGTCAACAGGGGGCCAAAAAAAAGGCACAGGTAAAAAAGGGTGTTTCAAATGTTAATTCCTATGGAGATCTTAGACAGCAAAAACTGTTGGACATGATTACACCAAAATTTGGTAGAAAAGTAGCTTTAGTTCCCGAAAGCGCACTTTTTATTATTTGGCAGCTGGCATGAACAAAATGGGGCTGATAGCAAGGAGAAAGCAGTGAGAATGAGTCAAAAGCAAGCAGCAGGCAAGCACAAAACAGGGCTCAGAGCAGGGGGAAAGCAGTGAGAAGGTGGGAAAGTAATGGAGCAGGCACTCACAAAACGGGGCTGAAAGCAAGGAGAAAGCTATGAGAATGAGTGAAAGGCATGCATCAGGCATGCACAAAAAGGGGCTGAGAGCAAAGAGAAAGTAGTGGGAATGAGGGAAAGGCAAGCAACTGTACAAAATGAGGCTGAGAGCTAGAAAAAAGTAGGGAAAGTAAAGAAGCAGGCATGCACAAACCGGGGCTGAGCAAGGGGGAAGTTGTTAGAACAAGGGAAAGGCAAGCAGTAGACATGCACAAAATAGGGGTGAGAGCAAGAAGAAAGCATTGAGAACAAGGGAAATGGAAGCAGCAGGCATGCAACAAAGGGGAATGAGAGCACGGAGAGAGCAGTGAGAAAGAGGGAAAAGTGAGCAGCAGACCCAAACAAAATGGGATGAGAGCAAGGAGAAAGTAGCGAGAACAACGGAAAGGCAAGCATCAGGCACACACAAAATAGAGATAAGGAGAAAGCAGTGAGAATGAGGGAAAGGCAAGCAGCAACACACACAAAATGGGGCTGAGAGCAAGGAGAAAGCAATGAGAAGGAGGGAAAGGCAAGCTGCAGCAACACACGAAATGGGGCTGAGAGCAAGGAGAAAGCTCTTTGAATTAGGGAAAGGCAAGCAGCACACATGCATAAAACAAAGCTGAGGAAACAGAGAAAGCAGTGGGAAGGGGGGAAGTCATGGATAAGGCATGCAAAAAATTGGAGGAGGGGTTAGGAAGCAAGGAGGAAGCAGTGATAATGAGAGAAAGCAAGCAATAGGCACCACAAATTGGGGCAGAGAACAAAAAGGAAGAAGTGAGAAGGAGCAAAATTCATGGAGCAGGCAAGCACAAAAAGGAGCTGAGAGCAAGGAGAAAGAAGTGAGAACAAGGGAAAGGCAAGCAGCAGGCATGCTGAAAAGGAGGCTTAGTGCAAGGAGAAAGAAGTGAGATAAAGGGAAAGGCAAGCAGCAGGGATGAACAAAATGGGGCTGACAGCAAGGAGAAAGCCCTGAGAACAAGGGAAAGGCAAGCAGCATGCACACATAAAATGGGACTGAGAGCACGGAGAAATCAGTGAAAAGGAGGAAAAGACAAGAAACAGGCCCACACAAAATGGAGCTGAGAGCAAGGAGAAAGCAGTCAGAAGGAGGGAAAAGCAAGCGCAGGAAACACAAAATGGGATTGAGAGCAAGGAGAAAGCAGCAAGAATGATGGAAAGTCAAGGAGCAGGCACGCAAAAAAAAGGGGGACCAAGGAGAAAGCAGTGAGAATGTGAGAGAGGTAAGCAGCAGGCATGCACAAAACGGGGTTGAGAGCAAGGAGAAAGCAATGGGAATGAGGGAGAGGCAAGCAGCAGGCATGCACAAAATGGGCGAGTGCAAGGAGAAAGCAGTGAGAATGAGGGAAAGGCAAGGAGCATGCAGGCACAGAACAGGGCTGAGAGCAAGAAGAGCAAGAAGAAAGGAGCAACCACGAGTGAAAGGCAATCAGCAGGCGTCACAACACACTGGTGATGGACCAATAGGTAGTTATAGTTTGGACCTAATTTCCATAGGAAACATTGTTTTTGTTTCGCCCCCAACTTTGGTGCCATTTGCGGAATCTTCTAAACATTTCCAAAACTAGTTTGCTACTCACTTCTGGTGCTGTTTGGAAAGTTTAAGACTGATTCATTTAACAGGGGACGAGAAAAAAGTGGGGGCCAAAAACCCATTTTCCTCATGCAATTTCCAATAGGGATTTTAGACACGACTACAGCCCCAACCGCTGGATGGAGTTACACGTAATTTGGCAGAAAGCTAGATCTTGATTAAGAAAGAATGCTTTTTGTAATTTGGTGTAAATACATTCAGTAGTTTTGGAGGTATTAAAGGTAAAAGAAATATAGATATCTAGGTATGTCGATCTGTGGATCCAGGGGAAAAGCAAGGTGCTAATTCACTGGTGAAACCTGAAAGAAAAGTTGTGGCTGCCAAGTTCTTTCTTGCATCAGGCCGGGGCTGGAACAAAGGAAATCTTTACATAAGGGGTCAGGATACAGGTATCCTGGTATCCTGACCTCATAGGATAGATGGAGAAGTATCTGATGGGCTCCTCTTTGGAAAAAATGTCCCCAAGATTTTTTGGCTGATCCGTGTATCCACCTCTGCACTCGTTGCAACACCCCAGTGTAAGTCTGTGAGAGATCCGCTGATCCATAATCCAACAGAAAAAAATACACCCACTCACACACTAAAGCCCACAGTATACGGCCGTCGATCGAGTGGAGTTGGGGGCATGCATGTTGGGTGTAGACTGTGCGTGCCCATAGGCCAGGCCATGGACAGTGGTGGTTGTATTAACGTATGTTGATTATATATCACTTTATGTAGAAAAATGTAAATGCACTGAAAAAAATAAGGGGTTACAGGGACATTATAGTAAGTTTGACATTTTACCATTTTACCCATACAAAGCCATAGAAATTCAAGAATTATGCTTATAGGTATATATATATATTTATATATATATACATATAAAATCCTGCTCCACAACAATAATAATGGTGGTAAAGCGATGGATTTATTTATGAAACAAAAGATTGGCAGTTCTGTCAAAGTTTGATTTCACAAGTAAATCCATCACTTTTCCACTATCATGAGTGCTGTCCTTGTTCTTTGGATTATTGACATGCCCGGGTGCGGGCTTTTTGGCATGCCCTAAGGTAACTATAACTTGCACTCCTGCCATGCACAGTTTTATTGTAAAAAATGTTACTGCAAATATTACATTGATATTATCGAAAGATGTCCTGAGTGTCATAATTTGTGGGGTAATTAGCAGTGCATGGTGAGGGTGCAGGTTATAGTTACCTTAGGGCATGGATTATAGTTACTCAAGATACCTCTAACTATAACAGGTGTATTTTAATGGTTTGGTAAGTTAAAAATGTGAGACTAACTATAACGTCCTTGTATCCTTTTTTCAGTGAATTTCTATGGTTTTGTTAATGATATTTCCCAACTATAGCGTGCCTATAACCCTTAGGGCCATATTTATACTTTTTGACGCAAAACTGCACTAACGCAGTTTAGCGTCAAAAAATTTAGCGCCGTCTAACGCCATTCTGAAGCGCCATGCGGGCGCCGTATTTATTGAATGGCGTTAGCCGGCGCTACCAGACCGGCGCTGCCTGGTGTGCGTGGAAAAAAACCACGTACACCAGACAGCGCCGGCGTAGGGGGAAAATGGCGTATGGGCGTCTTAAAATGGGGCAAGTCAGGTTGCGTCGAAAAAATCATCTTAACCCGACTTGCGCCATTTTTTAACGACGCCCATCCCCCATCAACATGACTCCTATCATTGTAAAGATAGGAGTCATGCCCCCTTGCCCAATGGCCATGCCCAGGGGACTTATGTCCCCTGGGCATGGTCATTGGGCATAGTGGCATGTAGGGGGGCACAAATCAGGCCCCCCTATGCCAAAAAAAATTATTTAAAAAAAAAAAAAAAAATACTTACCTGAACTTACCTGAATGTCCCTGGGGTGGGTCCCTCCAGCCTTGGGTGTCCTCCTGGGGTGGGCAAGGGTGGCAGGGGGGGTCCCTGGGGGCAGGGGAGGGCACTCTGGGCTCATTTTGAGCCCACTTGTCCCTTAACGCCATGCCTGACCCAGGCGTTAAAAAGCGGCGCAAATGCGCCGTTTTTGGCCACGCCCACTCCCGGGCGTCTCTTTTGCCCGGGAGTATAAATACCACGTAAAGGCCTGGGAGTCATTTTTTAAGACGGGAACGCCTCCCTTGCATATCATTAACGCAAGGAAGGGGTTCACGCTAAAAAATGACGCACACTCCGGGCACTTTGGCGCCCGAAGCGTCTAACGCCATAGTATAAATATGGCGTTAGTTGGCGTTAGTTTAGCGTCGAATTTGCGTCGAAAAAAACGACGCAAATTCGGCGCAACCAGAGTATAAATACGGCCCTTAGTTCTTTCAGTGAATGTATACTTTTTTTTAATGTAAACTACTTTTCATTATCATGAGTTGATACAGCCACCACTCCGCATTGCGTTTCGCCATCTGCAACGGGTGTTGGCTGCAAGGCCTGGCTTGTAGGCAGGTCCCGTGGCCAGTCCTCATAGCCATACAACACCCCACGGTGCATGACCTATGGACTTGCGCAGTGGGGATTGGCCCTGCGACAACCCTATAACCACTCATTCCCGTGCTGCACACAGCCTGCGGCCAACCCCTATAACCACCCGGATGTGCGCAGCAGGAGTTGGCTGCAGGGCCCCTAACAACCCTAACCACCCAACAACATGCTGCACAAAACCTTTGGCCTTGCACTGTAGTAGTTTGCTGCAGGCCAGCATGCCCCTCCCCCAGCTGATTTCAGCCCTGGGAACCATATCCCCTGGGGCCAGGCCTTCTAAAAATGTTTTGGGAGGAGGGGTGTTGTGTGGCCCCCCTCCCAAGGCAGATCTCGCCCTGGGGACCCTCTCCCCAGAGCGTGATCTAAATAATCATTTTTTGGGGACGGGGGCTGCGGCAATTTCCGAAGCCTGACCTAAATATTAAATTTTTGGTGGGGAAGGGGGGGAAGCGGACGTGCGGCTCTCTTCCCCAGGCTGATCTCAGCCCCAGGAACCCCATTCCCTGGGGTCCGGCCATATGACCAGGTTGCCCCCAGGGCACCAAGTGACAATGTTGGAGACCATGGTCCCAACTGCTCCCCACCTCCAGTGGGAGCTGGCATTGCTGTCACAGAGATGGAGCTGATAAAGCAGCTCCCTCTCAGTTTAAGCAATGTTTCCTCTGTTTCCCTGCCTGCAACTCCACAGACAAGGAAACAGAGGAAATCTCCACTCTTCTGAAGTGAAAGCTGTTTGACAGTTCTCACTTCATCTGAGCGGACTGTTTGCTCTGACTTGGTGGGAGCTGGGAGCTGTCAGTTCCCACCAAGTCACAGCATACAGCTATGACCTGGGGTTGGGCACCCAAGGACATAGCAGGAGCCGGCTCAGAGGTTGGTGGTACCCAGGGCCATTACTGGCTCCATGAGGGGCGTCGCGTGACCCATGCCCAACGAGAATTGCCCTAAGGAGGAGGTGTTTCCCAGGGCTCGGGGGTCCAAAACAGACCCACTTCACTCTTTTATTGTAGCCCTAGGGAGGTGATGGCCCTGGGGCTGTGGGGGCTGAAGCTCCGGCACTGTTTTTGATTGGTGCCCCAGAGAAGTGGCGGTCCCTGACTGCAGCCTGCTGTATTGATAATTTGAATGCCCCTGGGACCAGGTCCACCAGTGTATCTGCTGTGACGTCTGCCGAAAATTGTAAAAAAAATGTTTTGCTCTGAGGGGGTCTCTCTAGGACCCAAGCACCAGAGCTAAGGGGTCAAAGTGTTCCTAAAAAGACCCCTTTTGGTTTTTTTCAGCTTTAAAGCCGAGCCCTAAAACGGCTGTCAACACTTGTTGAAGTGTTGGTAGAAAATCAGATCTCAGCACGAGATCGGGGGTTGCTTTTGCATCCCTTTGTTTTTTCTTTAATATTTCGAAAACTACTAAATGAATTGACACCAAATAACAAAAAGGGTGCTTTCTGGACCAAGAGCTACCTTTCTGCCGAATTTGGTGTAGTTCCATCCAGTGGTTTGAGCTGTTCAAAATCCCTATAGGAATTAACATTTATATATATATATATATATATATATATATATATATATATATATATATATATATATATATATATATATATATAGTTAGGTCATAGGAAAAGCATTTTTTTGGGCCATTGAATGAAACTTTCTAAAAAAAAATGTCTCATCTCATTCACCTCAGTTCCATCCCGCAAAGTTTTGGTGTGATCCATCAATCATGTTTTCCCCATGCATTTTCATGTAGTGATTTTATTCATGATTACAGTCCAAACCGCTGAACAGAGTTACACAAAAAATTCCAGTCCTGGAAGTTTCAAAATATATAAGGGGGCAGGGTAGAGCTACCCTGCAGCACTGGGCTTGGTGGGGGAAGGGCACACAGGGAGTGCAAAAGCCAACCAGCAACATAACAAAAAGTAAGTCTCCTGGGTCATTAAATCCATGACCCCTGCAGATCTTATCAATGTTTTTTAAAAGCAATTCGAGCTGCAGCTGTATGGCCCTTCAGCTTGAAGATCGGGACCTCTATTGGTTGGTTTTGTGGTTGAACTTTGTGCCTTGAAAAATGTTAAAAGAAAGATTCAAAGACATTTGAATGTTTAAAAAAAAACATTTCATTTGAAATAAATTTTATGACAATCACTTTTATTAAACATTGCAAAGTGTGAACTGATGAAATATACATTTGGTTATAGTTATTGGTGACTTTTGACAAATATACTATATCTCCCTTACATAAATGACAACCTTTAGATTGTTACACATATCTGCCATCAGCAGGCACTGTACCTAAGTTGTTGTACAGTTCCTAATAAGATAATAGGACAGCATGTTTTGGATGGAAATCTTAAGAATGAGAGAAACTAAGGGCCTGATTACGACCTTGGCAGAGGGAATTACTCTGTCACAAACGTGACGGATATCCTGTCCGCCATTCTACAAGTTCCATTATATCCTACAGAACTTGTAATATGGCAGACGCAATATCCATCATGTTTGTGATGGAGTAATCCCCTCCGCCAAGGTCATAATAAGCCCTATGTCCATCTACAGCATCAGAAACTGTGTGCTCAAAATACTGGATTGCTCACAGTCCCTCACCTGAAACTCTAACCCTGCAGGGTAAAACGTGATTATGGCCACCTATACATGACAGTTTGACTTCCCAGAGACGTCGTGGAGACAGATTGCACATTTTTATTGTATTACTCAAGAATGCACAGGCAAAGACACAAAAGATATACAAACTGAGTTTCAATATATTTTCTCAAACAAACATAATCTTGCATAAAGAAAATGAGCTGCGATAATTAGGCAGAGGAAACAAAACAAAGTAACTAGCATGAGAAATATAGTGAAGATAATGCTAAAGTGTTCTAGAAGTTCCAGAGGTTTGTACCTAACACTAAGACTACGCTTAGAGCATAGCGGGTGTACCCTTCTATCTGGCCTGATCTAAGGGATTAGCCCCAGCCCATTCCTGAAAACACTATCAGGAGTTGGCCTGCAGTGTAGATGACAATCTTCTCAGAAGCTGGTGGATTATCATTAGGAGAGCTGCATGTCTCTGGACAGTTGTGGCTGGAGTGCCCTCTGCCCCTTCTGGGTCAGTCCACAGTTTATATAATAAAGCCATACTGTGTTCGAAGCATAGCTCTGATGCAATTCTATGTCTAGATGTTAGAAGCTGTCTCCTGAACGGGCGACAAAAGGACTAGGATATTGTGTTCATTCTTCCTAGCCCTGAACACAAAGCACTGATAACGTCATGCAACGGATAACTAAACAAGCAAATTGTGCCACATATTCCTAGAAGAATATCTTGCAAGAAATGTATGTAAAATGCCATTGCTAAAAGCAGTGCAGCTAAAATGTATAAGATATCAAATATAAAATGAAGCTAAAAACAAGGGGAACGAACATGGGCCCTAAAGGTCCTCAAAACAAACTTTCACACTGCGCATGGCCAAAGGGCATGTGTTGCAGGAGATACGGCACCCTCAGTGTTTGGGGGCCCTGCACCCAACCCAGCACTGTGCACGGCCAAACATCCAACCTCATGCCATGCACATCGATTGCCATCTTACTTCATAATTAAACATAGAAATTCACTGACAAAGCCAGATGTTAATGTGTCGTTATAGTTAGGTAAGGTAGTAGTATCTCACTGTGTATTAAAAATAACCTTAGACATTCACTGAAAGACAACAAAGGATAAAGGGACATTATCGCTTGGTAAAGATGTCAGCTAACACATACTGTTTTACACAAATGTCCCTTTAGCTTTTTCAGTGAATTCAATAATTTAGGCCAAATGCAAATTAGGTTAAGCGCACCCAAAGCCTGGTGCTTGAATGACAAATTTTACTTTATGTAAAAAAATAAAGGACATAGAATGCCCTCCAGCATCATGTCAACTTACAAATTATCCTACATTGTCTAAATGCACAAACGTTTCTCAACAATCTAAGAACAGTACAGTGGCCATCAAATTCCCTGAACCACTTTATTAAAACATTGCAGCAATAAGTCAGGAGAAAAAGCCCAGTTCATGCAATTCCAGTTGTGTCAAACATGCATTCAAATTCTTGGGGAGCAGATACTGCATGACTTGGACATGAGTGGATACAAAACCTCAAGGGTGCCACACTATCAATCATTAGGGAAACCAAGGACCAAACCATCAAAATGCTCACAATCACTTCCATCACTAATAATGTCTCTAGATCACCGAAATTATCCAACAACTATACCTACTTTCCAGATATGAATCAACGGAACCTAGAAACTGGGTAATGACAACTTACAAATCTACATGTAAACCCGGAAAAAAGTATTTCGTAAGGCTGGACCCAAAGATAAATATTGTATTGACCCATTACTCAACTTTCACACAGACCTTGGTAACAAACCCAATCAATAGCATCCAGAATATATTAGTAGCAAAGGGTCACCTGAATGATTCTGAATCAAACATATGTGCTACAACAACCACAAATACTAATCTGTATATTCATATTACTCCTACCCAGACCACTTCTGGCATGATTCCAACAAAAAGTAATCATCTACAATGGGAAACAGAACACACATTAAAGACTCCCTTGGCCAAAATGATCTGAGAATCAATTCACAGAGATCTACATCTGTTTTGCGGATCAGTCTTGCATTTTAGTTGCAAGACCACATGACAGATCACTCTGGAATACTGAAAACGAAACAAAACATAAAGACACAGTACAACAAGAATGGAATAACAGCATGAGTCTAAAACATCTGATATTACATCTAACACCTCAATATGCATCAAGATACAAGATTTTAAAACTACTATAGAATTTTCCACAGTCAAGCGACTTCAATTAATATTCAATAGAAAGAGCTTAATTTTTACTGAACAAAACCAAAGATCAGGATTAAACCACAAAATTAACTGTATCCAGTTCAAAATACTACAAAAACCTCTTATCTACCAAAGTCCTATTAGGATTGGGGCATTTCTTTTTCCATACCTCAATTGGAATTACATCCCTAGATGTCACATATTGACACAGAATCCTAATAAAGACTGAAACACTTAATAAACAGATGTTCATCCAGTCACCCTACTTATGTTTGAAATGAGCCCTTGTCCAGTAAGTCAATCTTCAACCAAGAAGAAAAAATGAGAAAAGTACTTCAGGATAAGCAAGTCATCATTCTCTAAGATGCAAAATGGGCCAGAAGAAATGGTCAAATGTGACTCACCACTTCAAATTGATTTAGAGAAGCCATTCCTACATTTAAGTACTAATCAAACATGGAGCATAGAATATAACAGGTGTCGTAGTTGTACTCTTGTTCTAGGCAAGACTGCTGGCATAGAGATGACAGCACTTTTGTTTGTAGGTGACTAGGCAAATCCTACAACAAATCAGAACTGTCGGCCCAAGTCTTCCAGCTTACAAACAGTACGTCACCAAAAACCCAAACTATAAAAAGTGATTTGTGGCAGCCTTTACGCATGGACTTAAGAGTGCAACATCTCAGGGGAGTTGTGGTTAAATGGAGAAATACGCTTTTCTCACATGAACAACACGTCTCAGTCACACACAGGCATTGAAGGAGATGCCATAAAGTTTTCAATAGGTTTTATTAACAAGACTGCAATCTACTGTAAAATGCATGGGCTGCAATGATTCAGATAATGAACAATGCAAGAAACTGAATTGTAAAAATGAGGGTCATGATATAATGACCCCCATCATCTTGCAACAACATGAGAAGTGAAAAAGGCCCTAATACCGTAGCATGATGAACCTAATCTCTAACCTAAAGAAAGATAGGTGTGATAAACCTAATCTGTCAGTATCGCGTCCATGAGAAGCACCTCCCAACCCTTGTTACCTTGGAATGAGGTCTCTAGATCAGACTCCGTGGAGACAAGAAGGCTGGGTCTGCATCAAGGCGACATGTAGCATAGATAGCGTTTATGGCATCTGGTAGTAATCCCTCTGATAATCTTGTCTGCGTGAGATGTATTTATACAAATCTTGTAGGACCCCTGACGCAGGTATGTTCCCAAACAATAGATAAGAAGGCATGCTTGGGGTGGCAATTACATAAACAATTTCCTCAAAGGTACATTATGTTCCTGTCACACGTAAGTGGGAAAGGGACATGATGTGAATACCTACGTCTTTCCCCTGTCTTTGATGCTGATAGTGACACCTTCACAGAGTAGCACTGATAACATGAAAACAAAACGTTTCACTAACTATAAACATCGCAGCCATCTTGGAGGAAATAATTAAATAAATGCAAAAACTCAGAGCAGGCTAAGTAGGTTAAGTCACTAGGTGACGATGGCACAGGCCTGCAAGCGAGAAGGCTAAGCTAAACTCCTGATTCCCAATAAAACTAAATAGGATCCACTACACAGACACGGAGCAACTAAGCAACTTAGCAACCACGAAGATGCTGTTTTAAAAGATTACAATATAATATGCCTCCAGGAAACATGAAAAGTAACAAGCTATTATTATTTCAGGATTTGAATTCTATGACATACCTGCAAGAAGGCTATCATCAAAAGGAAGACCCTCAGGAGGTCGGGCTATACATGTGTCAACAAAACTTTAACTAAGTATAAAGGCAATTACACAAGATATTCCTTGATTATTACCAATAATACTACATTTCCTAAACATTTTATGACCACACCTCATTCACAATTCTTAACACCTATCTCCAGCCCAGAGAAAAAATCTGGATCTTAGAATAGATCACTTGGATAAACTTTAGGCGCTATATCAGAAGAGAACGATGCAAGTTTGATCCTACTAACAGGAGATTTTAATCTCAACCTTATGTCAAAAGAATCTGAGGATGATTTCCATTGGGAACAAGTTACTCTTGAAATATTCTTGAAATATTCCTGAGCAATCAACTGAGAATCAAAGAAGGGAATGATTTAGCTATCAATTAATGAACATCTTGTCAGCTTGTAACACATACATAGTCACATTCACATACATAGCCACACCATGGTGAACAATGTTGGATTATACAACCACCTCTATTGAATTATTCAATAATTTCAATATTTTTTCAATCCGTTGACAGTTAGAGAGTGGCCATCTGCCACATTCAATTACCTTAATTATAAAAACATATCTAACACCTTGATCAATAGAATTAGGTGAACTAACTGAAGTTCAAAATTTGCTAAGAATCAAATGGTACACAATGATAGAAGAACAAACAGAACACAGGATAATAAGATGAAGTTTACAGTGCCCTAACCTTTCACTGTCAAAAAATGAGAAGGGAAAACCCTTCAAATTGGCATTATATGGCATTACAATGGCACAACTACTGAAAAAAAGGAACTCACCACTGCTAAACTGTCACATCCAAACCAAAAAAGAACTGGTATTCTCTGGAAGTAAGACACTGAAATTGGTAATGGTAAAGATAAGTACCAGGACAATACTTTTGAAGCTCATAATGAACTAAGAGCCCAGATACAGAAACACGAGGAATGTATTTGGGAGGCAAAATATCCCACAAAGAACAACAATGGAATCAGCTACACAAGGTCTATATGACCAAGAATATCAGGACATGTATGAACTATATACACATTAAAATCTCTGCAAGCAATGCACCAGCAACTAACAATAGCTTTTCTAAAGAAAAATGGATAAACTGTGTTACCACTATTTATACCCAAGGGAAATTGATAATGGACTTAGCTAAAAAGAAGTTAATTCAACCCATTAAGAAGTAAAGAACATGCCCTGCTGGACATTGAATCAAAGTATCATGCCAATCTGATTCTTGATGATTTAAAAAGTGAGAAAATGTTAAAAAAAATAAAAAATCCATGGTACCGGACCAGTTTTTGGAAATACACCTGAAGCACATTAGACTACATTATGACAATCAGCCTGCTAGTATGTAAAGTTAACTTGACAAAATCCAAACTATATGCTTGCTGCATAGATTTGATTTAATTAACAAAGAACTATTATGGACAAAACCATAAAAATTTGAGTTCCTAGAAAAATATTCCACTTGATTATAAGCCTATACTTCTTGAACTAGGTACAAGTCAAGTTGAGGCAAAGCAGCAGCTTCACCAAAAAAAACAACCTGTGGATAAAGGACTAAAACAAGGCTGTGTATTCGCTTCACTGCTCTTTAACTTATATTTATCTGACACAAAGGAGACCCTGTTAAATCTGAGGGCCTGTACACCTAAACTAAACAGACAGTGAGCATTTATCATCCAATGTCCGGATGATATGGTGCTTCTAGATTATACCAGAATCAGGCTTCAACACACCTGAAAGATGCTATGTATGTTCCATGAGAACACCCAGCTGGAGATCAACTGCAAAAAACTAAAATAAAGTAATTTGGCCATTGAAAAAGCAAAGGCACTGCCTGGAGTGCAGGAGGGCAATCGTTAGGACAGGTAGACTCCGCCATTTAAATTGGGGTTACCCTGCACACAAAAAGCGACTAAAGAGTACACTTGGTAAGTGAGAAAATGTTGGTTGACTGGGGTGTGAGCCATGGTCAAGCAACAGCCTCAACCCCCTCCAGTGTGAACCACAAAAAGACACTTAATCAACCTGTGCTAAACCCTGAGTAGCTTGGCGCAAAAATAGTCAGGCTTAACTTACAAGCAATGTGCAAATTATTTATGCAACGCACAAACAGTAATAAAGTGAAAACAGACTACAAAAAAAATCCAAAACCAATTAAAAAAAATAGAGTCATGTGATACTGGATCAAAGTCGAAAGTTAAGGCCGACAGTGATAGAGGGCAGTTCAGATACAAAAAGTAGATTGGGCCCGGCCAGCCCTTACCCTCGTACTTTAAAAAAATATTGAAAAAAAATGTTGGAGATGTTCAAGTTCAGTGGTACCAGGCTGAAGAGGTGTCTGAGGAGGGAGCTTTGCCATCGGGTGGTGTTGGGTCAAAGATGCAGCGAAGATGCCTTCTTTCAGATTTAGTCACTGAAATGAAAATTGAAAATCTCCAGTGGGACAAGGCAGAGGGCTGTAGCAGACAAAAATTCCACAAGGTCGGATACCCCTTTGGCGAAGGTCTGTTGAAACAGATTTGCTGCTGTGGAGAAGAACTCTGTGGGAGAAACCGCAAAGTCAATTTGACCAGTGATGAATAGGTAGGTGAGCCGGTTGGTCCCAAACTCTTCCTGGTTGTTGGAGTACTTTTCAGTCAAATTTTGTCTAAATCCTGACCTTTGGAAATGGGCTATCTGGGCACCTTCAGCACCACAACCAAGAGTCCAGGACTGGTGGGACACCTCTTGAGGGTTCAAGACTCACTCAGACTAGGTCCCGGTGTGGGTTCAAAATGGTGGGAGCCTGTTATATCCCTGCAATTCAGAACAGGAGGCCAGCGAACTAGCTCTCGGAGTCACTTCTGGTAGTGTTGGGTGAAAATGTAGATACTGGGCTCAAGAGCAGGACTAGCCTCAGTGGGTTCAAGGCAGGCTCCAGGCAGCAGAGCAGGTACAACAACAGTCTGGCAGAGTGCACAGCAGGTCACATCAGCAGGCAGGCCTCTGAGAGTCCTTCCACAGGTTCAGCAGTGAACTGAAGGTACTATTCTTATACCCGGGTGTGCTTCTTCTGGAAGTTGAAAGAAGTTTTGCAAAGGTTCTTTGAAGTCCATGGAATTTCCTGACTCCCCTGCCCTAGGTCCAAGCTGCTGCAGTGACAATGGAGGGTCAATAAGCTCTTTGTGTGAAATCAGGGAAACAAGCTATTCAGGTGTATGTGGGACTGTGATGAGGGACCCCCATCCTGCCAGAAGATGGCTCATTGGGGCACATCCAATCTCTCTTTTGTGTGACTCTCTGGGAGGAATTCACAAAGTTTAACTGTCAGCTATACCTAGTCATGTGACCCAAGACAGGTCGCAGACACAAAGGACTAAGGGTAGGAAAATGTAAACTTTCTAAAGGTGGCATTTTCAAAATTATAATGAAAAATCTGACTGTACAATTAAAGTTTTATAGGTACCAAACATGACATAGCTACCTGCTCTCAATTAGGAATGACAGATTATTAAATGTATTAAGAAGTCCCCAATCCTATCCTATGGTAGGGGTAGGCCTCACAGTAGTGAAAGGAAATTGGGAGTGTTTCTCTACCAGGACATGTACAACTTATAAGTACATGTCCAACCAACCTTTTAATTACACAGTACCCTGCCCTATGGGCTACCCAGGGCCTACCTTAGAGGTGATATATGCTAGAAAAGGTTAAGACTTAGCAAGGGAGTTTTAAATGGCAAGTAAATATAGCAGTTCAACACTGAATTGAGTGTCAGTCCTCTGACATGATTTACAGTGCTACTTAAATGAGTGGCACAATAAGTGCCTGCAGGCTCACTGCAAAAATTTAATTTACAGGCCCTGGTAAATGGTATACTACTCTATAAGGGACCAATACATAAGTTAAATATGCCAATTAGGCATATGCCAATCAAACCATGATTAGCGGAGGGTGCACAGCCATGTTAGCACTGGTTAGCAGTGGTGAAGTGCACAGAGTCATAAGGCCAACACAAATGAAATCCAGCAAAAATTGAAGGCAAATGAGCAGAATGTTAGAGGGAAGACCACTGAAAGGCTGAAAGGTCTAACAGTAAAATGAAAAAGAAAGGTCACATGATTGAGATCTGCACTGTTAAAATTATCTAAAAATATAAATGGAACTTCTATCATGCCTCTCCTAAACATAATTAAAGCTAAACTTATACTAGTGCTAACCTACAGGATGAAAATCGAAGAGCAAATGGTGACCTGGTTAGATATTAATTTGATTTGAAAAGAGCAGAGATGAATACTATTAGAGGTCTTTTATACCAAGAATTTGACAGTCAAGTATTACAAGCCAATACACCATGGCGCAGAACAGCCAAAATTTAAACAAACTGAAAAAGGAATGCCCATATGATCAGCTTAATCCCAAGTCCTCATTTAAAAGCCTTTAAAGGAGACACATTTTCACTCTCTCTCAGGTAAGGGACCTTGCAAAATGTAGATCCTGTGATCATGCCGTCTTGCTCAAAGAGAATTATGCAAAAATAATGTTCCTCCTATCTTGTGGATTCCATTCCCTGAGCCTAAGATTTAATGTCCTACCATTATGCTTTGTTCTGTTTGATGCTGGGTAAATTAACCAGCAATGGAAATATAGAAGATTCTATCTTGCCTGAAAATGTAGGAGTTATATCAGAGAAAGTGCAGTGCACTTGGTTTGTTGTTGTCCAAAATTTTCTTGACAGCTCAGAATTTCCTCAATTCCAAGCTTTAAGAATTTTGGGCTATGGTCATGCAATGAGGCACTATTACACTGCTTTTGTACTACTGAAGGTTTTTTGGCAGTATATTTGCCAATTTTATGAACCCAATCCAAATCAAATGGGAGAGCTGGTAGCATGTTGCTATTGCACTTTAGAGCCACTTTTTATTCCACATTTAGTATTTGTACTTCACATTTATTATTTTAAACAATGGTATTTTTAGATTGCTTTTACATTTCAGAAAAACTTTTCTGTTTTGTATTGTAATGGTTTTCATTAATCTCTTAGCACCTGGGCCTCCCCCCTCCACCGCCCCCACCCCAGTGCTGAGTCCTTTTTTGGCTATTTAGGGTAGTTTGCGCTTAGGCCTTCATAACTTTTTGTCCACATAAGCTATCCACATCAAATGTTTGTCTTCTTTTACAAAATACTAGGGATTCTAAAGGTACCCAGAGTTTGTGGGTTCCTCTGGAGGAGACCAAGAAATTAGCTTAAAAAAAAAAGCTAAATATTTTTTTTTTTCAATAAATGGGAACAAAGGCTAGAGGAGAAAGCATGTGGTCTTTTCCCTGAAAATGCCACCAACAAAGGGTTTATGGTGCTAAAATCACCCACTACCCAGCTTTCAGGAACAGGCAGACTTGAATAAGAAAACCATATTTTTCAACACACTTTTGGCATTTTACTGGGACATATTCCATTTTTACTATTTTTTCTGCTTTTAGACTCCTTCCGGTTAGTGACATAAATGGGTATGAAACCAATGCTAGATCCTGGACAGCTAAACATTTATGGAAATTAGACAATATTCTGAATTTAGCAAGGGGTCACCTGTGTAGATCCTACAAGGCTGCCCTACAGAAAATAACAGCTCAAGTAAAAAAATACTGAAATTGAGGTAAAAAAACAGCCATTTCTCTCCACATTTTACTCCATAACTTTTTCCTGTGATGTCAGATTTTCAAAAGCAATATATCATTACGTCTGGTTGACTCTTCTGGTTGTGGGGATATATAGAACTTGTAGGTTCATCAAAAACGATAGGTTTCCACAGCCAATACATGAGCTGCACCATGCAGTGGGTTTTCATTGTATCCCGTGTCTTCAGCAATTCATTTGGTGAAATATAAAGAGTCAAAATTAGGTATTGAGGAAACCTTCATATTTCCAAAATGGGCACAAGATAAGGTGTTGAGAAGCAGTGGTTATTTGCACATCTCTGAATTACGGGGTCCCAATACTAGCATGTGAATTACAAGGCATTTCTCAAATAGACTTCTTTTTTACACATTGTCTTATATTTGGAAGGAAAAAATGTAGAGAAAGACAAGGGGTAATAACACTTGTTCTTCTATTCTGTGCCCCCCCAAGCCTCCCGATAAAAATGGTACCTCACTTGTGTGGGTAGGCCTAGTGCCTGCGACAGCAAATGCAACATGGACACATCACAGTTTTACATTTAAATATGACGTGTTTTTTGGAAAGTGCCTAGCTGTGGATTTCAGAATGGGGTGACTTGTTAGGCTCTCACCAAGTTCTGTTACCTAGAATCCTTTGCACACCCTCAATATTCGTCCAAAAAACACTTTTTCCTCACATTTCGGTGACAGAAAGTTCTGGAATCTGAGATGAGCCACAGATTTCCTTCCACCCAGCATTCCCCCAAGTCTCTCAATAAAAATGGCACCTCACTTGTGTGGGTATTCCTAGTGCCCGTGTCAGGAATGGATCACACAATGGTCAATGCTAGTCCTTACATGAGGGCAACTGTTTACCCTGGGGTGATCCATGCATGACGCAGGCACTAGGTACAGGCACTTAAGTGAGGTAGGATTTTTATCAGGAAAGGGGGGGAAACACTGGGTGGTAGGAATTCTGTGGATCCCAGCATATTCCTAAAGTTTGTGTAACAGAAATGCAAGAAACAATAGAGTTTTTATTCAACATTTCACCTTTGCAGGGTATTCAGGGTAAGTAAACTTTGGGGAATCCAAACAAGTCACAGCTCTGTGGACTCCCCCGGGTGTCTAGTTTCTAGAAATGTCCTGGTTTGGTACGTTTCCCTATATGGTCACTGAGCCCGGGACCAAAAACGTAGGTGCCTGCCTTCTGCAACCAGGTTGTTTTGTGATAGATAATTTTGATGACTCCACAATACGATTTGGGTGGGGGAATTTGGGGCTGAACTAAATTGGAGAGCTCCCAAGAGATCACCCTCTCTGTGCTTGCCACCACATGCACCTGCTCTCTGGGTTTGGCTAACCCGCTATTGTCCCGCTGCACAGACTGTGCTTGAGAAGGGACAGCAGGACTGTCCTCATCACCTCCCTCAGAATCACTAGAAGAGGAATTGTCAGAAAAACCACTCGCAGAGTTTCCACCATTGTCCTATCCCTCAGATGTTGTCTCAGTATCTGCTGTCTCAGTCTCTGATATGTCAGAGCTGTCCTCTATAACCCGAGTTAGGATTTGAGAAGCAGTCATCCAAGGAGATGCAATCTCTGCATCTGGCTAAAATGTTGCTCTAAAACACTAGCCTACGTAGACAGTCACAAAATTGCTGGTGGGTGTGTGAGAGATGTGGTCAGTCACCTTACCTTTGCTTCTTCCCTCAACCAGCATGTTTTCTCAAGATACTCAAAAAACACACTATTACTTCACCTTGTCACAGTCTTTAGCGCCTCTGGCACCCAGTCCAACAATCATTACTGGTGCTCCCACAACCTTCTTTTTGGATTCTCACACTTCCACCCAGCAAAAGTGCCCTTCTTCTCTCCATAGCCCCCCTGCACATACATTTAATTTGTATTATAGCACAGGTAATGGGTGGCTTTATTAATCCACTCAGCTATATACATAAAATACAGATTTGATCTTTGCAGTAGGCATATAAACCTTCTGTGCTGCTTTATGGCATTAAAACTGCCTCTGCTACAAAAGTCAGATCCTTTTGTAGCAGAAACATAATCAAAAGAGTTACTTGACTTTTTTATTGCTGCCTAAAAGCTACAGTTGAAACATGCTAGTTGAAGTATGTGCAAGACGCAAGCTGCAACTGCAAGAGGACTGTTGGTGAACATATATATATATATATATATATATATATTACATGTGGGTGTGATTTTCCCCCAGGAAACCAAACACGCATTGACAAAAGTGACCGATATATATATATATATATATATATATATATATACACACATATATATATATATATATATATATATATATATATATATATATATATGTATATACATATCAATATAAATATATATGAACACTCGTCCGGCGTGGTCGCTCCGCGCCTGAACGCCGATGGTGCTTGAGAACGAACGCGCGCCACCGCATCTATAAAATAACACTTTCCCCCTTCTTCTACAAAGAGGATCAGCACTCCAAGGCAAATATTGAATGTAGCTTATTCAGCAGTTTTCACAGGAATGTGTTTATTTGCATCTCTGTCTTCTTCGGCCTGTTGGACGCCATGTTTGTTTACATTTTATACCACATGGTAGTATTGTTAGGCATTTACAGTCAAACAAAATTTCTATTTTAGTTTCAATTGAAATTGGCGACATTTGATTACATTTCTCCTTGTTAATATGTGATGTGTGTTATTTTCAGTTTTAACGAAGTTAAAAAATCATTGCTCATAACTACGTCTGAAAAGATCAAAATTACACTGATAGCTACACAAAACAAACAAAACAAACAACCACCAATATGTGCAAATATACTTGTTATTCATTGATCAAAATTTATCAATATGTAAAAAGATCCTCACTCGCAACCGCTTCTATGAAGATCATAGTAACACTGATTTTTCACAATACAACCAACAATTATTTTATACCAGTATACTCGTTACTCATTCATTTTTTCTAAAACAGATATGAATATACTCATAATCGGAAGAGATCCTACTGTAACAGGGTCCACGTGACCCTGTTCCACAACGGTGCCCCGAGACAAGCAACTCGATACCCCGGGGGCACCGTCAACAGTCAGAGAAACGAAACGCCCAGCTCTAACCCGGACATCTGGGTTAAAATGAGAGAGGAAGATGAACGAGGAAGAGAGCTGCAGAGACGAGGAGAGCAGGACAGGCGAGGTGGGGATGACAGACGAGGAGAACAAGACAGGCGAGGAGAGGAGGACGGACAAGGAGAGGAGGAAAGACGGGCCGAGGAGGGAGACACGAACGAAGGCGCACGGAGCGGAGTGAATACAGAAACGTCGGAAACGCACACAGGAGAAGGCAGAGAGTCGTAGACGTTTCCACGGGAGGACACCCCAGCGACGGTCAGGGAATTGGGCTGCAACACCCGCTACATCCCCAGAGGGACGTGGCTTTCGCAGGTACGTGCCTGCTTGTCGAACCCTGCAGGATACTGGTGGTAGAGGGGAGGGGGCGCGGGTGGTGGCAGACAAACAGCAGGAAGAAGTAAAGGGAGAAAGTCCACAGTGATATCTCCTTTATTTCATTTTGTTTTCTAATTATATTTTGTTTTTACTAACCAACACTACTTTCCCGCTTGCTAAACGTGTCTGTGAAGACAACAGGGTTCTCAAAACCTAGAGAACAGATATCTATATATCGTGGGCAAGAGGAACATGACGTCACGGTGGTTAATATATATTTGAAGCACCCACTGGGTTTTCTGTTTCCCCACCACGCCCCACACACTCCTTAACCCCTATTGCAGAGAAAGAAAAAGAGGACTACTTACTGTATCCTTTGTTTTTTGTTTTTTTTCTTCTCCTTCTTTCCTTCTTGGATCCGACTATAGGGGTTTATCCCCTGGAGAACCAAGCCTAATAGAGATAAAAGGAAAATAACTATATTAGACAAGAAGATAAAGAACAGAAGAGAAGAAAAGAGAAGAGAGAAACATATAGAGATCAAGAGAAATAAGAAGAAAGAAATCTTGTAAGAAAACTGAAGTAACATATGTGAACAAGAAAGACAGAAAAGCTAAAACATTTAATAAAAGACAATTTCTAAACCAGTACAGTGAATCCCTTGAGATCATTAACATCTCAAGCCTGACCCAATATCCCACGCCCTCTACAGTAGTGTCAGAAGTGGGATTTTGGAGAACTCATCTACAGAAAAGTTCAATTAGTAAACGGAAAGAATGGAAGCCAAACCTACATTAGAAGACATGATCCAACGGTTGGCCGAAGGACATCGACACCTGCAGGTCGTATAGGAAGAACAACAAAGAGAGACACTCCAAAATGCATTAAAAAGCCAGGCTACGATAATAGCCAATAACCAATTAGTACACAAGACTGCCCTTCAAAAGCTAACTGATACAATCACTGCAACCCGGGTCCACCCTAACGTTCCTAGTTCAGTCCTGTAGAAATACCAAGAAGGAGAGGACCCAGATGCATTTTTCACCAATTTTGAAAGGGAAGCCACTTCTGCTATGTGCCCTGAAGACAGGTGGGGTCAATACGTGGCCCACCTCCTGATGGGAACCTTGCAAGCAGCGTATCAAGCTATAAATCCCGGAGGTACCACTCCTTATCCAGACATAAAAAAAGTAAACTAGTGTGGGTTGGGTTTGATACAGAGTATTATCGGCTCAAATTCCGGAAAACCAAGTGGTGTCCTATGGGAAATTCCCGAGCCCTTTATTTTAGGATACACGATCTTGGAATGAAATGGCTATGACCCATTGGCACAGATCGGGATGAAGTTATTCGGGTTATATTGCTTGAGCAATTCCTAGATTCCTTACCCGCAACAACACGGAACTGGATAAAACATCCTAACGTAGATAACACCACCACAATAGATTTGGCTTGTGCATACCATTGGGCCCCTGATTTTAAAGTAGGCATTTAAAGGGACCCTCTTTGGTAAATCGGCCCTCTGGATCCTACTATTGCCCCAAACCTCTTAATGGTCCTAAAGACGTACTCATCCCCAAGGTTACGGAGAAAAGTCCTAATCAACAACCTCAGTGCTATAGTTGTGGTGAATGGGGACATATTAGCCGCAATTGTCCCCACAAAGAAGAAAAAACAGAGCCTATGGAAATAGGCGTCACACATGGAAGGGTGTTTTATACGGGGAAAGTTACCCCCAGATATATGAAAGAGATGAGAGTTAATGACCAAACCACTAATGTCCTAATTGACTCTGGGTGTAGTCAATCCGTAATCAGAGCAAGTCTGGTAGAACCAACAAACCAAACTCCCATTGATACAGTATCTATTTGCTGTATCCATGGAGACATGAAGTGTTATCCTCCATTCCCTGTCTCCGTTGAATAGAAAGGACACAGCAGACATGATTATGATGTGGGATATTGGACATCTAGTTGATTAAGTCATTATAACCACCGACTATGCCTCCTTTTCCGACCTGCTGGACAGTGTACAAATGAAAGATAAGACAGATTTATGGTAGGAGGAAGCTCCCTTTTCACAAATGCATATCTGCCCAGGAGAAGAACGTTATAAGGCCAGTAAAAAGGAGAAACAAGAAGGGAAAAAACTATACCAGACGAAAAAAGAACCCACCATGAGAGAAGGACCTAGCAAGGTAGTACTGGCTTCCCTCCCTCCTTTCCGCAGCAGTCAAAGAGAAGATCCTACCCTACAGCATGCATGGAAGTCTGATGTAACAGAGAAATCAGGACAGGTGGGTCCGTATTTCCTTGTTCAGAAAGGACTACTATGTAGAATAACTAAACATAATAACCACGAAAAAGTGCAGTTGATAGCTCCCCAACCCTACCACATACAAACGTTGCATCTGGCCCATAGTCACATGGGTGGTGGACATTTCAGGAGAGAGAAGATGGAGGAATATCTTTTGCGCCGCTTTTATTGGCCCAGGGTCTTCTCTGAGATACGTCAGTTCTGTCAGTACTGCCCAAAGGGTCAGTTGGTAAATCCAGGTCCCCAAAATAAAGCACCATTGTTTCCTTTACTCACTATTGCTATCCCATTTTCTAGAGTGGGTATGGACTTGGTAGGTCCTCTCATTCCATCCTCAAGAGGTTATATGTATATTCTCGTTTTAGTTGATTATGCAACGAGGTACCCAGATGTTAACCCACTGACTAGCATGACTACCAAAAGCGTGGTCTCATGCTATGATAGGGTATTTCCTCAGGGTGGGGTTTCCCAAGGAGATCCTTACAGATCAGGGCACCCCGTTTATGCCCCACCTGATGGCACAAATATGTCAGATACTAGGAATGACTCAGACACACACCTCTGTCTATCACCCAGAGACGGATAGTCTCATAGAGAGGTACATTCGAACGTTAAAGACACTGTTGAAGCAAACCATCTCAGATTCCAGTAGAGACTGGAACAGGAAATGATCCTGAGTTCTCTATGCCATAAGAACGCATGTGCAGTCCTCTACTGGTCGTAGTCCCTTCGAGCTGGTGTTTGGACCTCAGCCCAGAACTCTCTTAGACATGGCTGCAGAGATGTGGGAGGAAGAAGAGTATGACGACAAAGATCTCCTGGAATATACGCAACAATTAAAAGATCAAGTACAGACTGTATGGGAGGACGTCCGAATCCATCTTGAGAGGGCACAAGAAAAACAAAAGTGCAATTACGACAGAAATACTACTCTTAGACAATTCCAACCAGGAGACAAAGTCCTCATTCTGTTACCGAGCTCTGACAATAAACTATTGGCCAAATGGCAGGGTCCTTATAAAAGTCCTGAACACTATAAGCCCAGTAACATATAACATTGAGTTATCTGAAAGTCCAAAGAAAACACAGATTTATCATATAAATCTGTTTAAAAAAATGGGAAGAGCCCGAGGAGACTCGGGATCCTCTCAGAACAGAGTTCCTTATCAATAATGTAAAAGAACTAGAAATCAACCTGTGTTCAACACCCATCGACCCCATAACAGTTATGCCCCCTGTCAATAACTCCCTTTCGCCTGAACAACAAAAACAGTTACGTGAGGGAATAGAGAAACATAGGGGGTGATTCTAAGTCTGGCGGGCGGCGGAGGCCGCCCGCCAGACTTCCCCCTCCAAAATACCGCTCCGCGGTCGGAAGACCGCTGAGGGTATTCTGGGTTTTGCACTGGGCTGGCGGGCGACCGCCAAAAGGCCGCCCGCCAGCCCAGTGCAAAACTACCTTCCCACGAGGACGCCGGCTCCGAATGGAGCCGGCGGAGTGGGAAGGTGCGACGGGTGCAGTGGCACCCGTCGCGAATTTCACTGTCTGCAATGCAGACAGTGAAATTCTTTGTGGGGCCCTCTTACGGGGGCCCCTGCAGTGCCCATGCCATTGGCATGGGCACTGCAGGGGCCCCCAGGGGCCCCACGACAACCCATACCGCCATCCTGTTCCTGGCGGGCGAACCGCCAGGAACAGGATGGCGGTATGGGCTGTCAGTATCCCCATGGCGGCGCAGCGAGCTGCGCCGCCATGGAGGATTCAAATGGGCAGCGGAAAACCGGCTGGAGACCGCCGGTTTTCCACTTCTGTCCGCGGTCAAACCGCCGCGGTCAGAATGCCCAGCGGGGCACCGCCAGCCTGTTGGCGGTGCCCCCGTCATTTTAGCCATGGCGGTCTTGGACCGCCAGGGTTAGAATGACCCCCATAGACTCTTGTTCTCTACAACCCCGGGAAAAACAACTTTGATTCAACACCACATTAAGACACAACCAGAGAAAGTAGTTTGCCTCCGCCTAAATAGAATACCAGAAGTACGGAAAATATTGGTAGAACAAGAAGTACAAAATATGTTGCAGATGGGCATTATAGAACCCTAACTAAGTCCTTGGTGTTCCCTGATATTCTTGGTACCCAAACAGAATGGGTCCATCCGATTTTATATTGACTTAGACAACTAAATAACATATTGCAGTTTGATACTTACCCTAGTCCACGAATTGATGAATTACTTGAAAGACTAGGCAAAGCCCAGTATAAGTCCATGTTAGACCTTACTAAGGGTTACTGGCAGATTCACCCGTGTCCCGCAGATAAGGAAAAAACTGCTTTTTCTACTCCATCCAGATTGTACTATTTTACTGTCCTTCCCTTTGGACTACAGGGGGCCCCTGCGACCGTTCAAAGACTAATGGATAAATTATTACGCCATCATTCCACATATGCTGCTGCATATATTTGTGATATAGGTGGTCATTCCAACCCTGGCGGTCCATGACCGCCAGGGCCGGGGACCGTGGAAGCACCGCCAACAGGCTGGCGGTGCTTCCTGGCCAATTCTGACCGCGGCGGTAAAGCCGTGGTCAGAAAAGGGGAACCAGCGGTTTCCCGCCGGTTTTCCCCTGGCCAAAGGAATCCTCCATGGCAGCGCTGCAAGCAGCGCCGCCATGGGGATTCCGACCCCCTTCCCGCCAGCCTGTTACACCGCCAGGAAGAGGCTGACGGGAACGGGCATGGGCAGTGCAGGGGCCCCCTAACAGGATTTTCAGTGTCTGCTTGGCAGACACTGAAAATCGCGACGGGTGCCACTGCACCTGTCGCACCGCAGCAAATCCGCCGGCTCCATTCGGAGCCGGCTTCATCTTTGCTGGGGCTTTCCTGCTGGGCCGGCGGGCGATCTTTTGCAGATCGCCCACCGGCCCAGCGGGAAAGTCGGAATGTCCCCCGCGGTCATCTGACCGCGGGGCGGTGTTTGGGCGGTTTCCGCCAGGCGGGCGGCGCCCGCCGCCCGCCGGGGTCGGAATGACCCCCATAGTGATTTATAGTGAGTCTCGGAATGAGTATATGATCCATTTACACGATATATTCCAAATGCTACAGAATGCAGGACTCACCGCTAATCCAGAGAAGTGTAAGTTGGCTTGCAATGATATTGCCTACCTCGGCTATCACATATGTAAAGGCCAGATCAGACCTCAATTAAATAAGGTGGAAGCCATTCTCAAAGTGGCAATCCCGTCTACAAAAAAAGAACTTCGTTCCTTTCTGGGTTTAGTAGGTTATTAGAGACGATTCATTCCAAACTATTCCACCTTGGCCGCCTCCCTTAACTGACCTCTTAAGAAAGGGACAATCCTCAAAAATAAAGGCATTAACCCCCTTTCAACATCGTAGTTATGAAATCCTCAAAAAAAGTCTATCCACGGAGCCGGTGTTACGTTGTCCTGACTACACCAAAGAATTCTATTTGCCGACAGAAGCCTCCGATGTGGGAATAGGTGCTGTCTTATTCCAAAAAGATGAACACAATAATTACCATTGCATCGTGTTCATAAGCAGGAAGCTCTTGCTAAGCGATCAACTATATCTGGTTATTGAAAGGGAATGCCTGACGATTAAATGGGCAATAGGGAACTTCCAATACTATCCTCTCTTGGGCCATTCTTTTGTATTGCATACTGACCATGCACCTCTCACCGGGTTGTCACGAAACAAGGATACCAATCCAAGAATATTGTGATGGTTCATAGAACGTCAACTGTTTACCTTTCAAGTACAACACCTACTAGGAAGCCAGTTTTGTATCGCAGACTATCTAACCAGACATCCCATCAGTCAGGATCTTGAACAGTCCTCTCCTAGGAGGGGTGTATGTAACAGGGTCCACGCGACACCGTTCCACAATGGTGCCCTGAGACCAGCAACTCGATATCCCGGGGGCACTGTCAACAGTCAGAGAAATGGAACACCCAGCTCTAACCCGGACATCCTGGTTAAAATGAGAGAGGAAGACAAACCAGGAAGAGGGCGGCAGAGACGAGGTGACCAGGACAGGCGAGGTGGGGAGGACAAATGAGGAGAACAGGACAGGCGAGGAGAGGAGGACGGACGAGGCGAGGACAAATGGACCGATGAGGGAGACATGAACAAAGGTGCATGGAGCGGAATGAATACAGAAACGCTGGAAACGCGCACAGGAGAAGGCGGAGAGTCGGAGACATTTCCACAGGAGGACACGCCACCGACAGAAAGAGCATTGAGCTGCAACACCCGCCATGTCCCTGGAGGGACGTGGCTTTCGCAGGTACGTGCCTGCTTGTCGAACCCTGCGGGATACTGGTGGTAGAGGGCTTGGGGCGTGGGTGGTGGCAGACAAACAGCAGGAAGAAGAAAATGGAGAAAGTCCACACCTATAACTCCTTTATTTCGTTTTGTTTTCTAATTTTATTTAGTTTTTACTAATCACCACTAATTTCCCAATTGCTAAACATGTCTTGTGAAGACAACAGGGTTCTCAAAACCTAGAGAACAGATATTTGTATTTTGTGGGAAAGAGGAACATGACGTCACAGTTGTTAATATATATTTGAAGCACTTGCTGGGTTTTCTGTTTCCCAACCACGCCCCACACACTTCTTAACCCCTATTGTAGAGAAAATAAAAGAGGACTACTTACCATATCCTTTGTTTTTTTTGTTTTTTTTTCTTCTCCTTCTTTCCTTCCTGGATCCGATGATGGGGGTTTATCCTCCGGAGAACCAACCCTAATGGATATAACAGGGAAATAACTATATTAGACAGGAAGATAAAGAACAGAAGAGAAGAAAAGAGAAGAGAGAAACATAGTGAGATCAAGAGAAACAAGAAGAAAGAAATCTTGTAAGAAAACTGAAATATCATATGTGAACAAGAAAGACAGAAAAGCTAAAACCTTTAATAAAAGACAATTTCTAAACTGTACAGTGACTTCGTTGAGATCATTAACGTCTCCAGCCTGACCCAATATCCCACGCCCTCTGCACCTACTCTTTACTTAATTAAACACGCTAAGCTGCCCAATATGCCCAACTTCTGATTTATACAATTCGGTTAGTTATTCATTCATCAAAAATCTAAACGCATAATATGTGAAGTAAATATGAATATAGTCATAATCTAATAAATGCCTATGCTTCACCTAATTACGATAACTCATTGCACATACTGAACCAATTTAAGTTTGATTTGATAAATGACATCATTATACTACTTTATATCATCACGTGGCCACATCAACCAAAAGTTCATAATCTAACAATATTTCTATTCCAATTAATATATACTACATATAGTTTATTCTTTTCATTACCATAAATTATTGCATATGCTTAACAATTGGATTGTAGAATTACATAATTTCTTGTATTCTTTAAAGTATTGTCATAAATCATTTTTAACTTTTCAGATGTATGCATAGTTCCTCATTCCTATTCAATCCATTTGGTTCCTTAATGTCAAATGTTATTATGTATCTCGACTCTAGTATTCTTAACTTTTTCTCTCTATCTCCTCCTCTTGAATCCTTTGATATTCCATCTATTACACTGTACTTGAGGTCCTTCACATCTCCACCATGTATCTCCTGAATATGTCTGGCTACTGGGTAAGGGTCATCTCTATTTTGGAATGCTCTTAAATGTTGTAAGATGTGTTTATGAGCTTATAATTTAGTACTTTCTATATATATTTTGGGACAGCTGCATTTCAGAGTATATATTACATAATCACTTTTACAAGTATATACTCCCTTGATCCTATGCATAGTTTTGCCTTTTATCTCGACTGTTCTAATACTTTCACAATTCTTGCATGCATTACCTTTCAAACATTTTAAAAAGCCATCTTTCTGATTCAACCAAGTCTTATTCTTATCACTCTGCCTCATGTCACTTCTTACTAACAAATCTCGCATGGATTTCCCTCTATGGTAAGTGACTCATGGGTTTTTCTTAATATCTCCTCCTATAATAGGATCACTTCTCAACATGTGCCAGTGTTTTTGCAATATCATTCTCACTTGTGTATGTGCCGTGTTAGAAGTGGTTATAAAAAGAAAATTTGGCTGTTTTTCTGATTTTCTCATCTTACTTTCTGATGTATTGAACAGAATACTGTTTCTCGAATGGTGACCTACCTTTCTACTAGCATCTGTTAATGTCACATTAGAATATCCTCTCTCTTTTAATCATATCCTTTTGGACCTCAGCAAAATTGCTCTCAGTGCTACAGATTCTTTTTGCTCGTAATAACTCCCCATAGGGGGTACTTTCTTTCAATGGATTGGGGTGAAAACTAGCTGCATGCAATAAGCTGTTCCCTGCTGTAGGTTTCGTATATATAACACAGTCTGTAACTTGTCTTTTTCTATTCTAATTTAACATCCCAGAACTCAATTTCTTGTGTACCGATATTACCCGTAAATTTTAAGTTCAAATCGTTATCATTAATATCTTTTATAAACTTTTCGGCACTCTCCACATTTCCTTTCCAAATCACAAAGATGCCATCTATGTATCACAACCACATTTCAATATGATAATTCCAAACATCTAAAGGTGGAATGTTTAGGACCTGCTCCTCCCACCAACCCACATACAGATTAGCATAACTGGGAGCAAAACAGGTACCCATAGCAGTTCCACACTGTTGTTCAAAAATGTTATTGTTAAAGAAGAAAATATTATGTTCAAGACACCAACTGATCATATTAATCAACTTGACACTATGGGGGTGATTCTAACCCTGACGGGCGGCGGAGGCCGCCGGCAGAGTTCCCCCCTCCAGAACACCGCTCCGCGGTCATTAGACCGCTGCGGTGATTCTGGCTTTTGCACTGGGCTGGCGGGCGGCCGCCAAAAGGCCGCCCGCCAGCCCAGTGCAAAAGAGCCTTCCCACGAGGACGCCGGCTCTTACGGGGGCCATTGGCATGGGCACTGCAGGGGCCCCCAGGGGCCCCACGACAACCCATACCGCCATCCTGTTCCTGGCGGGAGAACCGCCAGGAACAGGATGGCGGTATGGGCTGTCAGAATCCCCATGGCGGCGCAGCGAGCTGCGCCGCCATGGAGGATTCTAAAGGGCAGCGGAAAACCGGCGGGAGACCGCCGGTTTTCCGCATCTGACCGCGGCCAAACCGCCGCGGTCAGAATGCCCTGCGGGGCACCGCCAGCCTGTTGCCGGTGCTCCCGCCAACCCTGGCCCGCCGGGGTCAGAATGACCCCCTATGTTTGTAAAATCTTATAAGTCTAACACTCAAAAAGTGTTCTACTGATCTTACTCCATCTTTGTGGGAATACTTATATATATAAAATAATGCTGTAACATCTAGTGTCATAAGTAACATATTCGACTCCCAGCTCACATCAAATGTATATATGTAATGTGACACAAACTCAAAAAGATTTCCTTGAGCTGCAACTATAGGTCTTCCTGGTGATTTTTGTGTATCTTAGGAATCAGATAGAACACTGGTAGTTTTGGATGATCTACCTTCATACACCTGCATTCGCCCTCACTGATTAAACCTTGATCTTTCCATGTTAATAATGCTTTAACAAATTCTGTTCTCACATTTTCAACATATTCCATGCTAACACTTTTGTAACAAACTTTATCATTTAATTGCTTGTATGCCTCCTCCATATAATCCTTTAGCGACCACATTACAATATTGCCTCCTTTGTCCGAACTTCTAATTATCAGTTCTAAATTATTTGACAGTTTATCTAATGTTTTTCTATAACTCTTATTTAACTCTGTCTCATTCTTCATTTCTTTCCACCTTACATTTTTTAAATCTTTTATCACTGTCTCTGCAAATTGGTCAATAAGATCTCCACAATATGCAGGTATAGTTGTAGATCTAGGTTTTAAATGTAAACCTCCTTCTTCATCCATTTGTATTCCTTCTGCCTCTAATCTCTCAACTACTTTAGTATATATATATATATATATATATATATATAGACATATCTATATATAGATCTATCTATTTATATAGATAGATAGATCTATATATAGATATGTCTATATATAATTCTACATAAATATATAGATCTACATTCTGGACAGCCATAGTGGCCCCCAGGGAAACCATACAACTATTTTTTAAAAATAGCTTCCACAGGGGGTCGCCCTGCCCATGGGCAACCCATGTCAATTTCATTTAAAAAATGTGTGATCGGGCCCCCAAGGGGATGGGCTGCCCATTTCCAGAGGGTGCCAACCCCACCAATTCCCTGGTGTCTAATGGGGTTTCCTGCCCCGCGATTGAAGGCCAGGAAACCGTTTAAGGAAGGCCTCGTTTGAAAGGGGAGAATCTCCCCTTTCAAGCGAGGCCTCCCCGAACAGTGGGGTGGCTGGTTGGGCCTGTTTTTCCCACCGGAGCAGGACAAGGATATGGAGTCCTCTTCCACACAGGGTAGCACTGGCCCTCTGATACTCTCTGAAGGATGGTAGAGGGATGATACCCTGGAGGGCTCCCTTATATCTTTTGTGGACTGTGTGTTCAGCTGAGGGACCCCATCAGGAAGTGAGGCCACTGACTCTGATACTGACATAAAAGTGCTCTGCAGGATAGCCAAAGACGTAGGGCCTGGATAGTGCAGCAGAGAGAATGCCCTGCTGATAATCTGTGGAGAGGCAACTGAAGAAGTCCCAATGAAAAGGCAGGTATCAGGAGCCTGACAGGTTCAGCAAAAGGAGCATTACAATTCAGCTCCAACTCAAGACGTAAATGCAGAGTCCAGGAGACCGGAAAGTCCCCTCCTGGTGGGTAGAGCTTGCCACCAGGAGTAAAATGATTTCAAAATTGTAGAAATCGGTCCTATGGAAAACAAAAAAACAGCCCTAAGATGTTGATCCCCTGAGGGACCAGGCACAAAACAAAACATGTGGCGTTCGACTGCATTTCCCAAAAGCACACATGAGATGAGTCAGAACGTAGTGTCAGCACAACCTCATAGACTAATTTATTAGGGTGTGTGTACATGGGGTTCCCTTCCCAGAACAACCTTTGTCCATGAGTATCACATCCCTTAGGGACCAATGCAAAAGAAACCTGTCATGCGGAGATAGATGACCTACAGAAACAAAAGCAATGCCACGCTCTCCAAAAGAAAAGCTCCGCTGTGGGCCTAAGCCCTGTTATCATTGCTGAGTACTTGCCCCTGGTTCTCTTGTCATGTCTGGGAGTGCAGTAGGCACCCAGCACAACTGTTCCAGTCCACACTGACAATAGGTAGGAAGAAAAGAAATGGATATAGGCTTTGTGTCAGCACACAAAACCTGTGCTGGAGATGAGAGCTAGTGTGGCGTGAATGAGTGAAAGCTTCCCGCACTGGCTCAAATTCTGCATATAACATGTTCTGCACCCAAGAGACAGGGACACACTACATTGAAAAAAATGGAAAGCTGCTATGTGAGGTACCATTTTTAAAACAATTTTAAAAAGTAAGCTGGTGAAAGCTGCAGAATCCCTCATAAATAATTCACTGCCTGGGCTGAGTAGGATCCCAAAAGCCCTGCAAGAGCTAAAATGTGCATAGTTTCTCCTCTCTGGTACCTTAGAGAGGGCAGCAGAATCACCAACTGATTTGGAGAGTTTGTTGTCCCAAAAAGATTTCCCAGAGGATTATATTGATAGAGCAGATTTCAATGGTTCAAAACACTCCTGAAATTTGTTCTTTTGACCCTGGGCTCTGTGATTCCCGGGTTTTGAATTTTTAGTCCTATAGCTGCAGTGGCAACATGTTGAAAATAAAAAAAAAGATTATTGTGCCCATTAAATTGAAATCGATTTATTTTACTGACATGGTGATATTGACAGTAAAATGGGCTATGCTAATTAATATTTTTGAAAGACAGTGCTATGATTAGTGAGCTCAGTGGTGTTGCCTTAGTTTAATGTGATCTATTATTGCCTTTTACTAGTGTGGTGGCACCCTGACAAAGCCATTAGGCCTGCCTTTTTTTTATAACAACACACCCATACATTGTGTTTAGGTTGACTGAAGAGGGATTTGTGACAATAGGGTTCAAGGCTTGTTGGGGATATGGAATTTTCAGAGATCGTCACCAAAGGCATTTTCATCTTTCTTATTCTATTCTACATATTAGTAATAGAGTATTTTCCCTTTTTATAGGAGAAAACACTGACTGGACAATCTTTTCCCATTCCCCCATATTTCATCATTCTTCGTGCGCAGAATCTCCCAGGCAGAAATGAGGGATCATAGGGCATTGGAATGATGCCGCAGAATTGTTCCTGGGCTAAGACAACCAAACACTTATTCCATCAGGAAACCAGATTCACTAATTGAATGTACCTCATTTTCCATGCTAAATGACTGCAAACCTCCAGCCGACAAACTGAATAACAGATGCCATTTGTCCCCAAGCAAGCTTTCTGGACAACCATCCAAATACTAGAAATACTATACAAGGGTCTGCCTCATAAAGTTCAATGATTTTGTTTTCATTCTGCCTAATAAGTCTAAGGCTATTTATCTTACTGGTTGAGTGTCCTATCAAAACCATACACAAACAACTTACGTGAAACTCATTGAGCCCTACATATCTTCCTGAGCAATTCCTGCAATGTTTACAACCATGGCAGATACTCACATTAATCCAAAAGGTGCTCAGCAGCCCTCTTTCTCAAGAAGTACATCAGTAACAAGACTCATGCAACTTCAAATTGTCCTTTCCCATCTCCTTTGATACATCTGCTTCAGCAACTAGAATCTAAATCTGGGAATGAGATACACAACATGGAGCCTAATCACAAAGGTAAATCTACGTGTCTAAATTTACTTCTAGTAAATTAACTCTTTCTTTTTTTAGTAGCTTTACTAATTTTGGCTATTTACTATTTACAAGCATAAAGTTACTTAATAATGTACCCCTTATATGTTCCGAGCCCCGGATGTAGGTGATGGAGTCAGAACACGTTTGAATTTACTATGAGTAAATTATCTCTTTCATTTTTGAGTAATTTTTACTATTTTTGGTTATTCACCATTTTCAAATAAAAAGTTACTCAATAGTGTAGTTTTATATGTCCCCACCCCTGGAGATACTGGATGGAGTCAGAAAACATTAAAAATATGACCATAAAGTTACAGCTAGTGGTGACTTTATGACTATAATTGAAGTTCTGCACACTTCAAAAAAATAAGTTTAAAACTTCCTGTTAGAGCATGTCTCTCACATCCAAAGCGCTAGAGCAAACAGCTTAGGCTCCTTGTTTCTGGACCAAAAAGACTGGGACAACCTCCCCTGCCACATCTGGGCCATCAGTTCAATACCAGAATGCCAGAAAAAGCAGACTATTTCAATCGGCCGCATTCAGGACAGCCCCCCTGCTGGAGGTTCCAGTATTCTCTATTGGGTGAAATGCTCACCATATGAATATACATAACATAACCATAACATACCAATATAACAAACTTTTATATCAAATGAAAATATAAATGTTTATGATAAATATTAATGTTAATTAACTTTACATACTCATTTTAAATATTACAGATGTAATACCTTAATTTTAAATTAAAACATTAATTATTTTGAGAGTCTTAAATTAATATAAAAAAACTTTTTTTGTGTGTTGTTATATTGCAATTTTTCTTTATAAACAACATTTTACCATTAAACAAAATGTATTTATATTTTTAAATAGCCCAAATATTTTAATTTAATTTAGGTCCTGTGGGTATTACTTTGCATACCTACCTCCAATATCTTTAGGGGAGGGTATTGCAGTATCAATGGTTTGCCATGTGTGGTGCCGGACTTATTCTAATTCTATGCTGAAGTACAATTATTACTGTTTTGGTTAACCCTCTCATTTAGTACTAGGTATTCCCCATTTGTTGACCACTCCCCTGTGGTCTTCCCATATTTACTACTAAAATGCATACTTAAATGTGGGGAGATCTCCTCAGTCAAGGTGGAGATCTGCTCACAGAAAAGATTGGAGATGTGAAGCATAGACCTGTGCACGTAGGTTTGTGAATATTTTGTGGTATGCTAATAGTACTTTCGTACTACAAAATGCAGTTTGTGAATCGGCCCCAATGTGTTTAACCATCACCTTGCTAGACACCAGTCACTCCACTTTCAGAGGACATGGGCCCTCATTACAAGATTGGCGGTAATGACCGCCTACTGCTATGGGGACGGCTGCCAACATACCGCCGCCGTGGCTACCAGCCGGCAACGCGTATTATGACCGCCGGCGGTATACCGCCAGAAATCCTGAGGAACACCGCCGACGGTCATGGCCGCTATAGGCGACGCTGCTGACAGCAGCACCGTCGTGCCAGCAAAACACTGCCGACCCTATCATGAGCAATGATACAGCCTGGCGGTGTTCTGCTGGTGGACGCTGCTGCTGACAGCAGCGCTGCGGACCCTCTGCAGCCGTAGGACCCCCTGCAAGCAGGTAAGTCGGGAGAGACCCATATCAGTGCCAGGGAATGGATTCCCTGGCACTGATAGTGCCTACCGCCATGGTTTTCGTGGCAGTACAGAAACCACGGAAACCATGGCAGTAGGAAGGGTCGTAATTCCGAGGGTGGGAATGTGATGGCCGCCAGGCTGGAGTCCGAAGTCTCCAGCCCAGCGGCCGTTACCACCCGGCCTGTTGGTGGTATTACCGCCGCTTTAACACTGACCGCAGGGGTTGTAATGAGGGCCATGGTGTCTCTGGCCATTGAACCATCAACGTCATTCAGCAACAGGCTGAATTAACAGTAAGGGGAGATAAAATACTGCCTCTCCAATGCCAGTACATGGGGTTAGGAGGAGTAACAGAAGCTGTATGATGGTGTCAAGGCAATGGGTCTGTCGCTAGACAATAATGTAAGAATCACTTGGGAGAGGCTTTGGCTCTTCACATGTTAGGAGCCAGGAGTACTTGTTTTGATTGGGTAGAAGTTGTTTGCTTTCAAAAAAAGTGTTTTCCCTCCGCACAGTGGAGATCATTTTGCTTATTCATCCAGCTGCTGAAACTCGAACTTTCAGGGTCGCACACATAATATTGTAATGCTATAATAGTGTCTTAAATAACTACAGAATTTGTGATGTCGGTCTTTCCCTAGCAGTTGCACAGATGGGCAGAGGGCAGCCATTAGCAAACTATTTAGGTCCCAGCACTCTTCCTTTACATTATTAACTTCAGAGGCAGGTTTGTGTTTGAAAACGGTATGGGATACCCAGGATCACTAATCTTCATGGATTTGTAAGTCTGGCTTGACAGTGCAACTATCACTTGAACTTATGTGATCAACAAAAAAACTTTCAGAGTACTACTGAGAGAGGAGTTTAGGCTCCATCCATATGTTGGTTCCCCTGAATACAGGATTTGATTGAGTCAAATATGCGTTGCTCTCTCCGACAAACCATGGTTATAGAAAATTTGCACTGTGAGAATCCTTGTTTAGCTGTATTAGGAGAGGCAGCATTTAGCTTTTCCACCTGTGATTTTGTATACATGTCCACTTTTAAGACTGTATGTCTGGTGGTCACCTTGTGTGTTTTGACACTGGCATTTTGTACATAATTGTAATTTTATTTTGGTATATCTGATGGTTGCCTTGTGAAAATGTTTATAACCAACAAAGTAAGTCAGAGTTGGTTCTGGTGACAAGTCAGTCACATATTTACTGAGAAACACCTATGTCAAACTTAATACAAATGTCACAGATTACCTTTGTAGGGAAGGATTTCGGTGTGGAGTATCGCCCCTGACAAATCCTAGGGGAAGAAGATTTGCACAGTAATAGTCATTGCTAGAGTCTGCCTGGAACTTTTAACAAAAAAATTGTTAAGTAATACATATATCCATATAGATAAATACACATCAATATAGGTACATACAGGGCCTTTGAGTCAGCTCTGCTCTGCCTTTGGTGTGTCTGAGAGTCATTTATATTGTGCTTCTATCCTTGACACAATACTGCATGGGGTAATGGTTCAGTCCACATTGTCACTGGCTCAACGGCTCAACGGCTCCGTAAATGACAGCATTTTATTATCGCATGTGCACACCCACCTAAAAATGTGTGTGCTTCAGTGTCAGGGCTGTTTGGCCATTTGTTTAATTATCAATTTTCACAATTTCTGGTTCCGCTTTCATTTCTTTTATTCTCTTTTATGTTAATATTTCTCAAGGCAACACAACAGTTCTCCAGGCAATGTTAATGACTCACTTGGTTGCTGCTGATTTAATCTGCAGTGTGCCGCAACCCACTTGATGTGGCCACATCCTCTAAACCAGAAGACCATGATGGAAAGCTGTTGTCCATAGTGTATCATTGTTTTACTATTCGAAGATGACCAACATGTTGGTTCTAAATGTTGCTGGAACTTTTAAACAATGATAGACTATTTACAATACGTTTTCAAGACTGACACCCTCATCTATGTTTGGTTTAAAAATTGCAAGCATAGGCCTGTTGTCTATAGATAGCAGCAGATTTTCTTTTTCCTACATGTATTCTTTTAAATTATTGGGCATATGTTGTTGAATTTGTGCATGTTCTATTGCTATTGTGTCAGTGTGGATGCAAGAATCAGTGAGTGCATGAATGGATGCATGGATACAAATGTATGATGACCCATTGACTACCTAAACCTATCGGTGACACAAGAGGCACTTTCATTCATATGTCAGACCTATGAGATTGCCACTGTTTATCTAATAAGTATTTTAATACTCAGAATAAATACGTGTAATGGTATGGGAACTCACAAACCCATAATGAACCAGATGGTATAAAATGCAGACAATGCATTGATTAAGGTAATATTTCACTTCAGTGTGCACAGTTCTTAAGTATTTCGTGTTGTATTTAAAAAAAAAGAAAATAACAAGAGAGAGATCGGAAATACCTTGAAGGCTGTGAAACACCCATATATCATGGCGCCTGGGACATATGCCATGAAATGCAGTGTGCAGTCTGGGTAGTTGCCTATTAATTGCTATTTAGAATCACGCTGTACGCACAGGTCCTATTTGCAACAGTGGCGTAACACAAAATGAAAGGGCCCCCTGCAGAATATGCCGAGGGGCCTCTGAGTCTCCTATATCTGAGAGATACTCATTGGCCCTTGGCTGAACAGCCCCCCATCTAAAAGTTAACCCCCTCCTGAAATTCAGTGAGCCCCCTGCGCTGCTGAGGATGCAGTGGTCTTACTCACGCCCTTGCTCTGCAACGAACCTACGTGTTAAAAACTTATTTCGAAAACGTCAGTCTTTAGGAACACGGTAGTCTTGTACCTTAATGTGATACCGCTCATTAGAACCTTCCCTATTAGTTTTAAATCATGTTGTGATTTTTTCATTTGTGTAATTATGCAAACAATTATTCATTTCAAACAGCCTACCCTCTCCTGGGCACACTCCCACCTTTAGGGTAAAAATGCAAATGGAAGGCCAGATGTTCAGGCCGCCTGTGTTTCAGGGTGGCTGAAAGAATGCACATAAAACCTGTGACTGCTGAGGCTTCACTAGTTCCAAAAAAGCAAGCTTTACAAAACGAAAGTAGCGATCAGCTCAATATTATGAGAAAATAATAGATTTGTATTAATTTGAATTATGAGAGCATTAACGTGTTTTGAGTTTGACTGCATCCAGATAATGCCCAAGGTACACAAGCCAAAACCATTGGGAACTGTGCAAGTCTCCTGCTGACACGCTGAGTCTTGCTAAAACAATCACATGTTTTCCCACAATTATTAAAGCCTCGCGTTGGCATCTGGTTTGAAGTGAATAAACTTTATCTTCAAGTAATGTCCATTAGAAGCGAATTGTACATGGCTGGTACGGTATTAACACTGCTTTAATTCGTATTTAAAGGCCCCTGATTTTAAAGTATGTTAGACATGTTCATGTGCACTTTCCATATGTTGTTTTTCTTATTTTATGTCACTTTTCAATTTGCCTACTTAAACCGATTATTGTAAAAGCGACACAGCTCTATTTAGTCTTCTTTTAGTCACTTTGTGGTTTGGAGTGGGCCAAGGTTTTTGCTCTGTCCTTGAGTAGCTGCTGTAATGTGTAGCTTCCATTACTGAAGCCATGTAGGCACCAAGCAAAAGGTTTTTATATGTTAACCAAGAACACAGAAAGCGTTCCTCCTGTATTCAAACCGGACATTTATTGTAGGTGGTTAGTAAAAAAGAGAGAGAGTGCATTATAGATAAGCAGAAAGTCACAATTCAAATAGACCTATTCCCAGGGCCAGTGCAACATTAAGGCCACTGAAGGCAGGTACTTTATGTCGTCCTTCCAAATGGTCACAAAGGGGAGTCTGATTGCAACAAATGGCAGACAAACTTTTCTTTATAGTAATAAATTAACAGCCATATTCTATTTTAATGCTTACTTCTGTCATAGTTGGACTCTTGCTCTAGGCAAGATTGGTGTTTTAGGGATGATAGCACTTTTGTTTGTGGGCGACTAGGCCAGTCCTACAACAAGCCAAACCTATCAGCCCAACCTTCTCGGCTCACAAGCAGTACCTCACCAAAACTCAAACATTAAAAGTTGATTTCTGGCAGCCTTTACGTGTCGACTCTAGAGTGCAAAATCTCAGGGGACTCGGGGTTAAATGGAAAGTACCCTTTTCTCACATGAGCATTAAGGGGCATATTTATGGAATGTGGCGCTGCATTGAGTGCAGCGCCACTTTCCCTGCACCTCTTAGCACCCCCTACCCCCACCAAGTGTGCGCCCTATTTAGAATATGGTGCACCATGACGCAGGGTAGGGGGCAGAGTACATCAATTACCCTATTGATGTACTCTGCAGTTCCCTCCAAAAGTATGTTATGTACCTGTCACATGTAAGTGGGAAAAGGACATGATGTGAATACCTACATATCCCTCTTAACTAATGTCGATAGTGATACCTTCATAGAGTGGCACTGATAACATAAAATCAAAAAATGTCACTAACTATAAACATGGGAGTCATTTTAAAAGAAATAATTCAATAAATCGGCTAATACAGAGCAAGCTAAGTAGGTTCAAAGTCACTTGGTGACAGGGGCACAAGCCTGCATGCCAGAAGGCTAAGCTAAACTCTTAATTCCCATTAAAACTAAATAGGATCCACTACACCCTCCCTATTGCCGGAACAAGGCTGACGCTATAGTGATGATGCCAGAGAAGGTGTAGGAGTCCAAGCTAGAATGCTATGAGCTAAAAATAAGTTAAAATCTTCTTAAAAACTAGTGAAAACAGCTAACAACAGACAAAGAGATAAATATGTCGCTCATGACAAGCACAGCAGACCAAAGCCAATCTTTTCAATAAGGCAATTTGGCATAATACTTTTGAAACTTTAAAACAAAGCTAAGGGTCAAATCACTTAACAATAGTCACGATATTGAAGAATGTCTCTGAAGTCATGGAAAAGAAGTGCATCCAGAAATGACTCCACATCATCAGATCGATGACAGGATTGGCAGACGGATCCACTGAGCAGAAGTGCTCAGCAGCCTCAAGAGCAGGATCACCCACAAAGGCAGTATCACCCAAAGTGCCTTAAGGAGCTAGATAGTTGTCAACGGGTAGCTCATAGGTGGCCTCACTAATCAGCCTTAGTCTCATGGGGCATGACTGTAAATGAACCCTTATCAGCAACACTAGCAGTTCCCAGTCCACAGGAGACACTGGTGGAACAGCAAGGCACACCAAAGGAAGACACTTAAAGAGGCACTAAGTACAATGGAAGGCTGGAATGACAGTGACCATGCTCCAATTCTTCCAGCAACGGAGCACCAAAGAACTGCACCATGCGATCACGGCACACCAGGGCTGGTGGCAGTAGCTCCATCACTCCACTTAGCTGAAAAGGCACAACCACTGCATATTAGGAGGAACAGCAGCAGTACCCCGCCAATTAAAGCCAAAGTCACCAGAAAGCCACCAAACAAGAAGAGTGAGTGGCTAGCCGATCGGATGACTCCAAAGACAGTGTGGAAGATGGAAACAAATCCCAACAGCCTGAAGGAAGTGCAAAATCCCCGTAGTGCTTGAAGTGTTCAATATTCTAGATACCAGCTCTCCAAAGTGCTTCGGGAAGTTGGTGTTTAATAGGGATTGTATCTGATTTGCTATCTGGAGAGCATACATCTCTGTAGCCGATGTCAACGTAACTTGTTTCTGGAGCAGTAGTGCCTTTAATCTGCTCAGCTTGCCATCATTTACATTAGTATTATCAATGTGAGGCCACCTTTCTGCTACTCTTATCTCTTGTGTGGGGGGGAACAGAACATGTCCACAACAAGTTACAATCTTAGAGACTGAAATTGCGTCGACATTTCCTGGTCTCATACTGCAACCGCTCTGTTCGTTCAGGATCACATAACTTCCATTCAAATGTATATGAAATGCTGGATGAATCAAAAGGATGGGAGTATCCTTCAGAAAACAGGCCAAGATTACGATCCCCGCATTGCAAAGGTGTTTTTCCAGTATTAGTAGCCTTCAAAAACAAATTGCGAAACAAAGTAATCTGAATAGGTCAATTTAGTGTTTGTTAGCAAAATGTTCCTAATTTTGGAAGGTGATAACTTGAAGTAGTATGACTACGTTTTTAATGTCATGTCCAGAAAAATATGTGAATTTATCAGAATAATGCTTTGGCTCCCCACTGGTGGAGTTAAACAGTGTTCACACAGTGTGTAATTAAATGCCGACTTTTGTCTTGTTGCTCAGTGCAGGTAATAATGTCCCCAATTATTGTAACAGAACATTTCCCCATAATTCTTTGTGTTAGTATACACATCATCACTTTCACATACAGTATAGTCTTGCAGCTCAGCAAGCATTGAATCAACTGTCTGAACATCCTAGTCATCGGAAACAACACCAGGTGTAATTACATAAGTCACTGACATTTTGGAAAAAATATGGAATTTGAATGACCTCAGTAGGCCCATATATATCAAATGGAACTTTATCCCAAACAATCCCATCTGAAATTGGTACCACTAAATGTTCATAGGGGACAAGTCTCTTTGGACCTTATGTGAGGAAAAATATGGAGTTAGAACTTCATCCACTGGCTTGACAGAAGATCGTTCAGGAAGATAATGACCATTTATCATGAGAATGTAAACAGTCACAAAACCAATCCATAACAAAAAGGCAAGCAATATCAGAAATATCCATAAATAATTCCATGGATAGATTAAATAGTTATTTTTAAGCCATATATACTGCTTACATATCTTTGAAACTGTTTCAGTTGCAGGTGCGGATGAAGTTGAACAAAAGTCATCAAGGTCCATGAAATAACCAGAAGCAGTCTCTGCAAACACAGGAGCTGGTGCATTACTGGTGGATGGATCCACTTTGCGTGGAGGTTCATAGTAAACGGTGTTGTCAGTTTGAGTTGAATTTGAGTAGAACACAGCCATATCTTGGTCAGTTCTTGTTGGTGAGGTGGTATAAGGAATCAGTAGAAGATCATTTTCTGCCCTCCCCATGCTCGAGGAGGCATTTGTAGCATTGTTGTACATGCTTGCGCAGTCAGAAGAGTTGTTGTTTCTTCTTTGAAGAGGTATGTTCTATTGAGTAGTAAGAGGGGACCTGGAACTACTCAAGGGTCCTCTGTGTCTACTGTGCAGGATCGGCCACATGGTGTCATTTGATGATGTTGATAAAGACAAATCTGTTTGCTTTAAAGCCTGGCAGCGGTGGTAAGATGATTGTTCTAGTGCCTTGTATTCCCAGGCCCGGGACTGGTGCTCTGTAGGATGGGCTGAATTCCTTCTTCACAGCAATCTTCTCATGAACCAGATCCCCAACTTCCTATAGACAATGGTTGTCAAATCCCTCATTCCCAAGGTGGCAGCACTGGCAGATGAATTATCATCATGAAATTGCTGAAGCTCCTTGTAAGACAGTGAGCCATTCATTTATGCCCAAAGGTGTATCTGCTGCCACCAAACCAGGGCCATCTAAATCTGGGACATAAGTAGGTATCCCAAAGAGGAACTGGTAAGGAGTGCATCCTCCCAACGACTGTCTTGGCAGATTATTCAGTGCTCTCTGGACCTCATATAGGTGATGAAGTCAACTGTGGCCTGAACCTAATACTCTAGCTGTTAAGAACTGCTTTAGATCTTGGTTCATCCTCTCTATGACCACATTATGCTCTGGATAGTAGGGTGAGGAGTAATGGAGTTCAACTCCCATCATCCTCATGGTGTCCCTGAATATCTTAAAGGCAAAGGCAGGGCCCTGGTCAAAATGGAATGGTGCAAACACATATGTACCAATAAAAAGCAGCAAGTCTTTTATAGCAGATCAAGCGTCAGTCGACCGATGTGGACATACCCACAGGAATCTAGAACAAGAATCTACAGCGACTAAGATGTACTTGTATGCACTATAAGGTTGTAAGGGACCACAATGGTCCAGGTACACACATTGCAATGGCCTATTGGACACTAAGAGAGATGTCTGCAGAGGGCGTCTAAAGTTTGAGCCCTTCATCTGCTGGCAAATGTCACAGCAAAAGACATATTGCTTGGTGTGTTTGTATAGGGCTGGCCAACCAAAAGCATTTCTGTAAGAGTGTTATTGTGGCCGCAACACCAGCATTAGCAGATGTGACACCCTCATGTGCAGCTTTGATGAGATCTAATCTTTAGTCTTGGTTGGGGATCACACGATCTCCAACCCCAGGAATTATTGCAATGGCAACATTCAGTGCACTGATATGGTATGAATATTTTGTAGGGTATGCTTTTGGGAGAGGCTTGCTTTCAGCTGAAGCTTTCACAGCAGCCAGAATGTCATTATTCAGTCTCATCTGGGAACGAGTCACTGCAGCAACAGAACCCGTAGCTACTGCAGATTTGGCTGCTCATCAGCCAAAGTGGTGCCAATAACGTGCACACCTACATGTTGGTGACCCAATGTAAGGACTACATGAGCATCAGGTAGCTTATCCTTAAGATCAGCTACCCCCTCCCACAGAGCCCTGTGTTTTATGGTGTTCCCTTTTCAGTCTCTGAACTCATTCAACTGCCAATGTTTGAGAAAATCATTGTAGGACTGGACACAGTAGTACGCATCACACACTATCAATGTAAGGTGTCTTGGATCTGTGTGTTCCAATGCCAGAATGAGGACGTTGAGTTCAGCCAATTGTGCTGTGCAGTCCCCTAGGGTCTGCGTGTAAGTATTGTGAGGGTGGAATACACCATCCTTCCTCACTCTGTTCCTGGCTCTGCGAGCGGCTGAATATTGATGTTTTGTACCTACAGCTGGTTGTGCTGAGCCATCGGTGGGCTGTGGTATCTATCAAGTGGCATGATGTTAAGAGGTGTGGGGTATTCCTGTTCGTATTGGAGAAATTCTTTAGTGTGAAGTTTTTGATCAAAGATGTTATCAATATCGATGGCAGTCAGGGAGGTTGCCAACTGAATCCAACGTGGATGAAAAGCTTTACCGTTAGGAACACTTTCTTTAGTGACAGCCTCTAAAGCCGGCACCAGGGTAATAACAATGATGCGTTTCACTTGGGCAAGTGGCCTCTCCTTGATGACAGCCATCTGTATAGCAGTTAGAATCTTTTCTGTGAGTGCAAAGCATTCTTCTGCATTGGAATATAAATGTGTCATTAAAGGTTTCACAAATGAACCCAAAGACACTAGCTATTATTCTGATGACCAAATATGTTTTGTTATCACAGGTGTGTAAGTGTTTTGCTTCTAGCAAGTCTTGCTGCAATCCTGTAAGGATGCGCATGTGTTCAATTGTCCAGTGTCTGCTTGAGAAATCTTGGTGAATTAAATCATAGAGTGGTTTTAAGCGTTGTGCATAGTCTGGAATGTAAGTTCTGATGAAGTTGAAGAAACCACTGTAGTTTCTTGATAGTGTTTGGTGGTTGGACTTAAGCACATTTTTCTAAAAAGTGTGGGCCAGTCTCTTGCCCTCGTTTGATAGCTTGTATCCCATGGTCAATACACTGGGAAAGCCTATTTTAGTTTTCTTAAAATTGAATTTGTAGTCAAGGGCTGCGAATCCTAGAAAAATCCAATTGACTCTGGCAAAATGAATGTTGAGGTAGTCACCTGTGAGAAAGATATCATTCACATAGGACAATGCCTTTGGGATAAGTATAATGCAATATTGATGTTACACGGGCTGAAAATGTACCTGGGCTGTTCTTATAGCCTTGGGGCAAACAACAGAAGCGTTTGTGTGAGCCGAATGAGAATGCACTCAGACTTGTACTCAGACTCAGAATCGACTTTCATGTGGTAAGTTTTGGCAGAAGAAACCACTGGAAATATGCAAGGTTGTTTTGTATTTTTTATGCACTATGTTAATTAGTGCTGTGCTGTCTGAATTTTGTATTGCGTATGTGTGTGACTGTATAAATGGCTGTAATCTAAGATTATTCTATATGAATGGTCGGGTTTTGCAACAGGGAATAACAGGTTATTCATTGCAAAAACAGAGGGGGTCATTACAACATTGGCGGTAAAAGCCGCTTACCGCCGTGCAGAAGACGGTCAACACACCTCCGCGGCCGCGGAACTCCGCCACAGATATTCTGACCCACATTTCGGAATCCGAATAAAATCCAGACACCCACACAAGTCCGCCACACCAAAGGTCAGTGATAAACTGGCGAAAACAAAACCTCCACCGTCACGCCAACAGAAATACGCCCACACTATCACGACACACAAATCCACGCGGCGGTCTTTCAACCGCGGTATTCCATTGGCGGTACACACCGCAGCGCTCAAAATACACACACACTCCTACTAAACACTACCACATTGGACAATTCGAAATACACACACCTGATACACATACACACACCACTCCCACACACCCAATACACTATAAAACACACACCCACATCACCAACAAACCCCTACGACCAGAAGGCCAGAGAGAGGCACCACCATCAACAATACTAGCATCCACAGGCACACAACACCATCACCCACACAACTTCCACGCACAAAACACCACACACCACTGCATATCACCACACTTATCACCACACACACCACCCAACACATCACCTACACCACCCCATGGCACGGCAAAGACACCCCAGGTTCTCGGAGGAAGAGCTCAGGGTCATGGTGGAGGAAATCGTCCGGGTAGAGCCACAACCATTTGGAGCACAGGTGCAGCACACCTCAATTGCAAGGAAGATGGAGCTATGGCGAAGAATAGTCGACAGGGTCAACACAGTGGGACAACAACCAAGAAATCGGGAGGACATCAGGAAGAGGTGGAACGACCGACGGGGGGAGGTGCGTTCCGTGGTCTCAAGACACCACCAGGCAGTTCAGCGGACTGGCGGCGGACCCCCACCTCCTCCCCCACAACTAACAACATGGGAGGAGCAGGTCTTGGCGATTCTGCATCCTGAGGGCCTCGCAGGAGTCGGTGGAGGAATGGACTCTGGTAAGTCAAACCTTTAACTACCATATCCCCCACCCTACCTGCATGCTATCACATACCCCCACCCTCGCCCCCACACCTATTACTCAAACTCCTCACAAATTTACCAATATCACAAACCACCCATCCCAACACCAAGCCCTGCATGCAACACCAACGCATGGACACCCATCACTAAAGCATGCCCACTACACATACCCATACAACCCCCTAAACCATCATCACACAAGCCCCCATACAGGAATGCCAGCACTGGGGTACACGGTCACCCACCCATTGCACACCATGGCACACACACACAGATGCAATAATCATGCCTTTCCACCCCTGCAGGACCACTACCCAACGTCACCAGACAGGAGGGTCCAGACATCTCCACTCCACCCACAGAAGAGGCCCACAGTGATGACAGCACCTATGTCCACCTGGATCTAGATGACCAGCCCGGACCATCGGGGGCCTCAGGATAGTCGGTTCCCCTCAAACAGGCACAGGCCACCACAGACCTTCCCCCCTCTGGAAACACCAGCACAGCGGGCCCATACCTCCGTCCCCAGGACAAGTCAATCAGTTGTGTGTCCAGCACTACAGGGAACCCAGGATAACCCACCACCCCAACAACAACAGGGACCTGGGGGCAGTGGGCACACGGTCCAGGGTACGGAGGCCCAGGAACACAGGGGAACTGGGAGGGCTGCTATGCGACAAGGGACGGACAGGCCATGGGAACCCACTGTCCACGAGGCCCTCTCCTCCATCATGGGAGCCTACCACCACTCCCAGGAGACAATGGCTACGGTACTGGCCAAGTTTCAGGAGACCCAGCGCATGCAGGAGGAACAGTATTTGGGGTCCAGGGAGGAACTCAGAACCATCAGCTCCGCCCTGGGCCCCATCGTAGGGGTGCTGAAGGAAGTACTCAACACCAGGAGAGAGACTGTGGCACTACAAGGGGCCCCTGACATTAGCATGGATGATGAACTGCCCACCACCTCCGCCGGCGCTAGTGGACAGGAGGCACCGCCACAGGACCACCACATCAGCACCCCACCCCCTGCAGAGGGAGAACCATCCCGCAAACAGTCCCTGAGATCCAGGAACAAGACAGATCACGATGCCAAGACCCCCGCCAAGAAATGAGACCACCCTGATTGTCATCCCACTGTTCCACTTTGTCACCCTGTCCATTTTGAAACTGCCCCAGCTCCACTTCCTATGCCCATATGGGCAATGCACCTGTGAGACTAATAGACTGGACTCTGCCATGGACATTCCTCCGCCGTCAGCCCTCACCATTTTACTACCCCCTCCAATATTGATCACTTAAATAAACACACTCAAAGCACAAAACAATCTGGAGTCTGTCTGTGATTTCGAAATAGTGTATTTGCAATTACAGTGACAAAATGTACATGAAATAGTAATGTCAACATACCTATGTCACACAGCTCTAGTCCCTGAGGAATCTAAGCAGATGACACACGTTGGAACCCACACCTGTGAAACCGTAAGGGAAAGTGACAACTCAGTGACCATACACTGGGTGAAATCGACTGACAGGAGAGAGGTAGAAGTGTAAAAGTACATGTAGTAGGCAGGAATGTATTCTCACCTGTATTTCACTGGAAATATTGTTGGATGACTGAGTCCCTGTTCTGCATGTCTTCTTCCTCTGCTTCCTCCTCATCACTGTCCACAGGCTCCACAGCTGCCACAACACCGCCATCTGGACCATCCTCCTGCAGAAAAGGCACCTGTCGTCGCAAAGCCAAGTTGTGAAGCATACAGCAGGCCACGATGATCTGGCACACCTTCTTTGATGAGTAGAATAGGGATCCACCTGTTATATGGAGGCACCTGAACCTGGCCTTCAGGAGGCCGAAGGTACGCTCGATCACCCTCCTTGTTCGCCCATGGGCCTCATTGTAGCGTTCCTCTGCCCTTGTCCTGGGATTCCTCACTGGGGTCAGTAACCATGACAGGTTGGGGTAACCAGAGTCACCTACTAGCCACACACGGTGCCTCTGGAGTTGACCCATCACTTAAGGGATGCTGCTATTCTGCAGGATGTGGGCGTCATGCACTGAGCCAGGGAACATGGCATTCACATGGGAGATGTACTGGTCTGCCAAACATACCATCTGTACATTCATGGAATGATAACTCTTCCGGTTCCTGTACACCTGTTCACTTCTGTGGGGGGGGGGGACCAAAGACACATGGGTCCCATCAATGGCACCTATGATGTTGGGGATATGCCCAAGGGCATAGAAGTCACCTTTCACTGTAGGCAAATCCTCCACCTGAGGGAAAACGATGTAGCTCCGCATGTGATTCAGCAGGGCAGACAACACTCTGGACAATACGTTGGAAACCATAGGCTGGGACATCCCTGATGCCGTGGCCACAGTTGTTTGAAAAGACCCACTTGCAAGGAAATGGAGCACAGATATCACTTGCACTTGAGGGGGGATTCCTGTGGGATGGCGGATTGCTGACATCAGGTCAGGCTTCAACTGTGTACACAGTTCCTGGATTGTGGCACGGTCAACCCTGTAGGTGATAATCAAATTTCTTTCCTCCATTGTCGACAGGTCCTCCAGCGGTCGCTACACCGGAGGATTCCGCCATCTCCTCACATGTCCCAGCGGACGGTGCCTATGAAGGACAACAGCGAGCACAGAGTCAAACAACTCAGAGGTATGTACCCACAGTCTACACAGAACACCATTCATACACAAAATGTGGCCTGTATGTGTGTTGAGAGTAGGCCTAGGTATGTGTGACGCAGTTGGTAATTAGGCCATGTGGACCCCTGAAATGGTGGCTGCCTGACCTCTAATGTGGGACAACGGGATGTGAGGTAACTGCGCTGGTGTTGTACACCGTTGCGGTAGGCGGTCGAAGACCGCGGCGCAATGCTGCATTGGTTAACATTGGACCCTATGGGTCCCAGGAGCCAATGACGATGTACGCCGGCGGTGATGGTACGCACCGCCGCGGACGTGACCACTATTTTCTATCTGTTGAATCCCTCAATACCTGATCTTCGACAGGAGAGGACCTACACTGCAAGTGCTGCTGTGACCTCGGTCTGGAAGAGACAATGACTCGTGCATCTGGGGAAAGGGCCCCTGCCTTCACTGCGGAGGAGTTGGAGAAGCTCGTCGATGGGGTCCTCCCCCAGTACACGCTACTCTACGGTCCTCCAGATCAACAGGTAAGTACACAGGGAGCATGTTGAATGGGCTATGCCTGTGTGGAGATGGCTGGTTGTAAGAAGGAAGGGGGCAGAGTTCTGCATGCATGAAAGACGGTGGGTGCATGTGCCACATGGCAAGGGTACGGATGGGGGCCACTCACTTCGACGGCGCAGTTGGTAATGACTTCTTTTCTTCCCCTGTACATTTCATGTAGGTCAGCGCCCACCAGAAGAAGGATATTTGGCGTGCCATCGCCAAGGACGTCCGGACCCTGGGGGTCCACCACAGACGGAGCACCCACTGCCGGAAAAGATGGGAGGACATTCGCCGCTGGAGCAAGAAGACGGCGGAGGCTCAGCTGGGGATGGCCTCCCAATGTGGGAGGGGTGCCCGTCGAACCATGATGCCCCTGATGTTCAGGAACCTGGTGGTGGCCTACCCGGATTTGGATTGGCACTTGAGGGCATCACAGCAGACACAAGGGGGTGAGTACACTCTCATTCAGCTGACTTAGAGCGCAGTGGAGGGGTCTGGGTGGGGGAGGAGGGCTGTGGGTTTCCCTAGGCCAGGGCGAGTTCCATAGGCTAGGCCCCTTTATAAGGCATGGCCCTGTGGCCCCCCACACCACCTCTGTAGAGTGCCAAGTACAGCTATTCATGCCCCTGTGTCATCTATGTGTGTATATGTCATCCATAGCCTTGCAGGCCATATCCCAGGAATTTCACTGTAGAGCCCAACAGCGCGACGTAGTTCAGGGGGCTTCTGTGTCTGTCTTGTCCACCAACGGTAGCGGTAAGCCATGCACTCAACATGTCTTTCTTCTGTTCCCCCCCCCATTTTATGCGGTCTCCCTGTTGTTGTGTGCATTAGCATCATCAGGCAGAGGAGCAGTGGCACCGGAGCACGAGGGAGCTGCATCCCACATGGCCATGGAGGGCCACACTACGGACTCTGAATACACCAGTGGGACGGAGGGCGAGGGGAGCACCACGGCGGTGACAGGAGCTGAAACCAGCGACACGGACTCGTCCTCCGATGGGAGCTCCCTTGTGGTGGTGGCAACATCTGTGCCCCCCTTCTTCTACAGGTACAGCCGCCACCCCCACTACCAGCACCGCCCTCCCAGCAGCCCCTCAGCCTTCGCCAGTGCCCACTCACCCAGGAGGGTGGGCATCACCTTCGCCCTAGGCACCTCAGCCCCTGTCCCTGTCACCTCTTCTGCCCTCAGTGAGGAGGCCATTGACCTCCTCAGGTCCCTCACTGTTGGGCAGTCTACCATTTTGAATGACATCCAGGGTGTAGAAAGGGAGTTGCAACAAACCAATGCATTCCTGGAGGGCATTCATTCTGGTCAGGCTGCCCTTCACCGAACCTTTCAAACTCTGGCCTCAGCACTGATGGCAGCCATTGTCCCTGTGTCTAGCCTCCCCCCTCCAACTTCCTCCACCCAGACCCAATCCCCTGTACCTCTGCCTATCCCAAGCACACCATCAGACCAGCCTGCACACACCTCACCACACAAGGGAAGCTCAGGCAAACATAAGCACCACACATCCCACAGGCACTCATGCAAGCATCACACACATACAGACACACCAATATCCACTGCCTCCACTGTGTCCCCCTCCTCCTCGTCTCCCTCCTCCCTCCCAGTCTCGTCTACACTCACACCTGCATGCACTACCTCTACAGCCACTACGTCCCGCACCAGCACACCCACCAGCACACCCCGCTCACGTGCAGTCACCACCCCCACTACCATTCACACGTCCCCTGTGTCCTCTCCCAGTGTGTCTGTGACGCCCCCTCCGAAGATACACAAACGCAGGCACACACCCACCCAACATACATCCACCTCACAACAGCCTCCAGCGCATGCACCTGCACCCAAAGCCACAAAACTTACACCTCCTACAACCACCAACTCTTCCTCCACTCCCAAACCCCCTCCAGCTACCCGTCCCAGTGTCTCCAAACAACTTTTCCTGTCCACCCTTAACCTATTTCCCACCACCCCCCGTCCAACTCATAGGTCCCGAACTACCACTTCAGCCACAAAATCTCCGGGACCAGTGGTGCCTCTTGTCACAGGTATGTGGAGTGCACCGGCCACCAGGACAGCCAGTGTGTCACGGAGCCACAGCACAGCCAGTCCCCCCCTGTGAAGCACCAGAAGTTGGCCAGTGCTCGGCGGGAGAGGGGGAAGACTCCAGCCACCCAAGCCGCTCCCAGGGGTCACGGTGGGAGTGTGGACTCAGCAGTGACTCCTCCCAAGGTGGGGAAGGCCCAGAAGAAAGCCGGCAAGTCTGGGAGGAGCAGCACAGCGGAGAAGACCGCCATCATCCCCGCTGGCCAGGAGGGCCCCGCCAGCCCCATCGTCGCTGCCCAGGAGGCCACGCCAGCCCCATCCCCGCTGGCCAGGAGGGCCCGCCAGCCCCATCGTCACTGCCCAGAAGGCCACCACGAGCCCCATCGTCACTGCCCAGGAGGCCACCACCAGCCCCATCGTCGCTGCCCAGGAGGGCCCGCCAGCCACAGCCCAGCTGCCCAGGAGGTCCCTGCCAGCCACAGCCCAGCTGCCCAGGAGGGCCCCCCCAGCCACAGCCAGGCTGACCAATGAAGGACCGCCAGCCCCAGCCCAGCTGGGCAGTGAAGGACCGCCAAGTCAAGCACCGCTGAACAGGGCAAGGACCGCCAAGTCAAGCACCACTGAACAGGGCAAGCACCGCTGAACAGGGCAAGGACCGCCAAGTCAAGCACCGCTGAACGGGAAACATCCTTTATTATGACTTTTTTTTTACGAGAGTCGTGGTTAACGAAAGCGCAACAACACGTTTTTTAACCACGACTCCGTTATTTTGTGCCTTAACTACGTATGTTCTGAACAACGAACATGCGTGGTTAAGGTACAAAGAAGGGAGTTGGCGAAGGAGGACGAAGCAGGTGATAAGGGGTCGACTAAGGTAAGTGGTGGGTTTACGTTTTGGGGAGGGGGTGGGGGGTCAGGGGGTTTTAGGTTTTGGGGTGGGGCGTTTTTGATTTTGGGGAGGGGGTTTTAGGTTTTGGGGTGGGGTTGGGGGGGTGGGGCATTTTTGGTTTTGGGGAGGGGGTGGGGGGTTAGGGGGTTTTAGGTTTTGGGGTGGGGTTGGGGGGTGGGGCGTTTTTGGTTTTGGGGAGGGGGTGGGGGGTTTAGGGGGTTTTAGGTTTTGGGGTAGGGTTGGGGGGGTGGGGCGCTTTTGGTTTTGGGGAGGGGGTGGGGGTTAGGGGGTTTTAGGTTTTGGGGTGGGGTTGGGGGGATGCGGCGTTTATGGTTTTGGGGAGGGGGTGGGGGGTCAGGGGGTTTTAGGTTTTGGGGTGGGGATGGGGGGATGGGGCGTTTTTGGTTTTGGGGAGGGGGTGGGGGTTAGGGGGTTTTAGGTTTTGTGGCGGGGTGGGGCATTTTTGGTTTTGGGGAGGGGGTGGGGGGTTAGGGGGTTTTAGGTTTTGGGGCGGGGTTGGGGGGTGGGACGTTTTTGGTTTTGGGGAGGGGGTGAGGGGTTAGGGGTTTTAGGTTTTGGGGTGGGGTTGGGGGGGTGGGGCGTTTTTGGTTTTGGGGAGGTGGTGGGGGGTTGGGGGGTTTTAGGTTTTGGGGTGGGGTTGGGGGGGTGGGGCGTTTTTGGTTTTGGGGAGGGGGTGGGGGGGTCAGGAGGTTTTGGGGTGGGACGTTTTTGGTTTTGGGGAGGGGGTGGGGGGTTAGGGGGTTTTAGGTTTTGGGGTGGGGTTGGGGGGTGGGATGTTTTTGGTTTTGGCGAGGGGGTGGGGGGTCAGGGGGTTTTAGGTTTTGGGGTGGGGTTGGGGGGTGTGGTGAGGGATGTAGGGTGAATGGTGCCTATTAGTAATAATTTTATCAGGAATGCCTTTACAACAAAATATCGTTGTTAAGGCATTCGTGGTAAAATCATTAGTAGTAAGAACGAGGTGTTCCGTCATACAGCCCCGCTGAACAGGGCAAGGACCGCCAAGTCAAGCACCGCTGAACAGGGCAAGCACCGCTGAACAGGGCAAGGACCGCCAAGTCAAGCACCGCTGAACAGGGCAAGGACCGCAAAGTCAAGCACCGCTGAACAGGGCAAGCACCGCTGAACAGGGCAAGGACCGCCAAGTCAAGCACCGCTAGCCCATGAGCGGCAGGGGCACTGACGCAACAGGGACCGTCACGGGGTGAGTGATGCACTCTGGGCACCAGTCCCCCTCCAGAACCAGTGGAGACATGTATCCACTACGTCTGTCCTGGGCAGGATTAAGCACTCTGGGCACCAAGCCCCCTCCAGAACCAGTGAAGACATGCATCCACTACGTCTGTCCTTGGCAGGATGAAGCACTCTGGGCACCAAGCCCACTCCAGAACCAGTGGAGACATGCATCCACTACGTCTGTCCTTGGCAGGATGAAGCACTCTGGGCACCAAGCCCCCTCCAGAACCAGTGGAGACATGCATCCACTACGTCTGTCCTTGGCAGGATGAAGCACTCTGGGCACCAGTCCCCCTCCAGAACCAGTGGAGACATGCATCCACTACGTCTGTCCTTGGCAGGGTGAAGAACTCTGGGCACAAAGCCCCCTCCAGAACCAGTGGAGACTGTCATCCAGTTGAGAGAACCACCCACTGTAGAGACTTGAGAGGCTGTGGCTTTGCACTCCCCAGGATTGAACAGTGGGCAAACCACCCACTGTAGAGACTTCAGAGACTGTGACTTTGCACTCCCCAGGATTGAACAGTGGGCAAACCACCCACTGGAGAGACTTGTGAGACTGTGGCTTTGCACTCCCCAGGATATGGCAGTGGGCAACCCACCCACTGGAGAGACTTGTGAGACTGTGGTTTTGCACTCCCCAGGATTGGACAGTGGGCAAACCACCCACTGTGGAAACTTGAGAGACTGTGGCTTTGCACTCCCCAGGATATTGCAGTGGGCAAACCACCCACTGTACAGACTTGAGAGACTGTGGCTTTGCACTCCCCAGGATATGGCAGTGGGCAACCCACCCACTGTAGAGACTTGTGAGACTGTGGCTTTGCACTCCCCAGGATTGAACAGTGGGCAAACAACCCACTGTAGAGACTTGTGATATGTGGCTTTGCACTCCCCAGGATATGGCAGTGGGCAACCTACCCACTGTAGAGACTTGTGAGACTGTGGCTTTGCACTCCCCAGGATTGAACAGTGGGCAACCCACCCACTGTAGAGACTTGTGAGACTGCGGCTTTGCACTCCCCAGGATTGAACAGTGGGCAAACCACCCACTGTAGAGACTTGTGAGACTGTGGCTTTGCACTCCCCAGGATTGAACAGTGGGCATGGAGCCCCCTCGTGGATCTGGCGTTGTGCACTCATCCGGCTGAGGTGCCCCCCTTCCCTTCCCCCTGAGGTGCCTGTTGTATTTCTATCTGATGCCCCTGCAGTGTTCTCTCTGTTTTGATCTGGTATTGTGTGTGGGCCTCGCCCATGCATTTTGGGCCCAGTGGTCCACGGACTATAAATGGTGTAATACCTGGACTACTAATCTTGGTGTATATTTTGTTAATAGTGTATATATGTATATTTTTTCTTACTGAATTTTGATATATTACAATGGTTACACTCATTTCCTTTTGTCATTGCATTCTTCCGGAGGGGTTGGGGGGTGTAACTGTAATGTATAGATATGCATTGGTGTGTGTGTTGTAGTGGGTGAGGGTGGGGGTGGGGGTGTTGCGTGTGTGTGTCCCTGTTTTTCCCTCTCCCCTCCCCTGTGTCGTAAGTGCAGTACTCACTGTGCTCTTCGCCGGTGGCGTTGGTGCTCCTGGTACAGGAGCAGGAAGACTATCGCAGGGAGAATATAGAGTTCCGGCTCCATGGTGTCCTCGTTCCTCGTGGAGTGTGTAGAGGTGAGCGTTTTCTCTCCGAAATTCCTGTTTCCATCGTGTTTTTATCCACGGTGAATCCGCCCCGGAAAAGGTGGCGGATTGGCCTGTCATAATAGTGTGGGGGGTACATTGTCCTCCACCTGTCTGTTGGCGGTGACCACCGAGCTGTTGTTTGTACCACTGTGGTCGTAATTCCAAACATTTTCCGCCGGCATGTTGGCGGTCTTACCGCCGCTTTAACACCGTCCGCCAGGGTTGTAATGACCACCAGAGTGTTTAACGGGGTATTGGGGCTGAGGCTGAGGTGGGGACCTACTCGGTATTACATAGTAAGGAGAATCCTTATCCCAACCTACATGATTGCTGCATAGCGATGGTGCCTGGGCTAAATCCTAGTTGACAGCGTAGGATTGTTTTACCACCTCTGGAACAAGATCAGAGAAAGAAGACAACATGACATCTTCCCCATGAGGGAGCTTACCGACATGTTCGGGTGGCTAGTCTCTTTCAGCCAATAGCATGTCACAACTAAGTTCATCCCAGAATATTACATTGATGGTGGGCTATATGTCTCCTGCAATTTGAATATAAATCATAAAACCTGTTGGGTAGGAGAACACGCCCTTCCGCAGTGTTGACTGCAATAAAGTCACTAGTTGCTGTTGTATTCAGATGATCGTTCAGACTCTGGAAACAAATCTTGACTTCTGCTGCGCTGTCCAGCAGGGTCACTGTCCACATCTTGTTCTTCAGCAATGTTCTCAAGTTTGCTGGCATGTTTTATTGAAATTGCTTCCCCCTTTTTCTTTTTAAATCTTGGCTTTTGTTGTGGAGACTTTTCTTCTTTCTTTTCTGAAGACTGCTGTGAGTCTTTCTTCTGTTTCAAGTAGTCAGGACGTTGCTCTGAACACCCCACTCTCTCGCTACGTCTATCCAGTGCATCCTGAAAGAAACAAGAGTTACGTGAATCAGTATATCTGTCAGGAACTTTTATATTTTCTCTATTTCTGAGATTATATCTCCTTGCGGAGTTCTCCAGGTGTGGAGAGTCTGTTCTCTGATTTTGTCTGTCTTTATTTTGTTTGTGTTTACTCCAGCGCTTTTTAGAACCCTCCTGTGCTTGTTTGGTACCTTCCTTAGGAGTGGTACTCTGAATTCCAGGCTTTTTTGGCTTGGCTCCCAAACTATCCTGTCTTATACTAGTATTGGTATTGGAAATACTTTTTGGTAGCTCTTCTCCTGTTCCAAGTGTGGAATCTCCCAGAGCTGTTGGTATATAGCCAATGATACAATTTCCCCTTTAATATTACTGAGTATTATTGAGGAGACTGCATCAAAGTTACACATCAGTTTCATCTCCAAGTCAAGGGCTGGTGCAGCCCTGAGTTCATTCTGAATTTGTTTTAACACTTCTGGTAAATTGGCAAGTGTCGGGCTACCATGAGTGGTAGTGTAAATTGGAGCGAAGATTGTACCCCATTTAGCACAGTCATCCACTGAGGAAAGCATTCCAAATAGCAAGCATATTGTGAGAATTCTATGTTTCTCTTGTGGTCCCATATGGGAAACACAGCTTCCAGCTGATTAGTTTTCTGGGCTATCTAGAATGGGATTTTCAATTGTTCCGTTGACACCTTGCCCATGATAGAGTGCACTGTTTGTGGGTTAATCCTAAAAATGGCCAATTGGTATCCAGCGGGTGATGGTGGTGATGGAAGTGCTGGTGTTCTGTCTAGCTCATTGTTACACAAATCAGCTGCCTGCATGTTTTGTACTCCCGGATGTGGTGTATATGTGGCAAACATTGGCCACGTTGGCCATCATTACCTAAGGGACCTAGGGCCAGATGTAGGTAGGAAAAAATTAGCGAGTTGGAAATTGCGATTCAATGCGAATCGCAATTTCCGACTCGCAAAATGGGATCCAAGAAAAAAGAGCGACACCAATTTATCGACTCGCAAATGATGTTGCACCGCATTTTGCGAGTTCGCATCTAGCGAGGTCGCTTTTTGCGACCTCGCTAAAAGCGAGCTCACAACTTGCGACTCGGGTGTCGCAAATTGCGTCTGGCCCGCAAAAGTCCTGCTGGTGCAGCATAACAGTTGGGAAATACACTTCCTGGCTCTTGCTGATGACATCAGAACCAGGAAGTCATCAAATACACCTGGGAGGAGGGAGGACCACACCCTTTCCAAACTGCAGTGCAACACCCAGGAGACAGGACCTGCTGCTACTATGGAGGACACAGGCAGTGCTGGGAGAAGAAGGAAACTTTAGTTTTCTGATAATGAACTCGAGGTGCTCACTGAGGAATGCTGCCAGCACCATGACAAACTGTTTGGCAAGGCAGCCCTGAGTGTCCCAGACACAGAGAAAAAGAAGATCCGGCTGCAAATCCAGGACTGGATAAATGCCATAGGGGTGAGCCACCGCACCCTGGAGGAAATAAAAAAAAGGTGGTATGACCTGCGCTCCAGGACAGAGGAGAGGGTGGCAGAGCGGCTCAGAGAAATGAGGGGCACCGGAGGAGCCCCATCCACCGTCCCACCACCCACAGCCATGGAAGCAATAGTGGAGCAGACCCTGGACCCTGAGACCGTTTCTTGAATGGGAGAATTGGACAGTTCTGCGCAAGGGACATCCAAAAGTGAGTACAATGAGCAATACATTCACACCTACAAATGCAGTATCCACACTCTCCCAGTACACAGCAGCAGGCACAACCAGACTAGCTCCATTCCAGTCTAGCAACCACTAGAATGGTGCATTACGGGCAATGTAGTACAGTAGTCATCATATAGGCAAATGTTTATTATGAGGCATACAACAGATGTGAGAGACTGACAGTGTGTTCCCTATGTCCCAGAGGTCTCCCACACGACACCCCCAGCAGCGACAACCTCCAGGGAGGAGACAACAGGCCAGAGACAGTGCAGGAGGCTGCAGCAGAATTCCTGGGCCCAGCAGGACACCACCACAGTCCCCTATGGAACAAGAGCAGGAAGTGGGGGAAGCTCACACGACCCCTGGCCCCAGCCCCACAGCAAGTCGTCCAGAGCCAGCCACAGACGCCGAGTTCTGGCGGTGCCCCAGGAGGAGATAGGGGAGGCAGCAATGTCAAGAGTAGAGGCATCCCTCCTTAACGGTCAGCGCCTGCAAAACAGACAATTGCGGTCAATATCAAGTGCTTTGCACAGAATGGAGAACAACATAACCCATGGCCTGGCTGAAGTGAACTCGCAGTTCACTAGACTTAATGATAATGTGGGCGATCTCACCCAGGCCATCCGCCAACTAGTGACGGAACTGGTGGCAGACAGACGCAGCGCAAGGCGCAGGGAGCACCACCTAGTGGTACGCTTTGACCGCATGGCAGCGTCAATTGGGCGTCTTGTTACAAACACTACTGGCCTGTCTCGACGGACCGTGAGTCTACAGGTAAAACTTGGCCACTTTGCTGGGGATGTGGCACGTGGACTTGGCCGTATCAGCCACGCATTGGACTTGTTGGAAGCCAGACAGGTGGCAAGGGGCACTGGTGAGACCCCTCAGGACAGTGAGGAGGGGTCCACAATAAGCAGTGTGTCTGCAAGGGACTCACATGTGCTGAGGAGTGCAAGTGCACGGCAGGGGTCAGCAGACCCACCTGGGGTGAGCCATGCTGGGCGCACAAGGAGGAGGGTGTAGGCCATCAGACAGCATGACTCATGAGGCACATGATGTCAATGTGTCCTCATAACGTTTGGGCATGTACAGCCCCTTACGGACAGCACTTTTCTTTCAACATTTAGTTCACACAAAAAAGGTTTTGTTTGTTCCACTACACAACTGGGCTCTGTTTGTGTGACATCAGTGAGTGTGGTGACAGTTGCCACGTACCTGTCAAAGTATTGGGTTGCAATGTGGTCCCGTCTCTGTCTGCCTTGATCTGCAATGCTTCTATCCCCAGGCTGGCGATGTGGTAGCTCTTGCTCCTCATCCTCCAAATCTGTGTCTTCAGGGGTGAGATGTAGCCCACGTCTGGTAGCAATGTTGTGTAGGATTGCGCATGCGCCAACGATATTGAATGCTGTTACTGGGGCATACTGGAGCGCACCTCCACTTTTGTAGAGGCATCTAAATCTTGCCTTTAACAGTCCAAAGGTCCTCTCGATTACAGTTCTGGTACGCCGATGTGCACTGTTATATCGCCTCTCATTCTCATTGCCAGGTGTTAGGTACGGGGTAAGTATCCATGGTCTTAGCGCATATGCACTGTCACCTGTTTGGCAAAAATAAGCAATGTTAGCAGGGCATGGATGGTTTCTATAGTGACCTGTATGTATGGCTTCAGAGTGTAGTCAGCAATACCTAATAGATATCCGTCTCCAAATTCCCCACGTTCTAGGCGTTGGTGTATCCCACTGTGCCTGAATATGTATGAGTCATGTGTACTCCCTGGAAATTTGGCTACAATGTCAGTGATGACATTATGGGCATCGCATACCACCTGGATGTCTAGTGAGTGGGTACATTTCCCATTGCGGAACACATATTCCAGATTTGCAGGAGGGCAGATTTGTATATGTGTCCCGTCCACACACCCTATTACATGGGGGAAGTTGGCAATTTTGTAGAAGTCCAACTTGGTGCTGTTAATTTCTGCCTCATTCCTGGGTAGGTATATGTATCTGGACATGTGTGTGAGTATGGCATCTAGGAAACATCTGAAGAATCGTGAGAGTGCAGCTTGGGATACCCCTCCTGCCACTGCAATAATCCCCTGATAACTACCCGAGGCCAAGAGGTGCAGTGAGCATAGCACTTGCACATGCCGCGCATTGTCTGTCGTTGAAGCTGCAGATTGAGTATTTCAATTAATTCTAATATTGCTGCACTGCTCAGTGTATATTTGTCATAAATCTCCTCCTCAGTTTGTTGGAAAAGTGTCTGCCTGGTTCGGTATATTCTCTCCTGTCTCTGGCTCCACCTCCTCCTCTGCTGGGCGGCGTGGACTCTCCTCCTCCATGCTATCACATACAGTTCAGCCATTTTGAGTAACCCAGATGCCTTCTGGGTCTCCTTTTATACTTTGGTTCTGACTACCACCTGCTCTGACTTAGTGGTAATTTGGGTGTGCAAAATGGGCTTTTTGTGACTAGTCGCAATTTGCTAGTGGCTTTTTCATATGGTTTGCGACTCGCAAATTGCGACTTCCTCTTTGCGGGTCGCACAATGAGGTCGCTATTTTTGCTAGTCGGTAATGGCTTGCATCGCAATTTGCACTTCAGAAATTGGATTTTTGCATCTCATTTCGGATTTTGCGAAGTCGCAAATTGCGACTCGGGCCATTTGCAACTCGCAAAACTTTGCTACATCTGGCCCTTAATCTCACAGGTTCTATTACGTGTGGTAGGGAGCCACTGAACCAGTTCTGATGTTCTTGATAAATAATCGGTATTTCAAGATACTGGTATACTTGGTACCATTCTGGTATGTTTGCAACTCTGTATGCGTGGAATGTGTATGTTCCAGAGTCGTCCTCAGGAAAGGTGACCCAGGAATAGGATGTTTCTGTTTGGTAAGCTTCATTAGCTTCTACAATGAATGTGACATCACTACCCTCATCTCTTAAGCCATGCCCTATTAGATGTATTGTGAATGCATTTCTGACATTCTCTGGAATGTCTATGGCATTAGCCATGTTGAAAAATGGGTAAAGAGATGGAACACCAAATGGAGAGAAAGTCAATTTAAGAGTTTGAGCTTGAACAACCTACAGCCTAGTTCGGTGCTCTCTGCTCAGCTGAGGAGGATTATCCTAAGGACCACGGGCATCTCCGTATAATGGTACTTAGGGTACCTGTTGTGTGTGAGACAGAGATATTCAGGGCATCTTTAAATTAGTGCCAAAACACCATCACTGGTGGTGCCATTTCATAGTTGGACTTGTACCCTAGGCAACATTGCTGGTTTAGGGATGACAGCACTTTTGTTTGTAGGTGACTAGGCCAGTTCAACAACAAGTTGCAACTGGTGACCCAACCCTCCTGGCTCACAAGCAGCATCTCACCAAAACTCAAACATTAAAAGGTCATACATGGCAGCCTTTACACATAGATTCTATTCTTGGTTAAACAGAGAGTATCCTTCTGTCAGATGAGCAATAACAATGCTGCAATCTACTGTACAATGCATGAGCTGCAATGATTAGGATAATGAACAATGCAAGAAGCATAATTGTAAAGAGGAGAGTCATAAATACCATCTTGCAATAAACATGAAATGTAAAAGATCCCCAAAACCCTAGCATAGAGAGCGCAATCTCTAACCTAAAGAGAGCTAGGTGTGATACACCTAATCTGCCAGTACCTTGTCCATGAGAAGCATCCCCAACCCTTGTTACCTTGGAATGAGGTCTCTAGATCAGACTCCGTGGTGACACGAAGGCTGGGTCTGCATCAAAGAAACATGTAGCATAGATAAAGCTGATGGCATCTGGTAGGATTCCCTCTGATAACCTTGTTTAAACAGATCTGGTAGGACCCCTGAAGCAGGTATGTTCCCAAACAATAGATAAAGAGGCATGCTTGGGGTGGCAATTATCTAAACAATTCCCTCCAAAAGTACATTATGTACTTGTCTCACGTAAGTGGGAAGGGAACAGGATGTGAATACCTATTTATCTCACTTAACTTTGAAACTGATTGTGACGCCTGGCACTGATAATGTAAAACCAAAACATTTCACTAACTATAAACATGGCAGCCATTTTGAAAGAAATAATTAAATAAATAGGCTAAGACAGAGCAAGCTACGTAGGTTAAAAGTCACTATGTGATGGAGGCACAGGCCTGCAAGCCAGAAGGCTAAGCTAACCTCCTGACTCCCATTAAAACTAAATAGGATCCACTACACCTCCAAATTAATATATATATATATATATATATATATATATATATATATGTGTGTGTGTGTGTGTGTGTAGATAGATAAATAGATAGATAGATAGATAGATAGATAGATAGATAGATAGATAGATAGATAGATAGATAGATAGATAGATAGATAGATAGATAGAGTACACTGGACGCCCACAGGGCTAGGTGCTTAAATTATGAAGGTGGGAGATAATACATTTTAAAGAAAAGTAAATTTATAGTAGAAAAGTCATTTAAAGCTTTTATTTCTCTTCTATAGACCACATGACATGTTCCATGAACGTGCCTGATTGTGAATGAAACATGATTTTCAAAAATATACAATTCTTGAAACTTGCTTAGCATTTATTGTTCACCTTTTGGCAAACTCAATAGTGACAGTAGATTTTTGATGCCAGTGGTGGCAAGTAACTATTACAAAGTGTATTTTGTGTTGTCTGAATGTAAACTACAATTAAACAAGTTCTGCTGGCTTGTCCCCCAGTAACTGTAATATCCTATCTTCTGCAGGACATCTAGATTAACTTCTTGGAGGAGGGAGGCTGCCATGGTGTCCACACTGACCACTAAGCATGTATAACTCATCTGGATATGCACAGATACGTAGTGTACACAAGGAACTGTTACAGGAGCCTCCTATTTCAAACAAAAATCTTGTATGGACATTTAAGTTACAGAAACCTATTCAACCCATGAAGTCTCTCAGACATTTGTCTGAACACAGCAGAGAAAATCCATTTCCAAAACAAGGAAAAATTGCGTGCCTCGCTTCTGTAGGGCTAGATTTTATAGCGAACTTCGAGCTTCTGCCAGCATTAGATGGTAAGGGTCATTTTGAGTGAAGAACTCTGGGAGGGGTTGGAGTGAGTTAAAAGAGGAATTGCTGAAAAGAAAGCCATGATTATGATGGCAATTCTGCCACGATAGGTTCAACACAATTCTTCAATCACTAACTGGTTAACTGGACAAAATCATACCTTACCACTGCCTCCTGAGAGCATACCTCGAAGAACACCTGAAAAAAGAAAGAGGATTCTGCCTTAACGCTGGGGAAGGAAGAATGATCTCCACGGGCATCCACAGGCACCCAAAGACTGGATCTGCTCTCCAAAGATCTTATGACTGGCCTGCTGTTTATTCCTACTGGAGCACAAAAGGCATTGATTTTGAAAGGTGCTTTGTATTTTCTTTGTGCTTTTTACTTTAAAAGATTTTAAAGCCATATCTCGAGTTTCGGTAGTCCATTTTAAATATTGGTTTGATTTTTTCTTATCACATTTTTTCTTGAAATTTTGAACTTTAATTATATTATGTTGTCTTTTTAACTTTGTGCTGTTTTCTACTACTTGGGCGTAAAACACATTACTCAGGGAATAGACTCAGCTTGTGCCATAGGTACTATGGATTAAGCAGAGATTCACAATAAAATGTACTTTGATCTGACCAGATTGTGGCTATTAAGTTGTTAGGGCTTCCCACCTCACAAATACATAAACCTATTTCTGGCAAAGGTATTACAGTAGTTGAGGAGTACCAGAACCAGGGCTGTTATCAGTTCAACTTCATGGTCTGTATTTAGTAGTTAGGATTTTCCACAAAAGACAGACTTGCTTGGTTACATCCTTTGCCACTGCATTGACGTGTAGAGCAAAATCACTGGCTGGTGGGAAGGAAAATATCTAGATTTCTTACTTTTCATTAAGAGAGTGGAAGGGTACCAAGGCCCGAGAGCTAGTCAAGTGGTGTTGCATGAGACTCACTGTCTCTGAATACTAGAATCACATAGCATCATTAATGCAACAAAAGCTCTCTTTTTTAATGGAGTATCTGGTCCAAATATGAAACAATGTTTGCTGGATTTTCTGCTCCATTTTCTAAGCCAGTTCAAGGAGCATTGTTAGCGGTTCCAAATAGATATATCATGAGCTCACCTAGGGCAAATGAATGATTCAACTGATCTGATCATGTCTTTTATTGCCATTGGTAAGACATTAAAGGTCCCTTCATTGTGCAGGATCTAATATGCATGCCCACAGTTGAGTGTTTTCATCAGAGCTGGATGGTTGACAGATGGCAGAGAGCATCAGAACAGCCTTCTTCTCATCCAAGGATGCAGGCAGCTTTTTCTTAACTTTAGCCAAGACTGTTTTGGTACCACTGAGAGAACAAAATCTGGATTGGTAACCTTTTGAATGTTGTTTTAGTACCACATATTCTTGCAATTGTCTCATCACCTCCCTTCCCATTTGTTCACTGATATAGAGGAGGATGGAGATGTGTGGTAGTTATAACTTAATTTGCAGCAGTGTCAAAAGCATGCTTAAAACACTTCAGAGCATACAATTGGTTTATTTCCACATTCCACTAATGAAATCCATCATAGTCTTTTGGATGGAGTAACTGGGAGCTGTTAAGTCTAAATTTATTGCTTCAGCAAAGCCTTTATGCTAGTAAATATTTGGGCCCATATTTATACTTTTTTAGCACCGCATTTTTGTTGTTTTTGTACGCAAAAACGATGCAAACGCACAAAATACAAATGTATTTTGCAAGTTTGCGCCATTTTTGCATCAAAAAACTACGCAAATGCGGCGCTAAAAAAGTATAAATATGGGCCTTGGTGTCATTAATCATGTGCACTACTATTTTGCTACTGACAATGCATTCACATGCCATTACTAAATATGTAATCTATGCAACAAAATATAATTGTTTACAGTATAATACCTGTTGGGACAGAATGATTCCAGCATGGGTCTGGAAAGCTGTACTGCCCTGCTCTGAATGGTAGCAGTGCAGTTTCTGTTATTTTTACCCCAGATACCTCAATAATCAGTCACACTCTCTGAGGTCCTTCCTTGATATTGACCTCAAACTCTGGAACTGTGCTATTAGGTTGAGAAGACAACTGTGATAACTTGGGTTGTTGGTTGACTGGGGTGTGAGCCCTGGTCAAGCAAAAGCATCAATTTCTGTGAACCTCAAAAGTCACTAAATTGATCTGTGCTTACCCCCTGGGTAGCTTGGCACAAAAAGCAGTCAGGCTTAACTTCGAAGCAAGGTGCAAAATATTTATGTAGCAAACAAACAGTAACAAAGTGAAAACACAACACAATAAAATCCCACACGGATTTAGAAAAAAATTAAGTAAATTTGAAAATATTATTTGACATCAAAACAAAACAAATTCAATCAGCAGAATGGGAGTTATGATTTTTTTAAATTTTTTTAGAAAAACCAAGCACCTAAAATTTCAAAGGGCCAAATGCGGACATCTAGTCGCACAAGTCAGGGTCAAAGTTGAAAAATATGGCTGACCACTATGGAGTGCAGATCAGATACAAGGAGTGGATTGGGCCCAGTCAGCTTGTACCTTTGGAGAAAAATTAACTGAGAAGGTAAAGTTCAGTCTGGTAAGGCTGCAAAGTGGTTTCCGAGGAAGGAGCATCAGTGGTGGGGAATCTTGGGTCAAAGCCACAGTGAAGATTTCTACTTTCAGACTCAGTATCTTTTTTGGGAGTTGAAAGTCTCCAGTGGGATGAGGCTGTAGCCAAAGACAACTGCACAAGGCCGGATACCCCTTTTGAAAATGTCTTCTGAACAGGATTTGCTGCTGTGTAGAAGAATGAAGTGGGAGAAGCTGCAAAGTCAATCCGACCAGTGATGCACCTCCGGCAGAAAGGCAAGCAGGTTGGTTCCGGTCTCCTTCTGGTTCTCAGAGCAGTTTTTGGCCAAAGATTTTCCAAGTCCTGGTTTTGGGGATTTGGCCATCTGGGCACCTCTAGCATCACAACCAAGGGTCCAGAACTGTTGGGACACCACTTGGGGGTTCAGGACTCACTCAAGCAGGGGCCAGGTTTGGGTTCAAGATTGTTGGAGCATTTTGTGCCCCTGTGGCTCTGAACAAGAGGTCAGCAAACTAACCCTTGGAGTCACTCTAGTAGTCTTTGATTGAGTTGAAGATGGAGGCCTCAACAGCAGGGCTATCCTCTGAGGAAACAAAGCAGGCTCCAGTCAGCAAAGCAGTTGTTCCAGGTACAGCAATGCAGCCTTGCATAGTGCACAGTCAGTCACAGCAGCAGCCAGTCCTCTGAGAGTCCTTCAGCAGGTCTAGGAGTGAACTGAAAAGTGGGATGGAAGGTACTATTTTTAAACCATTTTCCTTCCTTCTGGAAGATGGGAGAAGCTTCTAGAAAGGTTCTTTAAAGTGCATGGAATCTCCTGACCCCCCTGCCCTAGCTCCAGTCTGGCTGCAGTGACAATGTGGAGGTGACAGGTCCTTTGTGTGAAAGCAAAGCATACTCTATTGAGATGCAAGTGAGGTTGTGCTCAACTTTGTCCCTCCATCCTGCCAGCAGATTGCCCATCCAGGCACACATAATGCCTCTATTGTGTGACTGTCAGGGAGGAATTCACACAGTCTATATGTCAACTACACCCAGTCATGATATGCAAGGCAGGCTGCAGGCACAAAATGGCAAAGGGGAGGAAAATGCCAACTTTCTAAAAGCAGCATTTTCCTAATTGTATTTAAAAGTCCACCTTTACTATCAAAGAGGATTTTTCATTGCAATGTCATTGTTACCAAACTTGACCTGGATACCGGGCCCCAATCAAAAGTTAGCAATTATTAGATGTAATAAGGCAATCCGATGCTATCCAAGTAGGCCTCACAGTAGTGAAAAATGAATGTAAGAGCTTTTCAATGCCCTGATATGTAAAACTTAAAACTACATGTCCTAATCTTTTAATTACAAAGCCTCTTGCCCTATAGACTTCCCAGGGTCTACCATAAGCATGAATTACATGCATTAAAAGAGGAGCTTTGGGTTTGGCACGGGGATTATATTGCCAAGTCCGATTGGCAGTTTAAATCTGCATTCAGGCTGCAATGGAAGGCCTGGGACGTTTCAAGGTGCCACTTAAATGGGTGGCACTAGAAGTGCTGCAGGCACATCAGTAACATTTCATTTACAGACCATAGGTATATGATATACCATGGTACAAGGGACTTATAGGCAAATTAAATATGCCAATCAGGTGCAAGCCAATTGAACAATGCTTAGAGGAGTGAGCACAGGCACTGTAGCATTGGTTAGCGGTGGTCAAGAGTCCTAAGGTCAGCAACAATGAATTCTGCAAAAAGTGGAGGGTCAAAAGCAAAATGTTTGAGGGGTGACCCTTCAGAGAGGGTCAGGTCCAGCAACAACCAAAGTGACCCCTATGTTCACAGAGGAGCTATATCTTTCTCTATGCAGGCTTTGTGAGTCTAGTAGTGGGGGCAGTATGGCTGATAGCAAAGAAGGCATTTCTACCTGTAACCTTTGGAGTTAGATTCCTACTGGTGAACCCATGTAAAAGATTCACACAGTCGCTGTCATACCATTCTTACTAAGATAATAGGACTATGTAGCTAGGACAACAGAACTTCAGAATATGAGAGACTGAGTCCTTCCATACCTTCGGAAACCTGCCCAATTCCTGGATAGCTCACAGTGCCTCACCCGAACCCCTAACCTACTAGGGTGAAAGGTGATATAGCAACCTAAACATGACACTCTGATTCCCCAGGCAAGTTGTGGAAACAGATCTCAGCCTTTCGGTGTGATACCGATGCATGACCAGGAAATACGAAATAAGTTTTCAATACATTTATTGAAACAATTGTAGTTTTGATTGATAGAAGTTCTAGATGTTCCTATCTAACCCTACGTCTACACTGAGACCATAGCAGGTGTACCCTTCTTCCTCTGCCCAATCTAAGGGATAAGCCTTAGTCCCATACCAATAAACTGCATCGCGAGTTGGCCTGTAGAGTGAAAGGCAATCCTTTCTGAAAGCTGGAAGATTGCCACCAGCAGAGCTGCATTTTGAACACAGGATTCATCCCAGGATGGTCATGGCTAGAATGCCCTTCTGGACCTTCTGGGTCAGCACATCATTTATTTAAAATAACCACAGTGTTTTCGAAACACAGCTCTGATGTAGTGCTTTTTCTAGATGTTAGAAGCTGTCTCCTGAACGGGCGAACCAAACACTACGTTATTGTGCACCACACTCTTATTCCTGAACAGGATGTTCTGATTACATGTTGAGAAAAGGCTAACTTAGACAAGCAACTCATACATCATATTCCTACAATACAATCATGCAAGCAAAGTGTGTAAAATGTCAACCCTAAAAAGCCATGCTAAAAGCAATACATCTTGAATGTGTACACATAAAATAAAGCTAAAAATGAGAGCTGATGTAGGTCTTAGAGGGCCTCACTACATCACCTTTAATTAGAGTCCTTCACCTTTATACATTGTGAAACACATATTATGGGTAAATATGTATCCCTGTATGTGTGCGTGTTTGGGATTTGAATATCTGGCCGAGCGCATAAGGGAATCAATTAGGCTCCAACCCAAAATGTTGTCTAGCTTTGTGCAAAGCTGCTCAGGGGTCCGTTCAGATATGGGAACCTGCAGAATCAAATTCCAGACCCCTGCCCCATAATATTATTGTTCCTTGGGGTATGAGTGCCATACCCATGGTGCTTTGTAGCTGCCACAGTGCCTCTGAAAAAGAGCTACCATCTCCTCCCATTCTCCATGCCTCACTCTCGGGCACTAGGCCTACCCACACAAGTGAGGTACCATTTTTATCGGGAGACTTGGGGGAACGCTGGGTGGAAGGAAATTTGTGGCTCCTCTCAGATTCCAGAACTTTCTGTCACCGAAATGTGAGAAAAAGTGTTTTTTAGCCAAATTTTGAGGTTTGCAAAGGATTCTAGGTAACAGAACCTGGTGAGAGCCCCACAAGGCACCCGGTCATGGATTCCCCTAGGTCTCTAGATTTTAAAAATGCACAGGTTTGGTAGGTTTCCCTAGGTGCCGGCTGAGCTAGAGGCCAAAATCCACAGGTAGGCACTTTGCTAAAAACACCCCTGTTTTCTTTGAGAAAGTGTGATGTGTCCACTTAGTGTTTTGGGGCATTTCCTATAGCGGGCACTAGGCCTACCCACACAAGTGAGGTACCGTTTTTATCGGGAGCCCTGGGGGAACATAGAATAGCAAAACAAATATTATTGCCCCTTGTCTTTCTCTACATTTTTTCCTTTCAAATATAAGACAGTGTGTAAAAAAGACGTCTATGTGAGAAATGCCCTGTAATTCACATGCTAGTATGGGCACCCCAGAATTCAGAGATGTGCAAATAACCACTGCTCCTCAACACCTTATCTTGTGCCCATTTTGGAAATACAAAGATTTTCTTGATACCTATTTTTCACTCTTTATATTTCAGCAAATGAATTGCTGTATACCGGGTATAGAATGAAAACCCACTGCAAGGTGCAGCTCATTTATTGGCTCTGGGTACCTAGGGTTGTTGATGAACCTACAAGCCCTATTTATCCACTCAACCAGAAGAGTCCAGCAGACGTAACAGTATATTGCTTTCAAAAATCTGACATTGCAGAAAAAAGTTACAGAGTAAAATGTAGAGAAAAATGGCTGTTTTTTTACCCCAATTTCAATATTTTTTTTATTTCAGTTGTTATTTTGTGTAGAAACCCTTGTAGGATCTACACAAATTACCCATTGCTGAATTTATCATTTTGTCTACTTTTCAGAAATGTTTAGGTTTCTGGGATCCAGCATTGGTTTCACACCCATTTCTGTCACTGACTGGAAGGAGGTTGAATGCACAAAAAATCGTAAAAATGGGGTATGTCCCAGTAAAATGCCAAAATTGTGTTGAAAAATTGGGTTCTCTGATTCAAGTCTGCCTGTTTATGAAAGCTGGGAAGCTGGTGAGTTCAGCACTGCAAACCCTTTGTTGATGCCAATTTCAGGGAAAAAAACCCTTCTTCTGCAGCCCTTTTTTCCCTTTTTTTAAAAAAAAACGAAATTTTCACTGTATGTTGGCTAACTTCTTGGTCTTCTTCAGGGAGACCTACAAAGTCTGGGTACCACTAGAATCCCTAGGATGTTGGAAAAAAGGACACACATTTGGCGTGGATAGCTTATGTGGACAAAGAGTTATGAGGGCCTAAGCGCTCCCTGACCCAAATAGCCAAAAAAAGGCCTGGCACCTGAGGGGGAAAAGGCCTGGCAGCGAAGGGGTTAAAGTGCATTGTGCTTTAACATTGCCAAAAAAAGGCATTTTTTTTTTTTTTTGCGGAACACACTTCACTTTTGTATTAATCTATTTCATACAACAGTGGATGTGCCCTGGTGTTAAACACACATTATTATTTCAATTTATTCATAATTTTTGCAGCGCACAGTTTATATTATTAGTTTCCACTTAGTGACTGTATTACTCTAAACTGGTTTTGCAACCCCTTCGCTAAAGTATTGATTGACTCGTTTTCCTCAATTATCGTATAGCACTCTTATAGAACTCAAATGAGCTAGAAAAAAGATGAGTCGTACAAACAACATCTAAAGCTTCTGTGTCTATATCATATATTAATAGAGCTGACATTCATTAGATTTTATAAATTGATCTGATCAATAGTCCTTAGAAGTTGTTTCTCAACTTATTTCATGGCATCATGTTTTTCTGTGTCTATTATAATTTTGTGAGCTACAGTAATCAGCATGCTATATTTGGACTTTTTTCTGAGATTATGTAGTCTAAGGAGATTAGTGACATTGCTTGATAGGCTCATGGTTACAATAGATTTTGACGCCTTTTACCAAACACATATTTAGCCATTACTTTTACTACGCTGTCAAAATTATGTTGAAATTGTTACCAACAGTTTTCTTTTTCCTGTAGACAAACACTGACAAACCCAGGAATCTTTTTGCAAATTGTGTTCTTTCTTTCCTTCGCACCTTTTTTCCGTATCAAGTGAATGTTTGTTTTGCTCATATTAGTCTGATAAACGTTCGCTTCTGATTGAAACACACAGGCTGTTTTTAGGGTCGAGCCTGTGACTGCATGCACCAGCGCATGCGTCTCGCTTGCAAGACGCTGTCCTGTTCAGTAAATGGCTTGGAGCCCGCCTTTTGCTTACCATCTGTTGGCTTGCATGGCACTCTTCTTTCAGCCTCGTAATTCGTCACTGCAGGGCAAGCATCATGTCTTTTCCTCTGTGTGGAGGAGGGGCAAAGCACTGATTGATTCAACGTAATTAGTATCCATTCATTGTTCCTGACGTGATTGAGGAACCATTTTGTTCTTTTTAACTTCTAATGCCCTGAAAACAGAAGGCATGTTACTGGCAAAAACGTGCCAAAATTGCAAAATTGCAAAGTTTTATCTTTATAGCTAATGTTCTTTTATTTTACAACGTTCTATTTTCTGACTTTGCACTCATGTTTTCTTTTGATTGTGCTAGTGGGCGCTGTTCAAAAGATGACGATTATCTAGCTCTAAATATTGCAAAGCGATTTTCTTTTTATTATGTGTAATTTTTGAAATTATGCTTTAACACATAATCGGACAGTATACCCCAATCCACCTGACTCCAATATGCCTTATTATAATCCACACACTTTATGCCACACCAATCCAACCCACTCCAGTCCAAACTATCCACCCAATCCAATCCACTTAAACCTACCCCACTCCAATCCTCTCAACCCACCAGAGGTCTAATAGGTCCCACTCCAGTCCGCCCACTCCTAAAAAAAACAATCTGCACCATTCCAAAACAATCTGCCCAAACTCCAATCCAAAAAAGTCTGCCACACTCAAATTTGCCCCACTCCAATCCAAAATAATATGCCCCACTCCATTCCAAAATAATATGCCCCACACCCATCTTTAGCACTCCACTCTGCCCCACTCCAATGCAAAACAATCTGCCCAACTCCAATCTGCCCCAATCCAAATCAATCTGACCCAGTGCAATCTACTGCCCTCTAATCCAAAACAATCTGCCCCACTCCAGTCTGCCCCACTACACTCTAAAACAATCTGCCCCACGCTAATCCACCTCACTCAACTCTGCCCCACTCAATTCAAAACAATTTGTCCACTCCAATCTGCCCCACTCCGATCTGCCCCACTCCTATCCCTCCACTCTAGTCTGGCCCACTCCAATCCGAATCAATCTGTCCTACTCCAATCCACCCCACTCCAATCTGCCCCACTCCTATTAAAAGCAATACGCTCCACTACAATCGAGTCCCCCTCATCCCAATCCAATCCACAATACTCAATCCAGTTCACCACATTCCAGTCCACCTCACTCTCATCCAATCCACCCCACACCAAGCCAGTCCACCATGTTACAATCCAATCCAATCCACCCCACTCCAGTCCAATCTACCCCACTTCAATCTACCCCACTCCAATCCAAAACAATCTGCCCACTCTAGTCTGCTATACTCCAATCCAAAACAATTTGTCCTAGTCAAATCCACCCCACTCCAGTCTGCCCCACTCAAATCCGCTCCACTCAAATCTCCCCCAACTCCAATTCAAACCAATATGCCTCAATCCAATCCACGCTACACCACCCCAGTCCATCCCACTCCAATCCAATCCACCCAACATCAACCCTATCCACCCCACACCACCCCACTCCAATTACAATCCACCCCACTCCAGTCCAATCCACGCACTCCAATCTGTCCCACTCCAATCCAAAACAATGTGCCCCATTCTAGCCTGCTCCACCACAATCCAAAGCAATCTGTCCTGCTGCAATCCGCCCCACTCTAATCTGCCTCACTTTAATCCAAAGCAACCTGCCCCACTCAAATCCATTTCAATATGCTCCACTTCAATCCAAAACAATCTGCCCCACTCCAACCTGCCCCACTCCAATCCCAAACAACCCACTCCAATCGAAAATGATCTGCCCCACTCCAAATCATCCCAATCCATCCCACCTCACCCCAATCCAATCCACCACACTCCATCCCAATTAACCCCATTCCAATTCACCACAATCCACTCCACTACAATCCAGTCCACTCCACACCAATCCAATGGAATATACCCCACTCAAATCCCATACACCTCACCCCAAACCAATCCATTTCATCCCAATCCATACAGGGCAGTCCACCCAACTCCAGTACAATTCACCCCGATCAGTATGATCCACCCCACGCCAACCTACCCAATTCAACCCAACCCAGTCCACCCACTCCAATCCACCCAGTCCAATCAAGTCCACTACTACCCAACCCACCTCTCTCCAATGAAATCCACCCACACCACTCAATCCATCCCACTCCAATACAGTCCTCTTTAATTCACCCACCCAAGTCCAATCCAGTCCACATTAATCCACCCTTCTCCACTATTATTCACCCCTCTCCAAACCACCCTAATCTACCCCACTCCAATCCAGTACACCCCTCTCCAATTATTCCACCCCACATCAATCCACTCCACACCATTTCTTTGCAGTTTTTATATAGCATTATCTCGACCCGAAGATTTTGGAGCACTTTACATGAGCACCAGTTACATTACACAAGGACACATTCTTTTTTTGGTAGCCACTGGGAGTATGAGTGATTTGCCCAGAATCACAGGATGTTAAGCCAACACTAAGACAAGGACCTGGTTCCCCAGCTCCAAAGTCAAAAGCTATGGCCTCTCCCCAATCCACCTCACTTCAATCTAATCCACCCCACTCAAATCCAATCAAAGCCACTCCAATCCAGTCCACCCCACTCCAGTCCAATCCCCCAATTCCCAATCCAATCCACCACACCCCAATTTAATCCACTCATCCTGTCCAATCTACCCCAATTCAATCCAATCCAATTCTACCCACCACACTCGATCCACTCCACCTCATCCCACCCAAATCCACCCCACTCAATCCACTCCACCCCTCTCAATCCAATGTACCTCACTCCAATCCACCCCAATCCGATCTACACCAATCTGATCTACCTCAATCCGATTCACACAACTGCAGCCCACCCCACTCCAATGCATCCCAGTCCAATCTAGTTTACTCCAAGTCAGTCCTGTCCTCCTCACCTGCCCTCTACCCCACTCCAATCAATCCCACTCCAATGCACCTCACCACACTCTAATCCAATCCAAATTCGCCCCTACACCCCACCCCAGCCCATTTCAATCCACCCCATTGCACTCCAATCCACCCCAATCTATCCCAATCTAATCCACCCCACCCCATCACAGTTTAGTCCACTGCACTCCAATCGAATCCTTCCAGCCTAACCCACTCCAATCCACCCAACTCCAAACCAATCCAATCCAATCCAATCCACTCACTACAATCCACCCAACCCCAATCCAACCCACTCCACCCACCCCATCCCAGTTCAGTCCACCCCACCCCAATCCACCCTATCTCAATGCAATCCACTCCACTCAAATCCACCCCATTCCAATCCACCCCAGTCCAACCTACCCCAATTCATTCCAGTACACCCCAATCCAATCTACCCTACCTCACCCCCTCCAATCCAATCCACTACAATACACCCAACCCCAATCCAACCCACCCCACCCCACCCCACCCCATTCCAGTTCAGTTCACCTCACTCTAATCCAGTCCATGTACCCACCCCAACCCCACCCACTCCAATCCACCCTACCTCAATGTAATCCACTCCACTCCAATTCACCCCACTCCAATCCACCACAATCCAGCCCAGCACACCCCAATCCAATCCAACCTACACCACTCCAATCCAATCCATTCCACTGCAGCCCACCACACCCCAATCTAATCCGCCCACCCCATTTTAGTTCACCGCACTCTAATCCAAACCACCCCACCCCACCTCAATCCACCCCACTTACTCCCATGCACCATACACTATCTCAATCCAAGCCACACCACCCCTTCCCTGTTCAGTCCACCCTGCTTCAATCCATCCATCCAGCCTATCCCTCTTCAATCCACCCCACTCTAATCCAATCCACCCAAAACCAATCCACCTAACTCCAATCCAATCCACCCCACTACAATCTGTCCCACTCTAATCCAATCTGCAAACTCCAGTCCAATCCACCACACTCCAATCCAGTCCACCCACTCCAGTCCAATCCACCCACTCCAATCCAGTGAATCCAAACCACCCACCTCAATCCAATATAATCCACCCCACTCAAATCCACCACAGTACAATCCACCTCACCCCATTTCAATCCACCTTACTCCAGTCCAATACACCCCACACCAATACACCCCACTCCACTCAATTCAACCCACTATATTCCAATCCAATCCACCCCACTATACTCCAAACCAATCCACTACCACAATCCACTCCACCCTATTCCACCCCACTCCACTTTACAAAACTCTCTGCCACTGTACCACTGAACTCTACTTCCCTCTACTCAACTCTATGACACTTTACTCCCCATATTCCACTCTACTCTACGACACACCAACAAATCCACTCTGACACTCTACTCCCCTGCTCCACTCTGACATTCCACAACACTAACTTTTAGCCATGTTGAACAGCAGCCTCACTGGTGTACAAAATGGCAAAACACATTGCTAAAGCAATAGCTGTATAGGTGAGATCTATTGGCTTTGCCAGTGCTTGTTGTATTTTCAAAATGGATTCAAGTAGCAGATAATTGCAAGAAATGCTAACACCTTTTTGGTTTACTGAGTGATATAAACCATTTGATGGACCCCAAAACTTTGCCATGGCCTTCACACAGCACTGACTCTTCTGGAGGTACCACACCTCAATAGAGCAGATATAGCTTTAGTCCAGATATCGCCGCTGCAAATATTGACATTTTGTTGATTTGCAACTTCACTTGACCAGGAAAATATAATTGAAACCAGATGTTGAGCACTGGGTCGAAGGATGCAGCCCATTCTGCAACTTTCCTAGGGGTAAGTGAATATATTTTTCATTGTCATTTCTTAATAGAATATTTAGGGGGTGATTCTGACCTCGGCGGTAAAATGCCCTTACCGCCGGTCAGAAGACCGCCATAACACCGCCCCGGTCGCGGTCAACCGCCACGGTCATTCTGACCCATAACGGCCAAACCTCCAAAAATCCGTCCTCCACTGCAGCCCGCCACATCGGCGGGCAGCGATAAACTGGAGATGACCAAACCTCCACCGTCACGCCAACAGAAATACGCCCATGCCATTACGACCCACGAATCCACACGGCGGTCATTCAAACGCGGTATTCCATTGGCGCTACACACCGCCGCGGTCAGAATACACACACATCACCAAAACACAGCCACATTGGACAATTTGAAAAACACACACCTGATACACATACACACACCACTCCCACACAATCAACCAACTATAAAACACACACCCACATCACCCACAAACCCCTGCGACCCCAAATACTGAGAGAAGGAGAGAGAGACACAGCAGACAATCCAAAGGAAGACACACTGAGGCACACTACACCATCACACACACCACATAGTAGCACAAAGCACCACTCACCAACACACTCCTCATCACATACACCACCCCACACCTCACCCACACCACCCCATGGCACCCCAAAGGCATCCACGATTTTCGGACCAAGAACTCCGGGTCATGGTGGAGGAAATCCTAAGAGTGGAACCCCAGCTCTTCGGCTCGCAGGTGCAGCACACCAGTATAGCCAGGAAGGCGGAGCTATGGCAGCGGATCGTGGACAGGGTCAACGCGGTGGGACAGCATCCCAGGAATAGGGAGGACATCCGCAAAAGATGGAACGACCTACGGGGGAAGGTCCGGTCGATGGTCTCGAGGCACAACATCGCGGTCCAGAAGACTGGCGGCGGACCCCCACCCACCCCTCCCGAATTTACATCGTGGGAACAAGACGTCTTGACCATCCTGCATCCTCAGGGCCTCGCAGGAGTAGCCGGAGGAATGGACTCTGGTAAGTCCCATCTCAACTACTATATCCCCCACACCCCACCAGCATGCCAACCCACACCCCCACCCTCACCCCCAACCCCCCAGCACACATCCTTCCTGACAATGTCTCACCAGCACAACCCACCCATCCCAACACCAACTCCTGCATGCCAACACAAACCATGGGCACCCATCACCTAAGCATGACCACTGCACTAACCCCTCCCCCCCACTAAATACCCTCACAACACCTCCCTCCAGGGAATGCCTGCACTGGGGGACAAGGGCACCCACAACACGCATGCTATTGCACACACAGAAACAATAACCAAACTCTCTTACCCCATGCAGGACCCGAACGACAACACACCAGCCAGGAGGGTCCAGAAGTGTCCATCCCACCACCGGAACAGGCCCACACTGAGGATAGCAGCTCTGTCGACAGTGAACCTGATGACCAGCCCGGACCATCGGGGACCTCTGGGCAGTCGGTTCCCCTCACCCAGACACAGGCCACACCAGACCCGACCCCCTCTGCCGACACCAGCACAGCTCCCACCCAGCGGGCCCATGCCTCTGTCTCTAGGACAGCTCAATCAGCGGTGTGTCTGCCACTACAGGGCACCCAGGCTAACCCGACACCCCAACAACAACAAGGACCTGGGGGCAGTGGGAGCGGGCACACCGGCCAGGGGACAGAGGCCGGGGGAAACCGGGCAGCTCGGAGGGCTGCTGTGCGACAGGGGGGGGAGGAGAGGCCCAGGGAACCCACTCTCCAAGAGGCCCTCACCACCCTCATGGGGGCCTACCACCACTCCCAAGAAACGATGGCGACGGTACTGGCCAGGTTCACTGAGATCCAGACACAGCAGGAGGAACGCTACATGGGCTTCAGGGAGGAGCTGAGAATCATCGGGACCGCAATGGGGACCATCGTCCTGGCCCTCCACAGGATAGAGGACGCGTTGCGGGACCATGGTGCACCACACAGGGCCCCTGTCACTAGGCCGGACCAGGAACAGCCTACCACCTCCGCCGGCGCTAGTGGACAGGAGGTCCCAACACCTCGACAGCCCCCCAGAACCCCACCTCCTGCTGAAGAACAACCACCTCGTAAGAGGAGCCTGAGACCAAAGAAAAAGACAGAGTAGGATGTCAAGACCCCCGCCAGCAGGACATACCCCCTCAAGTCTTCCCACTGTCCCACATTGCCACCCTGTCCAACCATGAACTGCCTATGCTCCATCCTTCCACAGGCAAAAGAACAATGCACCTGTGAGACTGTGAACTGGACTCTGCCATGGATATTCCTCCACCCCCACCCATCACCCTTAGAATCACATGTACCGGTATCTAGCACTGTAAATAAATCACTTTTTGCACACAAACCTGTTTTGAGTCATGCTGTATTATTAACAAAGGGATAACATATTACTGTTCAATTTCTGTTCTGTCAATTAGTCATGACAACATACCAATGTCAATACGCTGTATTTCATGGGCGAACCAAGCAGAAGTCAGGTACTGAGTCAGACAGCACTGAGAAGGGAAGGGAAAGGCATAAATTAATAAAAAACATCTGTGGGGAACTACAGAAAGTATAGATGCAGGAGGCTAGAAGCAATTGTGAAATGGCGTGGGTGATTCTTACCTGGGTGTTACTGGAAATACTGTTGTATCACTCTGTCCCTATTGTCTGTGTCGTCCTCAGAGTCTTCCTCCTCTTCACTCTCCACAGGCTCCACGGCTTCTACAACACCACCATCTGCACCATCCTCCTGCAGGAAAGGCACCTGGCGTCGCAAAGCCAGGTTGTGAAGCATACAGCACGCCACGATGATATGGCACACCTTCTTTGGTGAGTACATTAGGGATCCACCGGTCATATGCAGGCACCTAAACCTGGCCTTCAGGAGGCCAAAGGTTCGCTCAATCACCCTCCTTGTACGCCCATGGGCCTCATTGTAGCGTTCCTCTGCCCTTGTCCGGGGATTCCTTACTGGGGTCAGTAGCCACGGCAGGTTGGGGTAACCAGAGTCACCTATTAGCCACACACGTTGTCTCTGTAGCTGCTCCATCACATAGGGGATGCTGCTATTTCGCATCACATACGCGTCATGCACTGACCCTGGGAACTTGGCATTTACATGGGAGATGTACTGGTCAGCCAAACAGACCACCTGGACATTCATCGAATGATAATTCTTTCTGTTTCGGTACACCTGCTCATCGTCTTTTGGGGGTACCAAAGCCACATGGGTCCCATCAATGGCACCAATGATGTTGGGGATATGTCCAAGGGCATAGAAATCACCCTTCACTGTGGGCAAGTCACCCTCCTCTGGGAAAATGATGTAGCTCCGCATGAGTTTCATCAGGGCAGACAACACTCTGCTCAAAATCTTTGAAAACATAGGCTGAGACATTCCAGATGACATGGCCACTGTGGTCTGGAATGACCCACTGGCCAAAAAATGGAGGACTGACAAAACCTGCACCAGAGGGGGAATCCCTGTGGGTTGGCGGATGGGGGACATCAGGGCTGGCTCCAGCTGGGCACACAGTTCATAGATAGTGGCACGGTCAAGTCGGTATCGAAGGATTATATGGCGTTCTTCCATTGTCGATAGGTCCACCAGCGGTCGGTACACGCGAGGATTCCTCCTTCTCATCCCAAGTCCCAGCGGACGGTGCCTAGGAAGGACAACATGGAGCACAGAGTCAGCCAAACCACAGGTACGTACAGACATCTTGCACAGTTAAAGAATGGCAATGGGTTGAAAGGCGTGTCTGTGTGGCAATGCAAGGCCTAGGCCTGTGTGTCGCAGTCAAAATTAAGCCATGTGGGCCCTTGAAATGGCGGCTGCCTGACCTGTGAAGTGGGACAATGGGATGTGAGGTCACTGCGCTGGCGGGGCACACCGTGGCGGTAGGCGGTCGAAGACCGCGGCGCAAAGCCGCATTGGTTAACATTGAAGCCTATGGGTTTCAGGAGCCAATAACGAAGTGCGCCGGCGGTCGCGGTACGCACCGCCGCGGTACGCACCGCCGCGGACGTGACCGCCATTTTCTATCTGCTTAATCACTCGAGACCTGATCATCCACAGGAGAGGACCTATACTGCAAGTGCTGCTGTGACCTCGGTCTGGAAGATACAATGGCTGCTGTGACTGGGGAAAGGGCCCCTGCCTTCACGTCTGAAGAATTGGACAAGCTCGTGGATGGGGTCCTCCCCCAGTATGCGCTACTCTACGGTCCTCCAGACCAACAAGTGAGTACCCCGGGTGCTAATGGAATGGGCTATGCCTGTGTGGATTGGGGTGGATGTAAGTTGGTGGGGTGGGGTGGGGGGCGAATGAGGAGTGCAACGCCCGACAGATGAGAGCATGTGCCATATGGCAAAGTGGGTGGGGGGGGGCCAATTACATCTAACATGCAGGCCATTGATGATTTCCTCCTTTCCACCCTGTACATGTCTAATAGGTCAGTGCCCATCAGAAGATCGAGATTTGGCGTGCCATCGCCAAGGAGGTCCGGACCTTGGGGGTCCACAACAGACGGGGCACCCACTGCCGCAAGAGGTGGGAGGACATCCGCTGCGGGACAAGGAAGACCGCAGAAACACTGCTGGGGATGGCCTCCCAACCTAGGAGGGGTGCCAGTCGCACCATGACCCCCCTGATGTCCCGGATCCTGGCAGTGGCCTACCCTGAATTGGATGGGTGCTTTAAGACATCACAGCAGACACAAGGGGGTGAGTATCAGCACATTCTCCTATCTTTCTGCGCAGTGGAGGCGTCTGGGTGGGGGAGGAGGGCTGTGGGTGACATTAGGCCAGGGCGCTTTCTGTAGTGTAGTCCTCTCCCTTAGGCATGGCCCTGTCCCCCAGCCCCCACCTCTGTAGGGTGACAAGTACAGCCATTGAAGGTCCAGCATCTCCCATGTGCGCGTTTGACGTCTCTTGGCCTGTTGTCTTAGTCAGTAGTACTGAGTAGTGTACCCCGAATGCGCGGCTTAGTGCATTAGGCACCTGTGTCTGTCCTCTCCGCCAACGGTGTTGACATTGCATGCACTCAACCTGGTCTTCTTTTTTCTCCCCCCACCCTTTCTCTTCATCTTCTTGTGCATGTGTGCATTAGCATCATCAGGCGGAGGAGATATGGCATCGGAGCACGAGGGAGCTGCAGGACACAAGGCCCCGGTGGGCCCAGGAACAGACACCGAGGGCACCAGTGATCCGGAGGGCGAGGGGAGCACCACGACGGGGACCGCTGGTGAGAGCAGCGAAAGCGACACGTCCTCGGATGGGAGCTCCCTAGGGGTGGCGGCAACATCCGTGCCCCCCGCCTCTACAGGTACAGCCGCGACCCAGCGCACCAGCCCCGCCCTCCCAGCAGCCCCTCAGTCTTCGCTCCGTGCCGCTTCGCCCAGGAAGGCGCGCGTCTCCTTCGCCCCAGGCACCTCAGCCCCTGCCCCTGTTGCCCCTGCTGCCCTCAGTGCGGAGCTCATTGACCTGGTAAGGACGCTCATTGTTGGGCAGACGACCCTTCTGAATGCCATCCAGGGTGTGCAAAGGGAGGTGCAACAGAGCAATGCGTACCTGGAGGGCATTCATTCGGGTCAGGCTGCCCATCAACGAGCGTTCACTGCTCTGGCCTCAGCACTGACGGCAGCCATTGTCCCTGTTTCCAGCCTCCCTCTTCTGACTGCCTCCAGCCTGTCTCTGTCTCCTGTTCCTCAGCCTATCCCATCCACACCATCAGACCAGCCTGCACACACCTCAACACCCAAAAGCAGCTCATCCAAACACAAGCACCACAGATCCCGCAAACACTCACCCGAGCAACACCCAGATGCAGACATGCCAACAGCCACTGCCACCCCTGTGTCCCCCTCCTCCTCGTCTCGCTCCTCCCTCCCTGTGACGTCTACACTCACACCTGCATGCACCCCAACATCAGCCAGTGCTTCCATCACCACCTCACCCTCCAGTACAGTCCACACTCGTGCAGTCACCACCCCCACTGCCATGTACACGTCCCCTGTGTCCTCTCCCACTGTGTCTGTCACCCCCTCTTCCAAGACACACAAATGCAGGCAGCCACCCACCCAACAGCCATCCACCTCACGACAGCCTACAGCACCAGCACATTCACCCAATGACAGCACACCTGACTCTCCTACAACCACCTCCTCTACCTCCACTTCCATCTCCACTACTCCTACCCTTTACCTTGGCCCTAAAAAACTTTTCCTGGCTAACCTTAACCTCTTTCCCCCCGATGACCCCCCCCATCCATCTTCAAAGAGTCCCAAGAGCACCGCAGCCACCACCAGCCCAGCTTCGGGTGTCACTGTTGTGCCTGGGTTCTGGAGCCCACCCTTTGCCAGCAGTGACACATCGAGCTGCAGCAAGGACACGTCCAGCCCCCCCCCCGGCAAGAGGACCCGCAAAACCAAGGACCGCCGTGCGAGGACTGACAGGGCTGCCCCCAAGGAGCAATGTGCGGCCACTTCACCACCCACACCATCTGGGGGAGGCAAGGGCCCGAGAGCCCGATCAAAGGAGCGGAAGGGCAGCAGGAGCGCGGAGAAGGTGGACCCCACATGCCACATCCCAGCTGGGAAGGAGGACACTAAGGAGGCCAGGAGTCCGTCCCCGAAGGGTCCAGATACGTCACGGTCCGAGGGCGACTGAACAGGGAGGCCAGGTCTGGCTCCCTTGACCTGCTGGATGGGCACCGCTGAACAGGGCCCGCAGTGCAGACGAGCACCGCTGAACAGGGCCCCGCCGTGGAGATAGGCACCGCTGAACAGGGCCCGCGGTGCAGACGAGCACCGCTGAACAGGGCCCCGCCGTGGAGATAGGCACCGCTGAACAGGGCCCGCGGTGCAGAAGAGCACCGCTGAACAGGGCCCCGCCGTGGAGATAGGCACCGCTGAACAGGGCCCGCGGTGCAGAAGAGCACCGCTGAACAGGGCCCCGCCGTGGAGATAGGCACCGCTGAACAGGGCCCGCGGTGCAGAAGAGCACCGCTGAACAGGGCCCCGCCGTGGAGATAGGCACCGCTGAACAGGGCCCGCGGTGCAGAAGAGCACCGCTGAACAGGGCCCCGCCGTCTCAAGCACCGCTCCGCTGGGCCCTTCCTCTCAAGCACCGCTCCGCTGGGCCCTTCCTCTCAAGCACCGCTCCGCTGGGCCCTTCCTCTCAAGCACCGCTCCGCTGGGCCCTTCCTCTCCAGCACCGCTCCGCTGGGCCCTTCCTCTCAAGCACCGCTCCGCTGGGCCCTTCCTGTCAAGCACCGCTCCGCTGGGCCCCGCCGTCTCAAGCACCGCTCCGCTGGGCCCCGCCGTCTCAAGCACCGTTGATGGTTCATCGTGCCCACCATGCCTCCTCCTTGACCAGTGGAGACTGTCATCCACATGATGGACTGTGGCTTTGCACTCCCCAGGATGGTCCAGTGGGCAATCCACCCACTGCAGAGACTTGAGAGACTGTGGCTTTGCACTCCCCAGGATGGCACAGTGGGCAGCCCACCCACTGTAGAGACATTGAGAGACTGTGGCTTTGCACTCCCCAGGTTGGTCCAGTGGGCAGGCCACCCACTGTAGAGACATTGAGAGACTGTGGCTTTGCACTCCCCAGGATGGCACAGTGGGCAGCCCACCCACTGTAGAGACATTGAGAGACTGTGGCTTTGCACTCCCCAGGTTGGTCCAGTGGGCAGGCCACCCACTGTAGAGACATTGAGAGACTGTGGCTTTGCACTCCCCAGGATTGAACAGTGGGCAGCCCACCCACTGTAGAGACATTGAGAGACTGTGGCTTTGCACTCCCCAGGATTGAACAGTGGGCAGCCCACCCACTGTAGAGACATTGAGAGACTGTGGCTTTGCACTCCCCAGGATTGAACAGTGGGCAGCCCACCCACTGTAGAGACATTGAGAGACTGTGGCTTTGCACTCCCCAGGATTGAAAGGTGGGCATGGTGGCTCCTCGTGGATCTGGCGTCGTGGACTCATGTGGCTGTGGTGCCCCCCCTTCCCTTCCCCCTGAGGTGCCTGTAGTTTTTACATCTGATGCCCCTGCAGTGTTCTCTCCAAAGGACTCAGGTCTCCTGTGTGGGCTTTGCCCTTGTTTCTCAAGACTTTGGCCCACGGACATGCTGAATTGGTAGGATGTGCAGGACTTGGTACTTCAGTCATACACTGATGTGTATGTCATTAGTTTTGTTGTGGATATCTTTCATGGTTGTACGCTAATTTTCTGGAGCTTTTTGGTACATAAATATTTATTCCAAATATGATTATGTCCTAGCATTTTTCAGGGGTGTTTGGGTGGTGTCACTGTGACTTGGTGCTCTGCATTGGTGAGTACATGATTGGGGGGGGGGGGGGTCGCATATGTGTGTGCCCGTAACCTTTCGTCCTCCCCCTCCCGTGTGTCGTAGGTGCAGTACTCACCGTTGTCGTCTGCGCCGGACTTCGTACTCGTGGTAGATGAGAAGGTAGACGAGAGCAGGTATGATGTTCAATTCGGGTTCCATGCTGTCCTCCGTCCTCGTGGAGTGCGTAGAGGTGAGCGTTTTCCCGTTCGTAGTCTGTTTCCGCCGTGTTTTTATCGGCGGTGCTCCCGCCCCGGAAAAGGTGGCGGATTCGTGAGTTATGATAGTGTGGGCGGTACATTGTCTGCCGCCTGCCTGTTGGCGGTGACCGCCGCGCTGTTTGTCTGTACCGCCGCGGCAGTCGGAGTGTTAAGTTGGCGGGCTGTGTTGGCGGTTCCCGCCAGGGTCAGAATTCCATTTTTTGGACCGCCAGCCTGTTGGCGGGTTGGCCGCCGCTTTAACACCGACCGCCAGGGTTAGAATCACCCCCTTATTAATGTCATAACACCAAGATTTAATACTCATCGTAGAGCTTTTAGAATTTTTCCAAATGATGTGAGGCGGGAGTATTATTTGGCATCCCGGTGACTGTTTTAAATGACACTTATAAAGCATCACACTTTGGAAACTGGAGTTCATATCTGAATCCAAGAGGGTAAATCAGTTTATAGACAGTCTGTTATTGTGCACCGGAAAGACTTTTAGTGACTCGCCTTTGAAAACGCCAAAATTAGCAAATAGCATGGCCCCTTAGGTGTGCAAGATCTCTTAGCTGCAGCACATATTTTGCTTGATGAATCACTAAGCTCATACTCAGGGTGCAGTAAAGAATTATTTACGACTCTTGCAGACCTCCATGTCAAACAAAAGCTTTTATTGTTGGAGAAAATGATGAAACAGGAGATTAAAAAAATGATGGGAGGCTGCCTCAAGAAATATATTGCAGTCAAAAGTATTCCCAGGGCTTTGCATGTATTCACAATTCCTAGTTAGGAGTGGTTCAGTCTGAAAATGATAGAATATTGAGTTACAAGTACCAACAATTGCTCCGTGAGTTGGATGGAGACACTTGGGAAATTTGCTATTCTTAACAGAGAATATATTTTGGAGATGATCAAAACACTCAGGGCCTGACAGAGTTTGGGGGAGGGGTTACTCCATCATAAACGTGTTTGTGATTAAGATCTAAGCTATCACATAGCATCTAGACTATACAATGCTCTTCCTAGATGTCCTGTCACTTTATACAAGTAGGCAGCATCAGGAATGAATCAAAGCTTATGGACATTATCAAAGCTGAAGACTTATGCAGTAATTATAGCCCAAGAAGTTGATCCTCGAAATGCTAGTATATTGTCTAGAACAGAACATTTTCCTATTTCAGGATGTACTATATAGATTGTATATGTTATTTTGGCTAGCTGCATAAATAAATAGACTCTAAACAATTGAAGCAAGACTCAGGAGTTTTTGCCTTTAATTGGATGGTTATGAAATATGAGTTGCCTTGTTTTCAGATGTTTTAATTGATAATACCTCAGAAACGTTCTTAACTATTCTACAAGTAAAATTTACTGACAGTTCTCTGGATATTAACAAAATTTAACATTATCACATGGATTTTGGATTTTATTTTCCTGCAACTGGTGAACAAAATGATGTATTCCACGATTAATGTGAACAATGGAGCTTAAAGTGTAAGCAGTATATGGTTTCCTTCTGAAGTATGTCCCCCATCATGGTCAGGAAATCAACATCAATTCTTTATCCCACTGGTTAAACAAATACATACAGGACGAGTTATTTTTTATTATCTGGTTGGCAAGTTGTGAACAACTAAACAACCTGAGGGTGTATTTTAAAAACTTTTTTTTTTGTTAATGGTTTCGCCACTTCACCACCTTTTGTGCCTGCTTTTGCTCTTATATTAGTGCCAAGTAGAATTTAATGCAGCTATGTGTGTGTGTATCTCCCTTTCTATCTATATTCATCATTTATTAGGTGCAGCGTGCACATCAGGTTCTCTTGTCGCTATAGTGGACCTGAGGAAAAAGACTCGAAGTCACTGAAAAGTCGAAAGTATAAGTTATTCAGACAGAGGAAGGTATCCAATAACTTGATTTAGGATGGCTCCTCCACCTCCTCCTAATCTATAGAATCCAAACTTGGAAGAGGGGAAAAGGTTAACAGCTGAAAATTGTAAAGAGCACACAAGGATATGACAGAAAAAAATGTTGCAATAAAATGTAAATGGTATCTAAAAATATCTGTAGAGGGAAACAAACAGATTTAAAAGCAATTTGTTGCCTATCTAAAAACCAGTATAGCTCATTTGACCTATTGGGCACCAATACACAATTCACATATATTTGCACAAAGTAAGTCCATAAAATCTGTGTCTTATATAAAGACCACTAAGCTCCATATAAACCTTCTTTTCTATTGACCCGCCAACCAACAAGTACTTAGTTGTTTGGCCCAGTCACTCATTGATTTCCTAAGAGGTAAAACAATAGTCATGTAGCCCTACTTATACTAGCTCCCAATTGTTAAGTATGTATTTCGTAGTGTATTTTTATAGTCTCAAATTGCTAAATCATCTCACCCTTTTTCTGTTACCTATGTGTAAGGCATTAAGGTTGCTTGTATACCATAGCCTTATGAGAATGGTATCCCATATTAGTGTTTCAAAGCTTTTTGCATGTGTTAACCAGTATAGCTGTTGGAGATAGACTAAGAACAGCTCAAATTTCCACAAATTGCTCTGGCAACAGAATATTTTATTTATTATAGATGAATCAGATTTTTAGTAGGAAGCACTAGAGTACCTGAGTTACAATAATCAAAGCAAAACTCAGGGCATCAGCAAGTGCCACTTTAGGAGAGAGGCTCAGTAGAAGAATAACACCACACATCCTAAACTAAAATTAGTCTTTTTAGTTATTTCAGCAACTTGCTGCTTAGACAGCAATATTTTGGAGTCAACAAACCTTAAAAGTTCTTTTAAACTTTTGGCACGCTCAATGGGTTGCCAAGCTGTTTGCATGGCTTGCACCACTCATGTTAAAACTTGAGCTGTACCTTGTAATTGGTAACTTTAATTTACATTTTAAACATTTAGAAGACCCACTTTGCAAACAACTAGAAAATGATATGCTAACCCAACAACTGACTCAAAAAATTAACCACTTTACACACTCTGCCGGTCTACTTTAGACTTGCTATTTTCCAATTTCAATAGCATAAAGAATAATGAAATTTCCCCTCTCACATGGTCCGATCATTCCAGCATGAGCTTCTTGATTTCTCTTCCTCTTATCCTAAAACCAATTTTAAAAACCTTGAATCCTCCCAAAAGGTTGTGGAGTAAAATCAGTGTTGAATCCTTCTCAAACTACTTCTCCCATTCTGAACAAGACACAGCCATTTCCCGTTGACAACTATCTAGAGCAGTTTAACACAGTTATGGGCTCTCCCCATCTGAAAAATGGTACTCCCCCAAACTGAGGAATGATAGAAGGAAATCAAAAGCATCTGAGCGAACCTGGAAATGCTCAGAAAATCTGGTTGATTGTGCATCCTACAAACACCAACTAAATGATTACTATAGAAAGATTAAAATGCAAAGAAAAACTATTTTATTCAAAGATTAAATGAAAACAGTGGATCTTGCAAAGAGATGTTTAAAATTGTAACAGAACTGTCCCAGTCAATTAATTTATCACAGGTTATTACCCCTTCACCTCACCACTGTGGCCCAACTACTTCTCAGATAAGATAGAGAAAGTATACTCTACTTTTGACACCCATTCGCCCCTGGAAGACTTTCCATGGGCCCTGATAGGCCTGAATTCTGAACATCCTGAATCAGAAGTCCATCTAAGTAATTTTACCCGAATTTCCAAAGAACTGGTTGAGAATACTATGGTTGAAGTTATGTTACATTCCTCATTTTATTTTTTCCCGTCTAGCACCCATTTTGAGTGAATATGTGACTCAAATTTTCAACTTGTCACAAAAGACAGCTGTGTATCTGGATATGTGGAAGCAAGCTCTAATTCTCCTGCTAGCTAAAAAATCAGGACTTGATGTATCAATCTTATCTAACTATTACCTTATTTACTTGCTTTCATTTCTGTCTAAGGTCCCTGAAAGACTGGTCAATCTTCATTTGACAACCTTTGTGGAGGACTATAACTTACTTCTCCCAGACAGGAGTCAGAGGCAAGAACACCACTTAATGCACTCTTCTACCTGTCTTGAATAACATCAGACTGGAGGTAGATCAGGGCAGGGCAGTTGCCCTGATTCTACTAGATCACTCAGTGGCATTCAACATGGTCTCTCATAGTCTTATGAATAAAACACTCCATGAGATAGGGCTTCACTCCTCTGCCCTTATAATGGTTTTGATCTTTTCTCTTTAAAACCCCCCAATATGTCCAGCTAGACACATTCAGATCACCCCCATAGATCAAAATGCTGCATACCCCAAGGCTCCTCATTGAGCCCAATACCTTTTAATGTGTACATCACAAATCTTGCCCCACTTGTCAACAAAAATGGGGGCTTGTCATATGCTTCTATGCAGGTGGTACGCAGTTGATCATCTCCATTGGTGAGAAGCAGGTAGACAACAATAAACATTTTTCAGACTGTTTCTCTAAGGTGGCCAGCTGGATGATGGTGCACTGTCTAAAACAAAACATTTAAAAAACGAGCTTCTTCTATTTGGCTGAGCCAAGTACACCTGGGATGACTCCTGGTGGCCCTCCACTCGAGGCATGACACCAGCACCCAAAAATACAGCAACGGCAAAAACTTAGGCATTAGCATTGAGCAATCTTTGTTCATGCAGTACCAGGTCATGACTACATGTGGTGCGTTTTTTGGCCTGCTAAAACTTCTACAGAAACTCTTTCGATAGATTCTGATTAACTGGCATCGCACTGTACTCCAGGCATTAATTTCCACCAGATTGGATCTTTGAAAAGCACTGTATATGGGGATGGCTGACTATCTTTTTACACATCTGCAGATGAGCCAAACACTGCAGCAAAGCTCAACTGCAAAGACAGTCATAACTCTGCCACTGCTTGTCTAAAATCTCTTCACTGACTGTCCACATGAAAGCCAAGTTTAAGCTTCTCTGCCATAACCTTAGGGCTCTTCATGACACTGGCCCTCAGCTTCTCAGACAGAAGGTAGAATTTTACCAACCTTTGAGAAATATAAGATCGACTAACTTTGCCTTAGCCAAAATAAAATGCATCAAGAATACAAGATCGGGTGGTTGCTCTTTCACCTACCTCGCTGCAACCTACTGAAACTCTCATCCTTTGGATATTCGGCTCATTGAGAACTACTTTGTATTTGGGAGAAAACAAAAATAAAAACATGGCTTTTCTCAGATTAATGAACCCTCTCTCCACGCCCCCCTCCCAGTCTCTCCCCTGCTGCCTAAACAAATGGCAGTATCAGTGCTGTGAAATACTGCAAATGACAGAGACAGACCAGGCTACAGCAATAGGTACTTTGGACGTATTACAAGGTAGTTTAATTTTAGTTTTTGAGGTATTCAATCTGAGACTGCTCTGACTAATTTACCAGCAGATGGTCTCTAAAGCCAAAGGGAAGCCATCCAGTCCATCTGCCTCTCCATAACAATACTGCTATGTGGGTGAGTTTTTTCATATACGTAGGTCACAAGTGACAATTCGCATCTCAGGCACTAGAAAACCTCCCAAGCGGCAAGAAAGAAGCTGCACCCTAGTTTTTTGCCACATGGTGCAGTTCTTGCTGATTTTATAGTGCGGAACAAGCTCCTGCTGCTAAAAATCAGTGCAGGCAGTGTGACATGCCTGAATTCCACTCACTTGTGGAACTTCACAGAATCTCACAGAATTTTTATGTCACTCCGCAGAATTCTGCGTAGTGAAACTCTGTGAGTTCTGTCCAAGCCTACTTTACATAAATTAAACAAACTTTTTTTAAAAACTTTGATTTCATCTAAGATTAGGAAGGTCACAAAGAAGGTGGAAGTTTTAATAAAACATTGCAGCCCTTTTTTTAGTCTGTTGGGAGGAGCAAGTGGTGTACAATATGCCTATGTTTGATGAACATGTAGTGTTATGGGTTCGGTACATTGATGACATTTTTTTCATTTGGAAAGGCAGTGAAGAACAGGCGGGAGAATTTGTCAAACAACTTAATACTAATGAGATGAATCTGAAACTAACCGCACATGTACATTGCTCAGAAATCGAATTTTTGGATTTGAACCTATGTGTTAGGAATACAAAATTAACTAGTATCCTATTTCGTAAGAAGACAGCTGGAAATAGTCTCTTACATGCAAGTAGTTGTCATCCGAAAAATTTGATTTATAGTACCCCTTATGGCAAACTTTTAAGAGCTAGAAGGAATTGTAGTGAAGACCGTGATTTTGTGAAGGAAATGCAAGTGATGAAAAAGAGATTCCTTGAAAGAGGATACTCGAGGAAATTGATTGAGGGTACTTATAATAAAGTACTGTAGGAGGCTGGCCTGGCTTGTAGTGGGTACCAAGGGGTACTTACACTCTGTACCAGGTCCAGTTATCCCTTATTAGTGTAGAAGAGGTGTTTCTAGCAGCTTAGGCTGATAGAAGGTAGCTATAGCAGAGCAGCTTAGGCTGAACTAGGAGACATGTAAAGCTCCTACTATACCACTGGTGTCATATGCACAATATCATAAGAAAACACAATACACAGATATACTAAAAATAAAGGTACTTTATTTTTATGACAATATGCCAAAAGTATCTCAGTGAGTACCCTCAGTATGAGGATGCCAAATATACACAAGATATATGTACACAATACCAAAAATATGCAGTAATAGCAAAAGGAAGTAATGCAAACAATGTAAAGTTACAGTAGATTGCAATAGGAGCACATAGGTATAGGGGCAACACAAACCATATACTCCAAAAGTGGAATGCGAATCACGAATGGACCCTAAACCTATGTGAGCTTGTAGAGGGTCGCTGGGACTGTAAGAAAACAGTGAGGGTTAGAAAAATAGCCCACCCCAAGACCCTGAAAAGTAGGTGTAAAGTGCACCTATATTCCCCAGAGAGCACAGAAGTCGTGATAGGGGAATTCTGCAAGGAAGACCAACACCAGCAAAGCAACCACAGTGGATTTCCGGACGAGAGTACCTGTGGAACAAGGGGACCAAGTCCAAAAGTCGTGACAAAGTCGAGAGTGGGCAGATGCCCAGGAAATGCCAGCTGAGGGTGCAAAGGAGCTGCCACCGGATGGTAGAAGCTGTGGATTCTGCAAGAACGAAGAGGGCTAGAAACTTCCCCTTTGGAGGATGGATGCCCCACGTCGTGTAGAAGCTTGCAAAGGTGTTGCCACGCACAAAGACCGCAAACAAGCCTTGCTAGCTGCAAGGATCGCGGTTAGGGTTTTTGGATGCTGCTGTGGCCCAGGAGGAACCCTCACAGAAGCAGGCAGCACCCGCAAAAGTACCGGAACAGGCACTTGGAAGAGGAGTGAACCGGAGCTCACCCGAAGACACAAAAGAGAGTCCCACGACACCGGAGGACAAATCAGGAGGTTGTGCATTGCAGGTTAGAGTGTCAGGGACCCAGGCTTGGCTGTGCATGAAGGAAATCCTGGAAGAGTGCACAGAAGCCAGAGCAGCTGCAAATCACGCGGTACCCAGCAATGCAGTCTAGCGTGGGAAGGCAAGGACTTACCTCCACCAAACTTGGACTGAAGAGTCACTGGACTGTGGGAGTCACTTGGACAGAGTTGCTGAGTTCCAGGGACCACGCTCGTCGTGCTGAGAGGGGACCCAGAGGACCGGTGATGCAGTCTTTTGTTGCCTGTGGTTGCAGGGGGAGGATTCCGTCGTCCCACGGGAGATTTCTTCGGAGCTCCTAGTGCAGAGAGGAAGCAGGCTACCCCCAGAGCATGCACCACCAGGAAACAGTCGAGAAGGCGGCAGGATCAGCGATACAAGGTTGCAGTAGTCGTCTTTGCTACTTTGTTGCGGTTTTGCAGGCGTCCTGAGCAGTCAGCGGTTGATCCTTTGGCAGAAGGTGAAGAGAGAGATGCAGAGGAACTCTGATGAGCTCTTGCGTTCGTTATCTAAAGAATTCCCAAAAGCAGAGACCCTAAATAGCCAGGAAAGGAGGTTTGGCTACCTAGCAAGGAGGATAGGCTAGCAACACAGGTAAGAGCCTATCAGAAGAAGTCTCTGACGTCACCTGCTGGCACTGGCCACTCAGAGCAGTCCAGTGTGCCAGCAGCACCTCTGTTTCCAAGATGGCAGAGGTCTGGAGCACACTGGAGGAGCTCTGGGCACCTCCCCTGGGAGGTGCAGGTCAGGGGAGTGGTCACTCTCCTTTCCTTTGTCCAGTTTCGCACCAGAGCAGGGCTGGGGGATCCCTGAACCAGTGTAGACTGGCTTATGCAGAGATGGCCACCATCTGTGCCCATCAAAGCATTTCCAGAGGCTGGGGGAGGCTACTCCTGCCCAGCCCTGACACCTTTTTCCAAAGGGAGAGGGTGTAACACCCTCCCTCTGAGGAAGTCCGTTGTTCTGCCTTCCTGGGCCAGGCCTGGCTGGACCCCGGGAGGGCAGAAACCTGTCTGAGGGGTTGGCAGCAGCAGCAGCTGCAGTGAAACCCCGGGAAAGGCAGTTGGGCAGTACTCGGGTCTGTGCTAGAGACTCAGGGGATCATGGAATTGTCACCCCAATGCCAGAATGGCATTGGGGTGACAATTCCATGATCTTAGACATGTTACATGGCCATGTTCGGAGTTACCATTGTGACGCTATACATATATAGTGACCTCTGTGTAGTGCACGCGTGAAATGGTGTCCCCGCACTCACAAAGTCCGGGGAATTTGCCCTGAACGATGTGGGGGTACCTTGGCTAGTGCCAGGGTGCCCACACACTAAGTAACTTAGCACCCAACCTTCACCAGGTGAAGGTTAGACATATAGGTGACTTATAAGTTACTTAAGTGCAGTGGTAAATGGCTGTGAAATAACGTGGACTTTATTTCACTTAGGCTGCAGTGGCAGGCCTGTGTAAGAATTGTCAGAGCTCCCTATGGGTGGCAAAAGAAATGCTGCAGCCCATAGGGATCTCCTGGAACCCCAATACCCTGGGTACCTCAGTACCATATACTAGGGAATTATAAGGGTGTTCCAGTATGCCAATGTGAATTGGTGAAATTGGTCACTAGCCTGTTAGTGACAATTTAGAAAGCAGAGAGAGCATAACCACTGAGGTTCTGGTTAGCAGAGCCTCAGTGAGACAGTTAGTCATCACACAGGGAACACATACAGGGCACACTTATGAGCACTGGGGCCCTGGCTGGCAGGGTCCCAGTGACACATACACTAAAACAACATATATACAGTGAAATATGGGGGTAACATGCCAGGCAAGATGGTACTTTCCTACACAACCCCCCCAAACAATGGACAATAAGACTAGCCATGACCTCATGAGTCTTCATTGTCTAAGTGGAAATATCTGGAGAGTCCATCTGCATTAGAATGGGTACTCCCAGGTCTGTGTTCCACTGTATAGTCCATTCCCTGTAGAGATATGGACCACCTCAACAATTTAGGGTTTTCACCTTTCATTTGTTTTAGCCAAAGTAGAGGTTTGTGGTCTGTCTGAACAATGAAGTGAGTGCCAAACAGGTATGGCCTCAACTTCTTCAGTGCCCAGACCACAGCAAAGGCCTCCCTCTCTATGGTAGACCAACACTTTTCTCTAGGGGTCAACCTCCTGCTGATAAAAGCAACAGGTTGATCCTGGCCCTCAGAATTGAGTTGTGATAAGACTGCCCCTACCCCTAATTCAGATGCATCAGTTTGAACAATGAATTTCTTGGAGTAACATGGGCTTTTTAGGACAGGTGCAGTGCACATGGCCTGTTTCCGCTCCTCAAAAGCTTTCTGACAGCTAGCTGTCCACAATACCTTTTTAGGCATTTTCTTGGAGGTGAGGTCATTAAATGGAGCCATAGTTCTTAATGAACCTCCTGTAATACCCAGTAAGGCCTAAGAAGGCTCTCACCTGGGTCTGAGTTGTAGGGGGAACCCAATCTATGATAGTTTGGATTTTCCCCTGAAGTGGTGCAATCTGTTCTCCACCTACCAGGTGTCCCAGATAAACCACTTTCCCCTGCCCTATCTGGCCCTTTGAAGCCTTGATAGGGAGGCCTGCCTTTTGCAGGGCCTCCGAAACTTTCCACAGGTGGACCAGGTGATCATCCCAGGTTGAGCTAAAGACAGCTATATCGTCCAGATATGCTGCACTAAAAGACTCCAACCCCTGCAGGACTGTATTCACCAACCTCTGAAAAGTGGCAGGTGCATTTTTCAAACCAAAGGGCATTACTGTGAATTGGTAGTGCCCTCCAATAGTCGAAAATTCAGTTTTTGCTTTAGCATCATCTGATAACTTGATCTGCCAATACCCTGCAGTCAAATCAAAGGTGCTTAGATACTTGGCAGATGCCAGTGTATCTATGAGCTCATCTGCCCTGGGTATAGGGTGAGCATCAGTTTTAGTTACCTGGTTGAGACCTCTGTAATCTACACAAAACCTCATCTCTCTTTTCCCATCTTTAGAGTGAGGCTTTGGTACAAGCACCACAGGAGAGGCCCATGGGCTTTCAGAATGTTCAACCACTCCCAGTTCACGCATTTTCTGAAGCTCTTGTTTTATGCAGTCCCTGACGTGGTCATGCTGCCTATAAATCTTACTTTTGACAGGCATGCTGTGTCAGGTATCTATAGTGTGCTCACACCAGGAAGTGGTGCCTGGCACAGTAGAAAAGAGTTCAGAAAACTGACCCAGGAGATTTATGCAATGGTCTTTCTGCTCAGCAGTAAGACAGTCTGCCAAAACTACACCTTCCACTAGAGCATCTTGTTCTTTGGAAGAGAAGAGATCAGGGAGAGGGTCACTCTCTTCTTCCTGTCCTTCATCTGTTGCCATGAGCAGGGTGAGATCAGCCCTGTCATAGTAGGGTTTTAGGCGATTGACATGGAGCACCCTAAGGGGACTCCTGGCAGTGCCCAAGTCAACCAAGTAGGTGACTTCTCCCTTCTTTTCAACAATGATGTGGGGTCCACTCCATTTGTCTTGGAGTGCTCTTGGGGCCACAGGCTCCAAGACCCACACCTTCTGTCCTGGTTGGTACTGAATCAGAACAGCCTTCTGGTCATTCCATTGCTTTTGGAGCTCTTGGCTGGCCTGAAGGTTTTTACTGGCCTTTTTCATGTACTCAGCCATTCTGGATCTTAGGCCGAGTACATAGTCCACTATGTCTTGCTTAGGAGCTTTTAAAGGTTGTTCCCAACCCTCCTTTACAAGTGTTAGAGGACCTCTTACAGGGTCTCCAAATAGGAGTTCAAAGGGGCTGAAGCCCACTCCTTTCTGGGGTACCTCCAGCAAAGCAAAAAGGAGGCAAGGTAACAGGACATCCCATCTCCTTCTGAGTTTTTCAGGGAGTCCCATTATCATTCCTTTGAGAGTTTTATTAAACCTCTCTACCAGTCCATTTGTTTGTGGATGATAAGGTGTGGTGAATTTGTATGTTACACCACATTCCTTCCACATGGCCTTTAAGTATGCAGACATAAAGTTGCTACCCCTGTCTGATACAACCTCTTTTGGGAAACCCACCCTGGAAAAGATTCCCAGGAGGGCTTTTGCCACTGCAGGTGCTGTAGTGGTCCTTAGAGGAATTGCTTCAGGATATCTTGTGGCATGGTCCACTACCACCAAGATAAACATATTGCCTGAAGCAGTAGGAGGGTCAAGGGGGCCAACTATGTCAACCCCTACCCTTTCAAAGGGAACCCCCAACCACAGGTAGTGGAATAAGGGGAGCCTTTGGGATGCCACCAGTCTTGCCACTGGCTTGACAGGTGACACAGGACTTACAAAATTCTTTTGTGTCCTCTGACATCCTAGGTCAATGAAACAGGGGGACGAGCCTTTCCCATGTTTTAATTTGACCTAAATGTCCAGCCAAGGGAATGTCGTGTGCCAGAGTTAGGAGGAACTCTCTGTATTGCAGGGGAATGACCAATCTCCTGGCTGCTCCAGGTTTTGGGTCCCTTGCCTCTGTATACAAGAGGTTGTCCTCCCAGTAAACTCTATGTGAGTCACTGACATCCCCATTTTGCTGTTTGACAGCTTGCTGTCTTAGACCCTCTAATGTGGGACAGGATTGCTGTGCCACACTCAGCTCCTCCCTGGCAGGCCCCCCTCCACCCAAAAGCTCAGCAGTGTCTGCTTCCAGCTCCTCTGGTGAAGGTTCTGCACAGGGGGGAAATTCTTCTTCCTCAGAAGTAGAATCATCTGTAGAGGGAGGGATAGTGGGTAGGGATTTACCCTTACTAACCCTAGCTTTAGGGAGCACTTGGTCCATTGTTCCAGGATCCAAGTCACCCTGTCCTTTTTGCTTTTTGGCCTGAGCCCTGGTTAAAGCAAAAATATACCCAGGAATGCCCAGCATTGCTGCATGAGCCTCCAACTCCACTTCTGCCCAAGCTGATGTCTCTAAATCATTCCCTAGTAGACAGTCTACAGGTAAATCTGAGGCAACCACAACTTTCTTTGGACCAGTAACCCCCCCAGTTGAGATTCACAACAGCCATGGGGTGGCTAAGAGTGTTGTTATGAGCGTCTGTCACTTGGTACTGGTGACCAAGTAGGTGTTGTTCAGGGTGTACCAGTTTCTCTATTACCATGGTAACACTGGCACCTGTGTCCCTGTAGGCCTGAACTTCAACACCATTTATTAGGGGAAGTTGCTTGTACTTATCCATATTAAGGGGACCAGCAACCAAGGTGGCCAAATCAATGGCACCCTCAGAGACTAGCACAGCCTCTGTGGTCCCCCTAACAAGACCAACCCCAACTACATTACCAAAAGTGAGCCCGGCTACTCCCTTGGATTGGCTATTAGTAGGTTTGCTCCCACTACCACTGCTATTACAAGGGGCACTAGGTGTAGCATTAGGGGTTGTGGTAGTGGGAGGCTTGGTGCTTTTCATTGGACAACTGGCACCAGTTGTCCAATGGCCTTTTACTTTACATAAATAGCACCATGGTTTCTTTACTTGATTAGAAGAGGATTTGGACCCACCACCCTCACCAGAGTGTTTTTGTGGGCCTGATGAAGACTCATTTTTAGATTTGTCCCCACCCTTATCTGAAGACTTACCTTGTTCTTGCCATCCTTGTCACCCCCTGTATGAACTTTTCTGTTCAATCTTGTGCTGACCCATTTGTCTGCCTTCTTTCCCAATTCTTGGGGAGAGGTCAGATCTGAGTCCACTGGATAGTGGTGTAACAAATCAGACACACAGTTATTCAGAATATGCTCTCTCAGGATCAGATTATACAGGCTTTCATAGTTAGAAACTTTACTGCCATGTAACCACCCCTCCAAGGCCTTCACTGAATAGTCAACAAAGTCTACCCAGTCTTGTGAGGACTCTTTTCTGGTTTCTCTGAACTTAATCCTGTACTGTTCAGTGGTTAAGCCAAATCCATCCAAGAGTGCATTCTTCAAAACTGTAAAATTATTGGCATCACTTTCCTTAACAGTAAGGAGTCTATCCCTACCCTTTCCACTGAAAGATAGCCATAGGATAGCAGCCCACTGCCTTTGAGGGACCCCCTGTACAACACAGGCCCTCTCAAGTGCAGCAAACCACTTGTAAATGTCATCCCCCTCCTTGTAAGGGGGAACTATCTTATGCAGATTCCTAGAATCATACTCTTTCACAGGATTACTATCTGGAATACTGCTGCTGACACCATGGGGTCCTAACCCCAACCCCTGTCTCTCTTTTTCTAAGTCTAAAGATTCCCTGTCTAGAGCCAGCTGTTGCTGTTTAAGCTTCAGCCTGGACTCTTCCACTCTCTATCTATTGAGTTCCCGGTCTAACAGTCTGTCATCAGGGTGGGTGGGTTGGGCATGCTTTGACACAGAAGAATGATGTTAATGAACAGAGGGAGACCTGTCCCTAACAGTTGGCACCCTAACAACCTGGCCTGCAGGAATAACATCCCTACTGTGATGTTAGGCCCCATTACTACCAGCTATGCTAGGTGGTCTGCTAAGGGGCAGATTAGGAAGGTCACCTTCTAACACTCTTACTGGGGGCTCCCCTGAGTCAGAGTGTGAACTATCTCCTAACTTCTCAATGGAAGTGCCAGCTAAGGCCTTATCATTCTCAATAAGCATGTTAGATAACAATTCTCTAGATGGATTCTTTCCCATCCCTAAACCTCTATCAATGCAGAGACTCCTCAAACCCTTCCAGTTAAGGTGGTCATAAGCTGAGCTGACCAAGTTAGTTGAAGTTTCTACATCAGACATGATAGAAAAAGGTTTAGGGACAGATAAAAGAGAGAAAACGTTTCAGGACTTTTTAAGGAAACAGAAAAAAACTTTAAAACTTTTTAGAAACTTTTATAAAGTTTAGAGGTACTTTTCAGCACTTAGCAGATAGTGTAAGAGAAGAAAAGCTAAACTTTTTGGTTAGGTGTACATACACTGAACTTGATTTGTATATTATTCTCTTATGAAAAGTACACAATGACAAAGTGGTAAGTAGTTGCAAGTACTTATCCCACCGCTGCACAACCAATGAAGGAGGCTGGCCTGGCTTGTAGTGGGTACCAAGGGGTACTTACACTCTGTAACAGGTCCAGTTATCCCTTATTAGTGTAGAAGAGGTGTTTCTAGCAGCTTAGGCTGATAGAAGGTGGCTATAGCAGAGCAGCTTAGGCTGAACTAGGAGACATGCAAAGCTCCTACTATACCACTGGTGTCATATGCACAATATCATAAGAAAACACAATACACAGATATACTAAAAATAAAGGTACTTTATTTTTATGACAATATGCCAAAAGTATCTCAGTGAGTACCCTCAGTATGAGGATGCCAAATATACACAAGATATATGTACACAATACCAAAAATATGCAGTAATAGCAAAAGGAAGTAATGCAAGCAATGTAAAGTTAAAGTAGATTGCAAAAGGAGCACATAGGTATAGGGGCAACACAAACCATATTCTCCAAAAGTGGAATGCGAATCACAAATGGACCCCAAACCTATGTGAGCTTGTAGAGGGTTGCTGGGACTGTAAGAAAACAGTGAGCGTTAGAAAAATAGCCCACCCCAAGACCCTGAAAAGTAGGTGTAAAGTGCACCTATATTCCCCAGAGAGCACAGAAGTCGTGATAGGGGAATTCTGCAAGGAAGACAAACACCAGCAAAGCAACCAAAGCGGATTTCCGGATGAGAGTACCTGTGGAACAAGGGGGCCAAGTCCAAGAGTCGCGACAAATTCAAGAGTGGGCAGATGCCCAGGAAATGCCAGCTGAGGGTACAAAGGAGCTGCCACTGGATGGTGGAAGCTGTGGATTCTGCAAGAACGAAGAGGGCTAGAAACTTCCCCTTTGGAGGATGGATGTCCCACATCGTATAGAAGCTTTCAGATGTGTTCCCACGCAGAAAGGCCGCAAACAAGCCTTGCTGGCTGCAAGGGTCGTGGCTAGGGTTTTTGGATGCTGCTGTGGCCCAGGAGGGACCAGGATGTCGCCACTCGGGTGAGGAGACAGAGGGGGCATCCAGCAAGTCAGGGAGCCCTCACAGAAGTAGGCAGCACCCGCAGAAGTACCGGAACAGGCACTTGGAAGAGGAGTGAACCGGAGCTCACCCAAAGACACAAAAGGGAGTCCCACGACGCCGGAGGACAAATCAGGAGGTTGTGCACTGCAGGTTAGTGTGTCGGGACCCAGGCTTGGCTGTGCATGAAGGAAATCCTGGAAGAGTGCAGAGGAGCCGGAGCAGCTGCAAATCATGCGGTACCCAGCAATGCAGTCTAGCATGGGGAGGCAATGACTTACCTCCACCAAACTTGGACTGATGAGTCACTGGACTGTGGGAGTCACTTGGACAGAGTTGCTGAGTTCCAGGGACCACGCTCATCATGCTGAGAGGGGACCCAGAGGACTGGTGATGCAGTCTTTTGTTGCCTGCGGTTGCAGGGGGAGGATTCCGTCATCCCACGGGAGATTTCTTCAGAGCTCCTAGTGCAGAGAGGAGGCAGGCTACCCCCAGAGCATGCACCACCAGGAAACAGTCGAGAAGGCGGCAGGATCAGCGATACAAAGTTGCAGTAGTCGTCTTTGCTACTTTGTTGCGGTTTTGCAGGCGTCCTGAGCAGTCAGCGGTTGATCCTTTGGCAGAAGGTGAAGAGAGAGATGCAGAGGAACTCTGATGAGCTCTTGCATTCGTTATCTAAAGAATTCCCCACAGCAGAGACCCTAAATAGCCAGGAAAGGAGGTTTGGCTACCTAGGAAGGAGCATAGGCTAGCAACACAGGTAAGAGCCTATCAGGAGGAGTCTCTGACGTCACCTGCTGGCACTGGCCACTCAGAGCAGTCCAGTGTGCCAGCAGCACCTTTGTTTCCAAGATGGCAGAGGTCTGGAGCACACTGGAGGAGCTCTGGGCACCTCCCCTGGGAGGTGCAGGTCAGGGGAGTGGTCACTCCCCTTTCCTTTGTCCAGTTTTGCACCAGAGCAGGGCTGGGGGATCCCTGAACCGGTGTAGACTGGCTTATGCAGAGATGGGCACCATCTGTGCCCATCAAAGCATTTCCAGAGGCTGGGGAGGCTACTCCTCCCCAGCCCTGACACCTTTTTCCAAAGGGAGAGGGTGTAACACCCTCTCTCTGAGAAAGTCCTTTGTTCTGCCTTCCTGGGCCAGGCCTGGCTGGACCCCAGGAGGGCAGAAACCTGTCTGAGGGGTTGGCAGCAGCAGCAGCTGCAGTGAAACCCCGGGAAAGGCAGTATCTTAATTGCAACACATATTATTGTGTTTATGCCCTTAGCTGCCCGTGCAATAAGTATTACATAGGGAGTACGATACATAGGGCTAAGAAAAGAGTTCTGGAACATATGAGAGCTATTACGATTGTTGGTAAAAGTTACCCAATGGCAAGACACTTTGCTGAGGCTCATGGGAAAAATAGAGATCTGCTAAAATTCTGTATACTGGATAATATTCCACCAGTTAAAAGCGAAGGCACTAGGGAACTGGAATTGAGACAACTGGAATCTAAGTTTATAATTAAGTAGTCCACTAATACACCGGATGCATTTAATCAAGTTGAGGAACTTTTTGTTCACTTGAAGTCTGTTTAGTACAGAGTAGTAGAGATGTAATTTATATATTTATATATTTTTGTAAGAGGGATTAGAGTTTATGAATTATACTGTGTATATGTTAATTTTGACTTTTGGTATATTGTTTGAATATTTATTATGTGATTGTTGTTTTTTTAAGGTTGTAAGGAGATGGAGCAGTAAGAAATGCAAGGAGCTATTATATCTTGACCGGTATACTCTACATATCAGATGAGTACCATACTATATGTAAGTATTAAAAGTTATATTCAATTTAATTTTCTTTTTAATTTAATACATATTTAATTTTTAGTTTAAACGAAATGCTATAAAATATTTAAACTTTTAACTAAAAATGTAGTTAAAGAAATATGTCTTCACCAAATGTACTAAATAATATTTAAATATAAAAATAGTGCAGTGTGATTCTTTAAAAATAATGTGATTTAAGACACTGTATCTAATGATTAATCATTTAATTCAATGAATTAGTAATTTTTATTTCTAGTTAATAATGATTATTTTATTTTAATTTACAATTTATTTCACAATAAAATAGTTATCATTTTAAAAATAATTATTCAACTTTATTATTTTTCCCTAAACTTATCATACGACAATCTCTGCCACGGTGGTGGAGACCTCTGTCTGTGTGGGAAATGTTTCTAGTAATAACTATACTCTCATTGTTAGAAATGGAGTCTTTGGTTGGCAGTCAAGTTACCCCATGTCCAAGCAAGGACCCTCACTCTAGTCAGGGTAAGTTGCATACAATCCAAATTACATAGAACAAACAGAGGGTGATGGCAATAGGTAAAAGAGGCGCTCTTCTTCACAGATCAATTCTAACCAATGTAATATACAGTGCCTACTTTCCGGGGCTTCACCCCCACTGAGCCCCAACTGATAACTTTCAAAAGTTATCCAAATCTAATAATGTGTAGTGGCACACGTATGAATCAAAAACAAACAGTGTAAGATTATATACATCAAGTATAGTTCAAAATATAATATGTCCAATAAATCAAAGAAACGTTTATTCCATAAAGAATGATTCCATCTTGAATATTCAAACACAGTCAATATTTCAAACACAATCCAATATCAGATTCCCAAAACGTAATATGATAGTTCGATAATTCCTCAAATGATAATCACAGTATCGCTTTTATGATCCTACTATTCGCCAATCCTGCTAGCTTGTCAACACGTGTTTCGTCAGGGGTGTTTATATACCTAAATGTGCCTTTGAAGTGGGGGAGACTTCAAAGAATGGCTTAGAAGTACACCAGGTCACCTTTCAGTTCAATCCTGTCTGCCAGGGTCCCAGTAGGGGGTGTGGCAGTCCTTTGTGTGAAGGCAGGCCTTCCACCCTCCCAGCCCAGGAAGACCCATTCAAAATGCAGATGTTTGCAAGTGAGGCTGAGAATCCTGTGCCTGGGGTGTGTCTGAGTGAATGCAAAAGGAGCTGTCAACTAAACCCAGCCAGACGTGGATTGTAAGGCACAGAAAGATTCAAATGCATAGAAATGCTCACTTTCTAAAAGTGGCATTTCTAAAATAGTAATATTAAATCCAACGTCATCCTATAACTCCCCTGTAAGCTTTGGCTTTTTCAGGGAATTTCTAAGGATTTTTTAATTTCATTTCCTAACTATAATGTCTCTGTAATCTTCATTTTTTCAGTGAATTTCTATGTTTTTTTTAATGTTGTTTCCTAACTATAACGTCTCTGTAACCTTTGTTTTTTTTTAAGTGAATTAAAAATGTTTTTTAAATGTTATTTCCTAACTATAACTTCCCTGTAAACTTAGTTTCTTCCGTGAATTTCTATGTTTTTTTAATGTTGTTTCCTAACTATAACGTCCCTGTAACCTTAGTTTTTTTAAGTGAATTTCAAAGGATTTTTGAATTTGGTTTCCTAGTTGTAACTCTAACCTTTGACAGTGAATGTAGTGTCTCAGTAGGTCTGTGAGTGGGTGTGAGAGTGTCTGAGTGGGTCTGTCAGTGGCTGTGTGAGTGTCTGACTAGGTCTGGGAGTGGCTATGTGAGTCTCTGAGTGGATCTGTGAGTGGGTGCGTGACCCTGAGTGGGTCTGTGAGTGGGTGGATGATTGTGCGAGTGGGTCTGTGAGTGCATGTGTGAATGTCTGAATGAGTCTGTGAGTGAATGCATACGTGTCTAATTGGGTCTGTGAGTGGGTGCATGAGTCTCTGAGTGGGTCTGTGTGTGGGTGCATGAGTCTCTAAGTGGGTCTGTGAGTGGGTGTGTGAGTAAGTGCATGAGACTCTGAGTGGGTCTGTGTGTGGGTGCTTGAGTCTCTAAGTGGGTCTGTGAGTGGGTGTGTGAGTCTCTGAGTGGGTCTCTGAGTGAGTGCTAAACATGCAGCTCCCTGTGTGAGAGCAATAATTTCATCTGTTTTCCTGCTCACATGTCTGCAGGCATGGAGACAGACACAAACTCCGCTCCCTGCAGGCAAGAGCAGTTTGAGAGCTCTTGCTACCTGGGAGCATAGTTCGGGTTTCCTCTGACTTGAATGGGGCTGTCAAAACTCCTACCAAGTCAGAGCAAACAGCTATGTCCTGAGGGTGGACACTCTGGGACATAGCAGGAGGGAAAACACCCGGAACAACGACTCCGAAACCACAAAGTCATGAAAAACGAAAGCGAAACAACGCTTGCGTTTTCCACAACTTCCTGGTTTTCGTACCTTAACCACGCATGCCTGAACCACGTACATGTGTGGTTAAGGTACAGAAGAAGGGAGTCAGAGTCAAAGCTGTGAAGGAGGAGGTAAGTTGGGCTGGGACTGGGGCTGTTTTTTGGGGGGGGATGGGGTGGGGTGGGAGGCTCGGGGTGATTAGGGTTTGGGGGGTCAGGGTTTAGGTTTAAGGTGTGAGCGTGGGGGGTTGGGGGGTTTAGTTTCTGGAGGCGGGGTAGGGACTCAGGGTATTTTTAGTATTTGGGGTGGGGTGGGGCTGGGGGTGATTAGGGTTTAGGGGTGGTGGGGTGTCAGGGTTTAGGTTTAAGGGGTGGGTTGGGATGATTTAGGTTTTAGGGGAGGGGTTTGGGGTTGTGGTAATTTTGGGGGGGGGGATTGGGGTAGTTGTGGGGAAGGGGTTGCAGTAATTTTTGGGGGTGGGGGTTGGGGGGAAGCATGCTGGAACCGTGCATGCTGATCACTAATGCCTTTACCAGGAATGCATTTACAACGAAAAATCGTTGTAAAGTCATTCGTGGTAAAGGCATCAGTGATATGAACGAGGTTGTTGTTCCGACCTCATTGTTGAGCCATCTGTGCTTGAAGCACTCGTGGTTCAGAGATATAATCATAGCAGGGGCCAGCCCTCGTGGTGGCGGTCCTCAGGACCATTAATGTCTCCAGTAGGGGGGACATGTGGACCTCCTCCTTCTGTTTTCACAGGCTGGCTCCTGGGAGGTGGTAGTTCCCAGACCGTGTATAGCCTGGGAGGGGGACTGTGCAGTCCCCCTCTGATGTTTTTTTAAAATAGAGTTGGCCCTGGGGAGGTGGTGGTCCTTGTGGCTGGGGGAGGGTCTGTGTGACCCCCCCTATGTTTTTTTCAATTTTAGCAATGGGGAGGCTGTGGTCCCTAGGACCTGGGGGGTCTGTGCACACCCCCCTAAGTATTTCTTACATTGTGGCTCTGGGGAGGTGGTGGTCCCCGAGGGGTCAGTGAGGCCCCCCTAGCATAATTAGTAAAAGTCTCAGGGAGGTGATTGTTCACAGGGCATAAAAATATTAATGGGGGGGGCATGTTCACCCCCTCCTTTAATTTAACAAAGTAGGAATGCTCCAGGACCTGGCCAACCTGGTGGCTTAATTATATACAAGTGTGGGAGACCGTGTTTGTTTTATTTTTGTCTTGCCTCAAATTCACGAATTTTGTGAATTCACAGCAAATTCTTTAAATAAAATGCTTTTTTGCCCTTATGGGGTCCCTCTGGGTTCCCAAGAACAAGGCTACCCAGCCCCCTTTTCTTTTTTTCCCATGTGTATTCACTTCCTGGTTGAAGTGTTGGCAGCCAATCATAGCTCTGTATTTCCCTGCACAAGCTAGTTATTATTTGCAAAGTAATCATGGAGGCTCCGCACCCCTAGATACACAAATTTGGATTTCCTTAATATTCTCAACAAATATTGAATGGGTTTACACCAATTAACAAAAAGCACATTCTGCAGATCAAACTCTAGCTTTCTGACAAATTTGTTGTAATTCCGTCCCGGGGTTCGGGCTGTAGTCGTGTTCAAAACTTCTATTGGAAATAACATGGGAAAAACAGTTTTTTTGACTCTCCCCTTTTTTCCGGTTGCCACTTGACGGATCACCCCGAAACGCTTTAAGCACAACAAGAATTACTGGCACAGTGTTTTTGGAAAATTTCATGAAGATCTTTCAAACGGAGCCAAAGATACAGGCAAGTCATAAAACTTTGTTCCTATAGAAACATGGTCCTAAATATAACTATCTACTGGTGATATATATATATCCTTAAAGTACCGACAACTTCCTTCCTCAACATCCACCAACATGCACAAACCCAGCACCTGAAACAACTTGGCCAACTCTCAATTCACAACTTTCTTCAAATTCCTGAAACACATATTCAAAGTCTGACACAGCACTGGTCCACCATACCTCAATACCGCCTCAGCTTTCACAAACCTTGCAGACACCTTTGCTCAGCATAGGCAGCACCAGAACAAGGAGAATAGACTTCATAATTGGCTCCAAAATGGCAGAATGGCCTGCCTTTACACATATATGCTGCCTCTAAAATTAGTGCATTCCTCACAAATCTGAACACTTGGCTCTTGGACTAGGTTACTACATAGATCATCCCTGACCGCTATTGCATCAGAGACAGGATACCGTCTCAGGTGATTTATAAAAAAGAAATCATAACATTACAGAGATCTCGTCACTCAATGTTACACATATGCCAAAAGTGTTTGTCCTGCCTTCCATGTTCATCCTCCATCAGAACTTAGTAGATGTTCAGTTTACTGTATGAAATGTGCTTTACTGTCACAGTATTGCACATAACAGTGGACTTGACATAGGCTATGCTCTCAGTGACTACCCTGTGTGTCAAAAACTGCTGTTCTTCATAGTTTATGGTGTTTTCTTTCGGGAACTTAGGAAGGATTCCCCAGCCTTAGCTTTGAAGGTAGATATACTCACTCAGTTTGAGAAATGAGGCCATGGCAGCACTCTCAGACACCCCCAACTTTCAACCACACACTGGAAGGAGTTGGATTTACCACAGTGAGTGCACTAAATATGTCTTCCTGAGCCTCATTTGGCTGTCATGGGAGCCATTGGTAAAGGTTCACTAGGCATGCACTCAGTAATGTTCAGAATGGAGGTGGGTACTTGACAGGTGGTACAAATGTAGTCAAAGTGTTTATTCATTTGTGAAGGTTGTGGATGCATCAGCTGTCAACATGTCTGGACATGACATAAAGGGGGTATTCCTGTGGCGTAGTAATGTGATGGGTCCTTTCATGGTGGGCGGTACGTTGATGTGAATGCACTGATCTGTTGGATTGGACCTGTGGCATGAAAGTCTTGTGTGTGGTGCATGAATGTTGAGTGAATGTAGTCAAAGTGTTTATTCATTTGTGAAGATTGTGGATGCATCAGCTGTCAACATGTCTGGACATGACATAAAAGGGGTTCCGTCCTGTGGCGTAGTAATGTGATGGGTCCTTTCATGTGGGCGGTACGTTGATGTGCATGCACTGATCTGTTAGATTGGACCTGTGGCATGAAAGTCTTGTGTGTGGTGCATGAATGCTGAGTGAAAGTAGGCAAAGTGTTTATTCATTTGTGAAGGTTGTGGATGCATCTGCTGTCAACATGTCTGGACATCACATAAAGGGGGTTGCGTCCTGTGGCGTAGTAATGTGATGGGTCCTTTCATGGTGGGCGGTACGTTGATGTGCATGCTCTGATCTGTTGGATTGGACCTGTGGCATGAAAGTCTTGTGTGTGGTGGATGAATGCTGAGTGGATGGATCTTGACACAGCTTTATGGCTCACCTTCAATATTCTTGGTTTCAACTTTTATATGCTTTAATAAGTAATTGTGCGTGGAAAGTTAGCATGTCTGGATGTGCTAAAACCAGCCAATGTAAGTGGTGGATTAATGTTAATAAATTAGTACCAGATTTATATATGTGGCTGTAAGGATACTCCATTGCAATGGGAACAGGGTGTCCTTACCATGAAGCATTGATCTGGCTGCCCGATATATATGTGGATAGAACATTGGTGTAACCATGGGGAAGACTTTTCCATCTGTTGCATGGTTGTACCTATCCCATGTCCCAACTGAGTAAAGGCCATCTCTGGCTGATCTCTGTATCCGCCTACCTACTTCAGATGTGCAGAAATACAGGTCAGTTTTCACTGCCGTCAACAACTGGAAAATCATAGATGAAATGGCCAGTCATAATTGTCTAATGCCCCCTTTTCCACTGGAGATAACCCCCATGGTGAGAGGGGCATTTTTTTCAAAAAGAAAATTCGGCTTTGGGATTTTGTTTTTCAAAATTAAACAAAATTGATGGACGGCCCTGTCATGTGGATGGAGTAGTGTATCAAAAGTGAAAAGGCAATGATAGGAACCACTGTTTTGGCGGCTCCTGTTGGTGTTTTTTAATTGACGGCCAGCTTGGCAGTCGTTTCTGAAATTAGTGGGTGGTGTAGTCTCAACAGGGTAGATGTCAAGTCCTCCGCCAGGACGAGGGAGTCTTCTCTGTCAACCAAAATGTAAACACAGCCCTTTTTAAGAACTCCTCATTTTTTGTGGGCTTTTTTTTGCATTGTGGGTAACTATACATTCTGACACCTAGCCAAATTGACACCTATGCAAAACTCCATATTTTAAAAAATTCGACAACCAGGGGAGCCTAGGGATGCATGACTTGTGGCTATCACCAGGTAATTTTACCCAGATGCCCTCGCAAACATCAAACTTTGGTAAGAAACACACATTTTCGTCACATTTCTGTGATGGAAAGAACTGGAATCTTCATGGCACCACAGATTGCCTACCATTTTGAGTTGCCACATGTCCCCCGATAAGAACAGGACCCCACTTGTGTGGGTGGGCCAGGAGAAAACGACTTAAAAGACCCTAAACCACTATGTTGAGAGACAAGAAATTTAGGGCTGTGCTCTGGCACCACCCAAGCAAACCTATGAACCACAGACATTTTTGAAAACTAGGCAACCAGCTGAGTCCAGGTGGTGTGCCTTGTGTGCACTCCGCATGGATTTCTTACCCAGAATGCTCTTCAAATGTCAAACTCTTCCTGAAATCACTCATTTTCCTTCCATTTCTGTGATGGAAACTTCCCAAATCCGCAGGAATCCACAAAATTCCTACAAATCTGCATTACCACACTAATGCCAATAAAAATGCAGCTCCACTTGGGTGGCTGGGCCTTGTGCCAGCTACAGGAACAGCTCAAACCAAGGTCAATAAGACACCTAACCATGGGACTCCCATTGATCTTGGTTTCTTCCATTTCTGTCACAGGCACTAGGCCTACCCACACAAGTGAGATACCATTTTTATTGGGAGACTTGGGGAAATGCTAAGTGGAAGGAAATTCATGGGTTCCCACAGGTTCCAGGACTTTCCATCACAGACATGTAAGGAAAATGTGTTTTTCAGTCAAGGTTTGAGGTTTGCAAGGGATTCCGGGTAACAAAACCTGGTGAGAGTCATGCAAATTATCCCACCCTCGATACCCCCAGGTGTCTAACTCTCAAAAACATAGAGGTTTGGTAGGTTTTCCTAGGTGCCAATCGAGCTAGGGTCCAAAATCGAGAGTTACCCACATTGTAAAAAAAGGTTAGTTTTTAGTGGAAAATGTGTTCCATCCATGTTGTGTTTTAACCCTGTTCCTGTTCCAGACACCAAGCCTAACCACACGAGTGAGGTACAATTTTTATCAGAAAACCTTTAGGAGCATAGAATAGTCGAATATTTGTTATAACCAATTGAATTTCCCTGCATTTGTGCCTTTTCAAATGTAAGCCAGTGTAAAAGAAAAAAGCCTTTTTAAGAAATACTCTCTAAATCATGTGCTAGTACTAAATTTCATATATTGTGCACATTTCTCAAATACATAGGTTTCCTTGATACCCATTTTTCACTCTACATATTTCACTATATGAATTGGTCTATACTCAGTTCTCAATGAAAAAGCATTGTAGGGTGCAGCTCAGTTGTTGGCTCTGTCTCTTAGAGAATCTACAAACCCTATGTATTGCCACTGGCATGGGCACTGCTGGGGCCCCCTAACAGGGCCCCACATTGATTTTCAGTGTCTGCTTGGCAGACACTGAAAATCGCGACGGGTGCAACTGCAACCGTCGCACACCAGCAACTCCGCCGGCTCCATTCGGAGCCGGCCTCCTCGTTGCTGGTGCTTTCCCGCTGGGCAGGCGGGCGGCCTTTTGGCGGTCGCCCGCCAGCCCAGCGGGAAAGTCAGAATGACCGCCGCGGTCTTTTGACCGCGATGCGGTCTTCTGGCGGTTCCCGCTTGGCGGGCGGTGACCGCCGCCCGCCAAAGTAGGAATGAGGGCCATAATGGTGTATTAATTTTGTAAATCAACCATTGTAAGAAAATGTTGTCACAAATGAGCATTTTTTTCAACTCATTTTCCAATATTTCTTTATTTCAACAGTTATTTTCCTCAGGAAAACTATGAGAGATCTACACATATGACCCATTGCGGAATTCAGAATTTTGTCTACTCTTCAGAAACCTATGGTTTTTCTGGATCACCCATGGGTTTCACACTCGTTTCCACCAAAAACTGGAAGTAGGCTGAAAGCACAGAAAATAGGAAAAATGGGCTACCTCTGTGAAAAACGCCAAAGCTCAGGTACTAAATTAGGTTTTTCGATTCAGCTCTGCATGTTTATCAAACCTGGGAAGATGGTGGCTTTGTTACAGCAAACTGTATGTTGATGTCATTTTTAGGGATAAAAATAGACACATTTATTGGGAGCACTTTTTTCCTACTTTTCTGGAAAAAAAAAAAACCAATGCTATATTTGCCTATTTTCTGGGTCTCCTCGAGGGGAATCCACTAACCCTGGGTATCTTTACAATAACCAGGATGTTGGGAGAAAAAGGAAACACATTTGACATGGATATCTTGGCCCATATTTAAGAAAATGTGGAGCATCAGAGCTGATGCCCCACTTTTTCTGCGCCCCTCTACCGGCACCTAACAACACCATGTTTGAGCCTATTTATAATACGGCACACCATGGCGGTCGTTAGCACAATAATGTCAAAATATGCAACGCTATTGTGGCGCTATGCTATACTAGCATAAATGTTGACGTTAGTGTAGCAAAGGTCAAGGAGTCCTTTAGGTTTTCTATTGGAGCGTTATTTGAATGCCTGCTCTGAGCAGGTGTAAAAAAATTGTGCCAAAAATGGCAGAGTGAAATCTTTTACATTTTACTTCGCCATTTTTGCAGGTCACCCAGTGCCAGAACGCTCCCCTTGCTTGCATTATGCATGGTGCAGGCACAATGTGGCTCAAGGGTTTAGAAAGTGGTGCAATGCTTACATTGCACCACTTTCTAAATACAGCACGTGGAAAAAGCCACTTTAGCTCCTTCTTAGCATAAAAAAATGACACTATGACAGCGCTAAGGGCTCTTAAATATGCCCTCTTATGTGAAAAATAGTTATGGAGCCCAAAGCGCGAACTACCCCAAACAGCCAAAAAAGGCTCAGTACTGGTGTTGCGGGGGTAAAGGCCCAGCAGCTTCTTCAGATGGTCCCTCCGCTCCTTCAACAATAAAGTTTTGCAAAAATCAAAGACACAAAGATGAAAGACTGGGGGACAATGCTTGTTTCAGTTTCCACTATCTGCAGAGGATACATGTAACTTTATTTCCTTTCTCCAATTGCTTTGCTTTATACAGCACATACACTAACTCAGAGAAATTTTGCGCATTATATATATACTGCAGCCGTAAAGAAACAAAGGTGTTCGACTCTCCACTGAGCCGACATAGTTGTTCATTATACAGCGACTGATTTATTTTTCCCCGTGTATTTTACCTCCAACGATTTCGATATTTTTTAAGATGGTCATTTGAGTATCTATTCAGCCAATAAATACTCAGTGGAATTTTTACGGCTCATAAAAAGTCATATAAATCGTTCTTTGTTTTACAGTAAGGGATAATGGAATTAACGGTAGTAGTCCATGACATAAACAGGCACCTTAAAACGTCATTTTATCACTTTACTATGATACTTTCTTAAATATAATTATTCATTCGGTGCTTTTCACGTGAAGTTTGGTCGCAGAACACAATATTAATAGTGAGTGAGTCATATAACCGCTTGAAAAGCTAGAACAGAATTAGACATTTAATTATAGGGTAGGTACATTATTAATATTTTATGGTTACAACAAAGTATGAGACCCTCCACAGCCATCTAGATCTCTGAGTCACTCTCGTCCTGCTCCTCTCCTTAGTCAACGACCCAGTTCTGGCAAATCGAGGTATATAGAAACTGGTCAGTTGTCAACAATCACGGTTTGTAAATTATGTATTGTAAAATTGTTCATTGGTGTTCAAGACAAGTGTACTTTACATGAAATAATGAAAGCAAATACAAACAATTATTAAACAGAATAATGGTAATATTTTTGTTTATGGATCCAAGCCTTGTGAATCCCTGAGTGGTTTCACACTAGACCCACAGATGTATTTCAGTCATTTTTAATAAAATGTAATTTGACATTACGATGTAAGATGTTCTTTCCCACGCTCACCTGGACGCAGCCTCCAACTGTGTTAGTCGGACTTTCCTACTTCCCCGTTTTTTTAATTTGTACAACACAGCCTTTTCTCTTAATACATTTTCATAATATAGGTAAGATGTAAATATCTACATTGATCGATATTAAATAGTCACTGTAGTCGTAGTTCAGCTGCACTTTCCAATGAAAAAGTTATTTTTTTCTACAACTCTGGTCCCCATTTACAGACCTGTACAAAACTTGCTTAATGTTTGTAGATGAGGTCCATCATGCACATTTTTGAGCAAAGGGTAATAAAATGAAGGTGGTCAAAAAATGTGTTTTTCCATTTTTGCTACATATGGAAGTTTGCTCATCATTACTGGAAAAACTGATGAACAGTATTAGTCTAATCATGGCACGAACGCAGAACTCTACTCAGAAAGTGTGCTTTCAATGGTTTATTAAAAAATTATGTAGTCGTTTTCGAGAGATTGATATTTAAAATAAATTCAGTGTGGGCTTTGAAATATTTATACCTTTATATACCTGACATTTGAAAATACAATTTTTATTTTACCTACAACTTCAGCACCCTTTGACATGTACGCATGACATTTGAGAGACACTAGGGCCCTGATTTATACTTTTTGATTCAAACCTGTGTTAGGGCAGGTTTGCATTAAAAAGTATACCGCCGGGTAGCGCCATTCCTAAATGCCAGATGGGCGTAATATTTAGGCTATGACGCTAGCCAAAATTATTGATGGTAACCAGGTGCGGGAGGTGTAGGGGAAACTGGAGGTTGTGTGTGAAAGAATGGCGCTGGTCAGGTAAGAGTAAAACAAATGACTCTAACCTGATTAGTGTAATTATTTCCACCCACAATCCCCATGGACATGACTCTGTCTAAGTAAAGTCAGAAGTTATGCCCCCCAGCCCAATGGCCATGCCCAGAGGACTTATGTCCCCTGGGCACAGTGCCATGTAGGGGAGCCCAATTTAGCCCCCCCATGGCACTTTGAAAAAAAAACTTACTTGGACTTACCTGGGATGGGTCCCCCGTCCTTAGGTGTCCTCCAGGTGTGGGCGCGGATGGGTGGTGGTGTCCCTGGGGGCGGGTAAGGTCTCCGACCATAAAAAAAGGTCCACAGGTCCCCTAACGCCTGCCCTTACCCAGGTGTTAAATAATGGTGCTAAGCAGGCTTAGCGCCATTATTTAAGGCCCTCCTCCTCCTGTGTGTGATTTTTGCACGGGAGGATAAATAAGGAGCTAGGGCCTTTGAGTCAATTTTTGCCCAGGTACGCCTACCTTGCATCTCATTGACGCAAGGTAGTTTTCCGCAGGCAAAAATGACTTTAACTCCAATATTTTGGCGCTAGACATGTCTAGTGTCAAAATATAAATATGGGGTTAAGTAAACAAATAGATTAGCTAAATCTGGCACAAACAGAGTATTAATATGCCCCTTAGGGCCTCATCATAAGTGTGGCAGTCTTAGTACTGCCACACTCATGGTGCTGGTCTGGAACGCCACCTATGAGGTGGTCCCACCCCCACTTAACAACCCTGGAGGTCTGACCAGCAGGGAACTTCCAGCTCCGCCAGGATCTTGGATCCCGGCGGTCTGGCAGTGGCAGAGATCCAAATCTGGCAGGGAAGCACTGCCCTGTGGATTATGACTTTGTTCTCTGCCAGCCTTTTCATGGCGGTAACACCGTCACAAAAAGGTTGGTGGAGAATAGGTGCAGGGGGCCACAGGATAGTCCTTGTACTGCTTATGCACTTGGCATGGGCAGTGCAGAGGGCCCCCTGGCCTGCACCCTCACAAAGCAGACAGTTAGCATTACGAGGGTGCTGGTCCACTCTGCTGGCTGCAGCATTGCCGCCTGCTCGATTACGAGTCAGGGACAATTTAGTATCCTGTTTCCCAATAGGCCGGCAGGCAGAAACTCAGGTTTCCGCCTGTCGACCTAGCGGATACTCATAATGACTCTGGTGGGAAGATCACCACGCAGTTGGCAGCAACCCTGTCAGGAGTTTGGTGGACAGGCTTTCCCATCTTCCAAACTCATAATGACCCCAATAACATTAGCATCTGTCAGGGTAGGGTCCAATTAAAATGGGAAGATGGTGGAAAAAAGGTGTTCATTTGCTAATAACATTGGCACTATGTGACCATTCTGCTTTAAATCTGACAGAAATTTAGAAAGTTTAGGTATTTTCTGGTTTGTGAAGTTTATTGACCATTAATGCTGATCCAAAAAGGGTTGCGTAAACTTCAAGAAGGGTTCAAAACACACTTGATTTGTTAATGATGTGGATGATGTTAGGAGGATCTCCATGAATTTTCACAGAGACTGGTTAGCTCGCTCATACTATTTACGTTCATGCTGATCCATTAAATGTGTGGCACATTTAAAGGGGTTGTCAAAGATGTGTAGTTTGTTACTAAATTCACCTTTTGATGAATGTGCACAGAATATGGCAGATGTTTAGTAAATTCACTGTTATGTTATTAAGTGAATCTTTGGGCAGATCGGTCAAGGGGGCAATAAAAGATGCAGTTCCTAATAATTTTGGAACTGCTGGCTATATCAACATGAAAGTTAGCAAATAAAGGGCTAAAAAACTTTTTTAAATGCAACAGACAAATTTAATGAACCGGGAAAGGTTTAAGAAACATTAGTGAATCACTTTTTTAAGGGAGTTCATTTCAAATAGCAATTTCTTAAGACGTGTTATTTTTTTCAGCAACATCCCCTCAAAAAGTGTCAATAATTTACCACCAACTCAAAGTAGGTGGTAACCTATTCACAAACACTGAGGGGATCATAAGGAACCCCTTCCCATTCCCATTTGGGAATGTTGCAAAAACATGTTCTAAGAGTAGGCATCTGTCCCATGGAGTTTAATTCACTTATTCACTATCACTGCATCATTTCTTGAAGCACCTTCTGATGCAATGTGTCTATATATGTATATATCATGAGAATAAACTCATTACTGTACATAATAAAATAAATTAATTCCCCTATGACAATCAACCATTTGATGGCCTTCTTAACATTGCCAAGAAAGTTAGAGACCTACACTTTTCGCAAAAGGACCATTGTTTTGTTGCATTATTGTCCCAACCAGGCTCGGGGTTATTGGGTTAACCCTTTTAATTTTCAGCAGTTGACAACTGAGCATGCACAGCCCTGGGCAGTGAGACAAGAGGTGGCCATCAGCACTCTGATGGCTGCCCCTGGTTGGACATATTGAGATTCAGCCAAGGTCAAATCAGCAGCCACACTGCAGTGTCCACACAAGACTAAGCCTGAGTGCGCAAAGCCCGGGAGACTTTCCCAGTGTATCAGCAACCTTGGAGTGTTCATGAGAGGACTTCTTGAGTGTGCCAATGATTTGCTGGTGACCTTATCGTGCTGTAGTGTAGGCTCTGGTGGTTTTTAGAGGTTGGGGCAGGATCATACCATCCCAGGGGCAAGCAATCAGGAGCATACACTTTGTTTCATACATTCAAAATTGGAAATTTGACATCTGAGACCAAGGAGGGCCACCCAAACAACATATACAGTGCCCCAGGAGGGGTCACATACAGATACTACACATCCGATCCAGCGAATGTGGCCCTTGGGATCTAAGAAAATGAAATGGCACTATTTCCCAAATTCTGCAATAATTATGTATGCATGCCTCTGAGGCTCTCTTGTCCCCACAGGGAATTTAAATCCCTGAGAAGAAACCATTCGAATTCAAGAACCCTGAACCCCTCTGCTACAGTAAACATACTCAATGATTGCTGTGACCCAGCTGCTGACACCTGCTGCATCAGCCTACTTAAAACTGGATGAGGCACTGGGGAAAAATCGCACCAATGGTTAGGAGACACCAGTCTTATCAGCCACTAGAAAAACACTAGTCAATGACCTGAGATTAGCTGATTCATGGTACCACAGGCATTCACTAAAGACAAACTACTCCCACTTGACAGCTGCCACCAAACCTATGCTTGTATCAATCACATCTTAGTCAATCAGATAGTGGTTCCAACGATTCAGGAGGCAGAGCAGGAACCTCAAGTTATTTCAGCCCATCCTCGGACCCAGCTTAAAATTGAATGGGAAGGTCACTGAGAGGGTCTCTGCTGCCTAAATGACTCCTTTATAAGGACCCAGTCTTCCTGCATGAAATATGGGAAACTAAAGAGGAGTACCTACACTTTATAACACTAGCAAGCTTAACCGGAGGGTGGTCTAAGATGCCCTAAAAGTGGTTGAGGGGGGAACAATAATTCAGGTGCTTAGTCATCTTTGGTGCATAAGAACAGTCACACTGGGCTATCTTTGGGATAATGTATACCCCTGGAAAAGAACCAAAAGTAAATAGTATATCTCTCTCCTGCACATTTAGAAAGTCAGCTCAATCCAGAAGGACATAGACTGAAATATAACTTATTTTTTCTTCAATCACAATCCGAATTTATTCCTATTATGTATATATATTCAAAGTCATATATATTATGTTTTCATCATTAATCATTCAACCCCCCTCTTTTTTCCATATCAAGTTAATAAAGACAGACAAGACCATCAATGATTAACAACCACACATATCACATACACATACAACATTACAAATAACCACTAAAATCTAAAAAATTGATCCATATGTATCTACAACTCATGACTGCAAGTTATCAATAGTTCAATAGTTCCAAGTAGAAATAAGCGTAATATATACAAGTGCTGATGATGAACGATCAATTGTTCACTGACATTGCTTAATCCAGTACATCTTCAGAGTATAGTCCATTTCAATATCTGTCATTCAATTCAATATTGTGCCATGAAACTAGCCTTTAGAATATAGTTTGTTTCAATATATGTCGTTCAATTCAATCATGTGCCATCAAACTTGCCGACGCGTGTTTCGGTGGACTTTCACGTAGGATCAATACCCCTTACTCATAGCCACCTTCTTCAGGGCAGTCAATCCTTAATAATGCACAAAATATTCTCTTCAGTTCTGTGTCTAATGAAAATCATACACAATAATCAATTTCAAATACCTAAAATAAATAAACACACAAAAAACGTATATTGCGTCTGTTCATCCATACACCCAACCAGAATCAGTGAAAGTGAGAGCCCTCGCAAACAATTTTGCAAGTCACCCAACACCCAAATGTCTACTAATAAGAAAAATTCAAATCACCAGGTAAACAGAAAAAGAATAACCCAAATACAGAAAAAAACGTGCCAAACGATGCTGCTTACCGGATATCAAATAGCACAGATGCTACTCTCCTATTAAATCAGATGGAGCTGCAGTTACTGGCTAAAAAAGATACAAAAATGCTTTAAAACGCCCGGACCTGTATATGCTACGGCGCATTCATGTATCACAGCGCCGTTCTCAAAATGAACCCAAAAATGCCCCTTACCTCAGCCTCATGGAACCGGGGGCCAACCAAATGGAGAATCCGTCTCTGCAGTGATTCTACCGGCACTCCGCGTTCTTTGGTAATTTCAAACTGCAGTGAACGCGCGGCAGAAGGATATGCCGTAAACATAGAAAAGGCATGTTCGCATAACATCCGACCTTGCCTATCAAGTGGCGGCCATCTTAGCATGGCGAGGATACATACAGAGGAATGCACAGATATACTATCTAAGATGCACAGTGTAGGAAGTTGGCTCTGTATGCACTATTTCAAAGTAAGGAATAGTATGCACAGAGTCCAAGGGTTCCTCTTAGAGGTAAGATAGTGGCAAAAAGAGATAATACTAATGCTCTATTTTGTGGTAGTGTGGTCGAGCAGTAGGCTTATCAAAGGAGTAGTGTTAAGCATTTGTTGTACATACACAAGCAATAAATGAGGAACACACACTCAAAGACAATTCCAGGCCAATAGGTTTTTGTATAGAAAAATATATTTTCTTAGTTTATTTTAAGAACCACAGGTTCAAGATTTACATGTAATACTTTAAATGAAAGGTATTGCAGGTAGGTGCTTTAGGAACTTTGAATAATCAAAATAGCATACACAGTTTTCAAATAAATCACATATAGCTATTTTAAAACTAGACACTGCAATTTTCAACAGTTCCTAGGGGGAGTAAGAGTTAGTTAGTTTTTGCATTTAAGTAAACCACCTACGGGGTTCAAATTTGGGTCCAAGGTAGCCCACCGTTGGGGGTTCAGAGCAACCCCAAAGTTACCACACCAGCAGCTCAGGGCCGGTCAGGTGCAGAGGTCAAAGTGGTGCCCAAAACACATAGGCTTCAATGGAGAAGGGGGTGCCCCGGTTCCAGTCTGCCAGCAGGTAAGTACCCCCGTCTTCAGAGGGCAGACCAGGGGGTTTTGTAGGGCACCGGGGGGACACAAGTCCACACAGAAAGTACACCCTCAGCAGCACGGGGGCGGCCGGGTGCAGTGTGCAAACACACGTCAGGTTTTCAATAGGTTTCAATGGGAGACCAAGGGGTCTCTTCAGCCATGCAGGCAGGCATGGGGGGGGCTCCTCTGGGCAGCCACCACCTGGGCAAGGGAGAGGGCCTCCTGGGGGTCACTCCTGCACTGGAGTTCGGATCCTTCAGGTCCTGGGGGCTGCGGGTGCAGAGTCTTTACCAGGCATCGGGATCTGAGGAACAGGCAGTCGCGGTCAGGGGGAGCCTCGGGATTCCCTCTGCAGGCGTTGCTGTGGGTTCCCAGGGGGGGCAACTCTGGCTACTCACGGTCTCGCAGTCACCGGGGAGTCCTCCCTGAAGTGATTGTTCTCCACAAGTCGAGCCAGGGGCGTCGGGTGCAGAGTAGCAAGTCTCACGCTTCCTGCGGGAAACGCAAGTTGTTTTAAAGTTGCTCCTTTGTTGCAAAGTTGCAGTCTTTAGTGAACAGAGCTGCTGTCCTCGGGAGTTCTTGGTCCTTCTAGAGCAGGGCAGTCCTCTGAGGATTCAGAGGTCGCTGGTCCCTGGGGAAAGCGTCGCTGGAGCACTGTCTTTAAAAGTGGGGAGACAGGCCGGTAGAGCTGGGGCCAAGGCAGTTGGTGTCTCCGTCTTCTCTGCAGAGTTTTTCAGCTTAGCAGTCCTCTTCTTCTTAGGTTGCAGGAATCTGAGTTCCTAGGTTCTGGGGAGCCCTTAAATACTAAATTTAAGGGCGTGTTTAGGTCTGGGGGGTTAGTAGCCAATGGCTACTAGCCCTGAGGATGGGTACACCCTCTTTGTGCCTCCTCCCAAGGGGAGGGGGTCACATTTCTATCCCTATTGGGGGAATCCTCCATCTACAAGATGGAGGATTTCTAAAAGTCAGAGTCACTTCAGCTCAGGTTGCCTTAGGGGCTGTCCTGACTGGCCAGTGACTCCTCCTTGTTTTTCTCATTATCTCCTCCGGCCTTGCCGCCAAAAGTGGGGCCGTGGCCAGAGGGGGCGGGCAACTCCTGGCTTACCGCCAGGTGTTACAGTTCCTGCAGGGGGAGGTGATAAGCATCTCCACCCAGTACAGGCTTTGTTACTAGCCACAGAGTGACAAAGGCACTCTCCCCATGTGGCCAGCAACATGTCTGGAGTGTGGCAGGCTTCTATAACCAGTCAGCCTACACGGGTAGTCGGTTAAGGTTTCAGGGGGCACCTCTAAGGTGCTCTCTGGGGTGTATGTTACAATAAAATGTACACTGGCATCAGTGTGCATTTATTGTGCTGAGAAGTTTGATACCAACCTTCCCAGTTTTCAGTGTAGCCATTATGGTGCTGTGGAGTTCGTGCATGACAGACTCCCAGACCATATACTCTTATGGCTACCCTGCACTTACAATGTCTAAGGTTTTGCTTAGACACTGTGGGGGCACAGTGCTCATGCACTGGTGTCCTCACCTATAGTATAGTGCACCCTGCCTTAGGGTTGTAAGGCCTGCTAGAGGGGTGACTTATCTATACTGCATAGGCAGTGTGAGGTTGGCATGGCACCCTGAGGGGAGTGCCATGTCGACTTAACTCGTTTTGTTCTCACCAGCACACACAAGCTGGCAAGCAGTGTGTCTGTGCTGAGTGAGGGGTCCCCAGGGTTGCATAAGATATGCTGAAGCCCTTAGAGACCTTCCCTGGCATCAGGGCCCTTGGTACCAGGGGTACCAGTTACAAGGGACTTACCTGGATGCCAGGGTGTGCCAATTGTGGAAACAAAAGTACAGGTTAGGGAAAGAACACTGGTGCTGGGGCCTGGTTAGCAGGCCTCAACACACTTTCAAATCAAAACTTAGCATCAGCAAAGGCAAAAAGTCAGGTGGGTAACCATGCCAAGGAGGCATTTCCTTACACACAGGAATATACAAAAGTCAGCAGACATCCTCTTCGAGCAGAAAATGAAGAATATAAATGGCACTTACAACAAACGGACATACAAGTCCCTGTAGCCGCAATTATACTTACAACCCTCAATCCATATTTCAAATTATATAAACACAGCTATTTTCTCAGCAGAACGGGAAAGAAAGGAAAACAACCGGAAATCTAATGGAAGTTTTGGGAAAATGTTATCCCAGATCAGAACATCTACACATAGGTAATAAACATCTACAGATAGATAAATATAGAATCCCAGAATATATGTACTAAAACGGTGGACAAAATCAGAGCTAACCAGCTGGACAGTGTCTAAAGAGTGATCCAACAGATAGAAACGTAAATTCACGCCACAAGGATCTCACATGGCATTAAACCAGAGAATATCTTCGTTGAGCCCACTCTTATATGTCTGTAATAAAAAAATCCCCAAAATGTCTTTCTTTTTTCTTAATTGTTCGGAACCTATCTCATTTCTTGCAGATACTTTTTCCAAGATAGCCCAACTCATCTCATCCTTGTGATGGTTGTGGTCAACCCAATGAGTCACTAAAGGAGTATTAAGTTTCCGAGTTCTAATCGAGGATTTATGTTCCGACAATCGAGTCCTAAACTCCCTAGAAGTCTCACCAACATATCCGAGATTACATGGGCATAAGATGAGATAGATCACGTTCGGCGATCTGCAATTCATCATACCAGTGAGAAAGATTTTCTTCCCATTGTGTGTGATTTCCTGGGTTACCAAAGCTGTTTCACAGGCATGGCAATTACCGCACTTGACCCCTGGAAAAGAAACACCAAGAAAGCCTCACCTAAAAACACTGGGAAACAGTCTATAAAAGACTAAGGCCCTCATTATAACTTTGGTGGTAACTGCTGCCTACCGCCATGGCAATGGCCGTCAACATGCTGTCGCTGTGGCTACCAGCCGCTGATCCACATTATGACCATGGACGGAATTCCACAAGAAGGCTGGCGGATTACCGTTGACGGTCATGGCGGCGGATGGCGGTAAGGTGGCACTCCTACCAGCAGCAGCGCCATGGCAGCAAAACACCGCCAACTGTATCATGAGCAATGATATGGCCTGGCTGTCTTTTGCTGGCGGACGCTGCTGCTTGCAGTAGCACCAAGTCCCGTCTCCTGCCAGAGGACCCCCTGCAAGCAGGTAAGTGGGGGTGTTGTGTGTGGGTGTGTGTCTGTTTTTGTATGCGTGCATGCGGGTGTGAGTCGCATTGAATGCGGGTGTAAATGACTGAATGTGAGTGTACATGTATGTTGTGTGTTGTGAATGCATGTGTGTGACACTGTATGTTGGTGTGTGTTGCGGTGTGTGGGTATGTATGTGTGGATGCGGGGGTGGATGTGGGTATGCATGTGTGTTTGATTATGTATGTGTGTGCGTGTGGATGTGTAAATGTGCCGGGGGCAGGAGAGAGAGGGGGAGGGTTCTGTGGGAGAGAGAAGGGGCAGGGGAGACCCCTATCAGTGCCAGGGAAGGAATTCCCTGTCACTGATAGTGCCTACCGCCATGGTTTTCGTGGCAGTATGCTTGCCACGAAAACCATGGGGGTAGGTGGGGTCATAATCCTGAGGTTGGGATTGTGACGGCCACATAGCTGGAGACTGAAGTCTCCAGCCCAGCGGCTGTTACCACGCTGACAGCCAGAGTGGTACATTGGCATTTTGGCTTGAGACAAACCGCCAATATCATAATTTGGGAAAGGTACCACCAGCCTGTTGGCAGTACCTTTCCCCAAATTACCGCCGACTGCCAGGGTCGTAATGAGGGCCAAATTATGTACCCTAGAATATGATAAAGCCAACCACATCCTCATTAGAGTTAAAGATTGCTTCCTCAATGGAGACAATAAAGCAGGCCCCCTGCTGGCAAACAGACTCTGAAGGGTATGAGCACAGAGATACTGTAGGGAAATTGGAAATAGTGAGAAGGACACCCAAAAACCGATGACTGCACACATTTTATTCCTACTTGCTAGCCACATGGCACACACTGGATGCTGAAAATTGGCAAGCCAATTTCAGTCACAGTCATTAAAAATCTGAAGTTGGCCAAACAGCCTGGCTCAGATTGTAATATGACAGCCTTTTGTAAGTGGTTTACTCCCTTGATAATCCCACTTCTTGTTAAAGTCTTTAAACTCCTGGCAAACTGGCTGGAGGTTGTGATACTGCACCTGATACATGCTGACCAGATAGAATTTATTCTTACCTGGTCTACCAGTGACTATACCAATGGAGCCTTTCACCTAACAGAACTGGTGCAGAAACAGCACAAGAAAGCAGTGTTGTTGTCTTTGGAAGTGGAAAAAACATTTAGCAGAGTGGACTGGGGCATGATGAAGGTAGTACTTACTAAAACCTGGAACGGGGATAGAGGCAGAGGCTGGGTTGATGCACTCTGCTTTTTATCCCAGGACAAGATACAAGTATATGTAAGGCCACCTTGTGAGCAGTGATCCAGAGGGACACAAATCAAGTGTTAGACCTGGCATCCTTGGGGTGAGCTTACCCCAGACTTTTTGCCTTTACCTTCTGTGTTTCTGCTGTATCTTTTTGTTGGCCTTAGGACTCTGATCACTTTTTCACTGCAAATCATTGCTAAGGTGCATCTGCTTCTCCCCTAAAACATGGTAACGTTGGTGTAGCCACAATTGGCATACCTAGTTGATCTGTAAATCCATTGTATCAATCAATCAATCAGTATACTTATAAAGCACACTACTCACCCCTTAGGGTTTCAAGGCGCTGTGGGGGTGCTACTGGTCGAAGAGCCATGTTTTGAGGCGTTTCCTGAACGTCAGGAGGTCCTGGGTCTGGCGTAACTGGAGCGGTAACGAGTCCCAGGTCTTGGCGGCGAGGTATGAGAAGGATCTTCCTCCGGCGGTGGTGCGGCGGATTCGGGGGATGGTGGCCAGAGTGAGGTTGGCAGAGCGAAGATGGCTTGTGGGAGCGTGAAAGGTGAGTCTGCCGTTGAGGTAGGCTGGACCTGTGTTGTAGAGAGCTTTGTGTGTGTGGGTCAGGAGCTTGAAGGTGATCCTCTTCGGTATGGGTAGCCAGTGCAGGTCTTTGAGGCGGGGGAGATGTAGTTGTGGCTTGGGATGTCGAGGATGAGGCCGGCGGATGCGTTCTGGATTCGTTGTAGCTTTGATTGTAGCTTGCCTGTTATTCCTGCATATAGGGCGTTGTCGTAATCCAATCTGCTGCAGAACAGGGCGTGGGTAACAGTTTTTCTGGTTTTGACGGGGATCCACTTGAAGATCTTTCGGAGCATGCAGAGAATGTTGTAATAGGAGGAGGAGATTGCGTTGACCTAATGAGTCATGCTGAGAGTGGAGTCCAAGATGAAGCCAGGTTGCGTGCGTGGGTGGTGGGTGAGGGTGCGGTACCTAGAGAGTTGGGCCACCAGGAGTCGTTCCATGCTGAGGGGTTGGGGCTGAAGATGAGGACCTCAGTTTTATTGGTGTTAAGCTTGAGGCAGCTTGATTCCATCCAGCTAGAGATGGCGTGAAGTCCATTGTGGAGGTTGATTTTTGCGGTTGTTGGGTCTTTCGCAAGGGAGAGGATCAGCTGGGTGTTATCTGAGTATGATACTATGTTGGTTTGGTGTGTACGTGCGATGTTGGCGAGTGGAGCAATGTAGACATGAAAGAGTGTTGGGCTGAGGGAGGATCCCTGGGAGACATAGAGTGGTATACCACATACACAGGGCCTGTAAATTGAATGCTGCACAGATTGTGCCACCCACTTAAGTAGCCCTGTAAACATGTCTCAGGCCTGCAAATGTACAGCATGCATGTGCAGTCTCACTGTCACCCCAACATGGCATCTAAAAGCCTCTTGCCAAGCCCAGAACTCCCCTTTTCTTACATTTATGTCACCTTTAAGGTAGGCCCAAGATATCCCATAGGATAGGGTGCCATCTAAGCAAAAGGTAGGGCATGTACCATTAAGTTTTTCATGTCCTGGTAAGGAAAAAATCCTAAAGCCCTTTTTCATTACTATGAGACCTGCACCTCTCATAAGCCAGCATTGGGAATTCCTTATAAAATCTTTAAGCTGTAATTCCTTATCTCAGAGGAGTAGCTGCATCATGTTTAGTACCACTGGAATGGTCATAATAAACTCTTTTTTACGGGTAAAGTCAGATTTATTATTACTGTTTTAGGAAAGGCACATTTAGAAAGCTGACATTCCTCTGTACTCTCTATGCCCTGTGTGCCAACAGCCTATCTTCAATACACGTCTGGCTGGGGCTACATGACAACTACACTTGTGCATTCCCTTCACCCACAACATAGGATACTCAGCTACATCTGTATTCATCTGCATACTGATGGGTCATCCTGGTAAAGAGGTTGGCAAGCGCTCGCACTTACATTTCAGAGGGTCATGAGGGTCGGGCCTAGAGTCCACAGAAAGGGGGGGATTACCTCCCACTGGTTGTCTGGAGCCAATACTGACCTGAAAGGGGGACATGTGCACTTCACAAGGTTTATTTTGTAGTCATCCCCCACATCAAAGGCACTTTCTTGTATAAGTACTGGGTCTCTTGACCCACAGAGTAGTACACCTCTTGGACTCAAGGGGACTGCACTTGAGTAAGGACTGCTATGTGTCAGGATCACCACTTTGCCAGATTTGACTGTTCCCAGGAACGGCTACTCTGCCCTGTTATGCTGCCCTGCTGATTTCTGCCCTGCACCCCTAAAAATCAAAATATTATCCCACTGGAGCCTAGAGTGTCCACACTGGTTTACCTATGTGCTCTTCCTCGTAAAGACATCTCGAGGACTCATGAAGCTTGAACTCTGTGACCGTTGCTGTCATTTCTGCACTTGGCCTTATCAGCGCTCTTTGAGGGAGTGCAGTGACCAAGCCCTGGCTTGAACGGGACGTGGCCCTGCAGTAATTCATGACAGCATACCAAACAGAGGCCCTCCTGGACCCAAGGAGAGGCTGTTGCTGATTCCACAGACAACACCCCCTTGTACGTACCTACATCAGTCCGAATGTGTATCATGGCTTGGAGTGGGAGGTGACAGCTGCTGCCCCCCACCCTCTTGCCACAGCTCCTGCCTTGCAGATACCCAAGATCCAGCACTGATGCTGGTCTGCAAGGGACAGCGCCCGACTCCGCCTACACTGACTCGGACCAGGTACTGAGGGCTGGGGCAGCATGTGAGGTAGTCTATCAGCCTTTCAATTGGTGGCCGTATTGCCCCGCGACTCGAGCTCACAACCAAACTCACACAGGGGAGATCCCCCACCATCCTTTCTGAACTGATAACTGACTAAGAAATAACTCTGCAGTACTGAAGTGGTAACTCAATTGTTTGTAATTTTACAAGCACTGGAGTGACTGTGCTTTTCCTACAATTTCACAGCGTTAACATGATTAATTTCATTATGTTGTATTGATCTTCTTCAAAATAGATAAATATCAACTATTTTTCTAAATCTGTGTGGAGACTGTTTTGTGGTGTTTTAACTGTGTTATTGAGTGGGGATTGTGCAGATACTTTACACATTGCCTCGTTAGCTAACCTGACTGCTCAGTGCCAAGCTACCAGAGGGTGAGCACATGTTATCTCTCATGTGTAATCTACTTACCCTGACTAGAGAGGTTGGTTCTGCCTCCCTGAGGTGCATGCCCTTGCCAATAGGAAACCCCATTTCTAACAACAAGGTTGTCCCTTCTACCCCACTATACTATACTATACTATGCTCCTCAGTTTTTATTGAGTGCATGGCTACCATATCAAGTGCACCAGTGCTAACTACAGAAAAGCCAGGTAGAGGCAACCTAGGTCTAAATCTAAAACAAGTCTGTTTTTAACAACTTCCTGAAACATATCTCTGATAGCTGATGTTTCAGTTATGCTGAGAGGGTGTTCCATAATCTATGAACTAGGTAAGCAAACAACCTGCCTCCACATTGTGGATTACTGGGTTAAATAAAAGTCCCAGAAATTAACAGTGTAGAGTCCACTTAGGGACGTAAGGGATAATGAGGTTTCTAATGATTGCAGCAGCTGTCTTGTGAATGATGATTTCGTGGGCTATGCATAAATCTTTAAACATAATCCCTTTATGAATTGGTAGCCAGTGCGATGCCTGCAATGCTGGGCCTGCCAATTGAAATTTGTGAACTTTTATCAACTTCCCAGTGGCATCATTTTGGATTACCTGCAGGCCCTTCATAACATACTTTGGGCTGCCAATATACAAGGAATTCCCATAATCCAGTCTGGAGCCGATAAGGCGCTGAACCACCACTCTTTTGGCAGATAGTGGGAGCCAATGACAACATTTCCTCAGTTCTCTAAGGATACTAAGCCACAAGCCCGCAACTTGAGTCATCTGGGTTTATGCACTCTACTTGGAATTCACATCAAAAGGGGAATAACAATTAATCTAAGGCCTTATTTTTTTTCAAGAAACATTTAAGGTTCCAGCCTTTGTTAATGACTTCTTGCTCCCTCTCACTGCACCTAGACGCTCTCTATGGGAATTGTTCACTCTATTACAATATTACCACACACTAGCAGACCTCCAAACCAATCTTCACAAATCTTAGAGACTGACATCAGCAGGGGACCAAACATTGGCTGGATCCTTACCGGCAGAGACACCTTTCCAATGGACTCTAATGTGGCTAACTTAACTGGGGATCTTTCTATTGTCCGATGTGTATGAAAGTGTTGGGAGCAGTTTTAATACTTTGATGAAGACAACTAAAGGTCTTCTAAACTCCTGACATAACACCCCCAATAATTTTAGAGTGAGATGTCACAACTCGGGCTCCATGTGTCACATGTTTCTTAGATATATGCCAGTACAGTGATGTTGCACAGTTAGGCTATGTGATTGAGTGGCTCTGTGGAGAAACAGACAAGAGATGTGCATAGATCAAAACCTAATGTCCTGCCCAATAAGGGGGTTCTCAACGCCCTAAAGGGACAACTGTGCCAGAATCTGTACATCTTCCACATAACCAGGATAATGCTAGAGACCTGTGGCAACTTGATCCGACACAAAGGTCTCACCTTATACCCATGTCCCAAGAACCTTGTCATAGGAAACTTGGACTTCTGCCTGGGACTCGAGAGAACTAGTGGTGGGCGATGCTCACAGAGTTCTACTCTCCTGAATACTGCAGAGTTGGCTAGAAAACTGGAATTCCATGGAGTCTGTGTGCAGTGGAGTGCTGTCTGCCCCACCACTCTGCCATGAATGTGCCTGATCTCAGAAGCGCTGAGCAGGGTTGGGTGGAACAACCCTTCTAAGTGCTTCTGATAGCAGGTGGATTCAGGTCAGGGGGGTATGCTGTAGGCAGAGAAAGCTGCAGTTTCAGGCCCCTTATGTTGACACAGCCCACTGGCCTGGACCCTGCTGCTCGCCACACCTGCACACTTCCCTTTACCAACTGTCTCCTTCACAAAACTTGCTATGAAGGGCCAAGCACATCCCATGTCTTGCACCATCCTTGCAATCACTTCCTCTACACTTGAACACAGCCTCAGACCACCCTTTCTTTAGGGCCCAGCACTAGCACTAGCAGACCAGCTCACCACCAGCAGCCTCGTATTTTCACAAAGTGCCTAGCCTGGCTTGCCACTGAGCTCTAAGGCACTCTCTCAGGCCGCTCCCATCTCTATGTAATGGGGGCTGCCGGTCTACCACTCCATAGCTGCTGCTTACCCAGTCTCCAGCTCTCCCTGCTGGCCTCAGCACCATACACCCATAACACCACTTCCTTTCCCAGGGACCCAGGGGAGACAGGTTTTTCTCAAGTGGAGCTGTGACTGCATTTTTTCTGTTTTCCAAGCACAGACCCCACTCCTATGCAAATACTGTCCATGCCCAGTGCTGGCCCCTATGTGCACATGGAAGGGAAAGTGAAACTAGAGTCAGGAGGGTCCCTGTTGCCAGGGGCCTGACTCACTGCCTCCCTCTGACCCCTGCTCCAGGACTGTTGAGGACAGTGAAATGTAGGAGGCCTCAATCCAGAGCTGGTACTGGTGCAGTCCCTCTGCAGCAGCTTTGAGCAGTTCCACGCCGAATGGCAGAAAGCAACGTCTGTTGTAGCGGGCACATTTTTTGGGCAGAGTGTAAAGTGCAGCCAAGTTATGGGCCATACAGTGCATACTGTCTGCTCTTGCGCTTTGTGGCACATAACTGGGTTGCTGTGCACACACTGGTAAGCTCTGCTTCTCTGCCGGGCTAGCACAATTTTTGGCCAAACTTCATGCTCCAAGCAGAGCGCGGAATGCCAAAAGCTCTTTTAATTCCACCAGCGGAGTTCACCACCCACCCCTAGATAGAACCCTCTTTTGGATATTGAAAATATAGACATGCTTCAGAAGTCTAGAGGACCTCTTGATGCTGAAGGCCCGCTGCACAACATGCAGACACCTCATCATATCAACAAAAGCAAGGTATTCTCTATGAAGTGACCAACAAAAGCAGAATACTGTTCAATCTGACAATCAAGCTCTGCATCAACCATCTGCCAGATCCATCTATACCTCACTCCACAGAAAAGTGCAATGCCATCAAACTTTTCTTCACTAAAAAATACAGTAGATCCAATAGCACAACGATGATATCTAGAGCCTGCTTCATCTCTTACACACACCTCTTTCCATAGAATCCAGCACTGGTGAGCATTCAAAGCCCTATCTGTCCTAGATTTGTCTGAGATGTTCAAGTCCCTCAAAACCACTTCTTGTGAAGATGTTTTGACATCCTCTTTCATCAAAACACTCTCTGCACATGCTCTTTTATTATTACTTACCATTGTCAATCTCTGTCTTACTCAAGACATCATCCCAGAAGCTCTAAGGACTAACCAGACCCTCCCACTTCTAAAGAAAATGACAATAGACCCTGATGACCTCTATAACTGCCAACCGAGCATTCACCTATCATTCATCAGATCAGCAGGAATATTGGGAAAGCATTCTTTGCTCAACTTCAATATCACATCAATGCTGCACTATTACCAGTCTGGTGTCATATCACACTACAGCATGGATACCACCATCTTGCACATTGTAAACAATGCCCTCTTGATCCTAGATGAAAATGATCACTGTTTCCTCATATTACTGGACCTCTCAGCTGCCTTTACCATGGTCAATCTTCAACCACTTGAGTCTCGAATGGGACTCTACTGCAATGCCCTTTCCTGGTTTGTCTCTTTCCTTTCCAGGAGCTTGTTTACATGGGCACCTCAAAAATTCAAAATATCCCTATCACTTGTGGAATCTCCAAGGGTTCTGTACTGTCTCTTGTCCGCTTTAACCTTTACATGAAGCCAGTTGGTGCTCTACTGACAGATAACATCAAGATTCACCAATATGCCAATGGTATGCAACTTTACTTGGAAGTCTCATCTGCTTCAGATAGCCAACGCTTGAAACACAGTTGGCAAATCACCTACACCTGGGTGTCCAGCACCTACCTAAGCTCAAACCAACCAAGATATTCTTCCCATTATTTAACAAGAATAACAAATAAGATGCTGTACAAATGTAGCTTAATGACATGAACCATGATTGTTTCGTACAACAACTCTCATCTAAAGGAATTCAAACTGTTTCTTCCAGAAAGCAATTTCAAAACTGCTGCCCTTGTACTCTTGCATTTGGGTTGTTGTAATGCCCTACTCATTAGCTTCCCAGCCTCTACACCAGTGCCCTTTAAGAGTATCTTACATGTTGCAGCACGTCTCATCCGTGCCCCAAGACATATGATCACATAATCCCACCCTGACGGAACACCATTCACTTCCTTTGCCAGCCTACACTATGTTGAAAACCAGATAATCATTTACAATGCCATTGCACCTAGCACCCCCATGTATCTTTCAGTTAAGGTCACCATCTCTGGTAGTTCTCATTACACCCTCAGCCAGGACACCATCTGTATGCAGATTAATAATTGTGAAGTGTAAAAAAGAAAAAACAAGGAAACTAGTCTTTTCCATCTATGCATCAAGGATATGGAATAATATCCCCATATCCATCAGGCCCACACCAATGTCTCTCAAATTCAGGAAAGATGTGAACACTAAACTCTTTAAAGAACACTATATCACAATGCACTAAATACCAAAGCTCAGCTTCATCTCCTACTGTTCACCAAATTTAAACTTGTCTTTGACCATGTACATTGCTCCGCTGCCTTTTGGTCAAATTCCCCTATAGAAATATCATAAACATTCATACATACATGCTCTGTGACTTTTACCATGATGGGGAAATTCACTTTTTGAATGATCCATGCATAAAGAAGGGCACCGCACCGTCACTTATCATGTTTAAAAATGTCCTACAAACACTCTTGATGACAAAATTTGGTCTGCAGAATTTGTGCTCTACTCAACGTTTAATCCCCTCTTTTAGACTTAACCTTCTAGAGGCAATGGGAGAAAGACCTTGACATCACTTTAGATCATAAGCTTTGGGATGCCATTAATACGTGGACAAATAACTTTGCACACCATCCATAGGGGCAAAAAAGCATTTTGTGCAATTTGGAGCAGCCAGATTGTAGCATCAGTATCATCAGTGTTTTTGGCGGGTATTCCCCACCACCTATAAGTTGTATATTATGAAAACTCACAAAAAATAACTGAACCTTAAACACAACAGATCATATAAAAACAATATAATGTTTTCTTGTTAGATAGGGTACGGTATTAATTCCTACTACAGGGTGTCATCTGCATATTATCTTACATTCACAAACACTCAAATGTCATGTGTATAATTGGAAAAAAATTATAATATGAAATAAATAGGCAAAGTTGGTACACAGAAAAACAGTGATTCAAAATATATACATTCAGTATGTATGATATTGAAGGAATACCAGATAACCCAGTAGCACCCATTCTAAAAGGAAATTTGTAAATTCATCAATGTATCAGAGGCCAAGAAATAAGGGTCTCAATAGTACGATTTTGCATTTTAATTTCCTTATGAACGTTTGTTCTCCAATACAGAAACAACAGCTGAAAACAAGATATAACTTTACTAAGAATGCATGCTGTTTCTGATTTGGTGTAAATCCGTTCTGCAGTTATTGAGTGATTATCATTCAAAGAGAGGTTGAGTATGAAGGAGTCAGATAAGTTAGAGATACCTGGACCACTGAGTACAGCAGCTGTGCTGTGATATTAAACATTTTTAAAAAGTTGCTTCTGATTGGCTGCAGAAACTTTGACCCCTATTGGCCTTTCGATTCTGAGGATATGGAGAAGGGACAGGGTACCAGAACAATCTGATAGGTTAACTGCAACATCAGAGAAAATGTTTCCTTTGCCACTACACAGGACTCAGGAACTTAGTTGTGCTGAAATGCAGCTAACTCCTTACTACCCACAGGAGCTGGGTACGTGTTCTGCACATCCTAAATCTATACACAGCTGGGAGGTTTCTCCAATCATTGACTGCAGGTTCTGGTTGGAGGCCAGGCCCTACAGCCAGCCCCCTGCTGCCTATGAAGCAGGGGGTTGACTGCTCCTGGGGGGTTGGCTATGTCCCATGTGCGCCTGGTGGGTTGGCTTGCGGGGGGTTAGATGCCCACCGAGAATGAGGCACAGTGGATCACGGGGGCTTAGACACAGGGTGTTAGCCAAAGGCCACACAAAGTCAAGTGGGGTTAGCCACATGCAGGTGGTTGTCTCCTTATTGCCCATGAGATGTTGGCTGTAAAGCCAGGGTGTGGAGCTAGGCAAACACCCACGATTTGTATTCTGAAGTGTTATCTGATCACAATGATTAATAAAAACGAATGCCTCTTTGAGGCAAGTGTTAAGAAGATACTGGCCCTCATTTCAACCTTGCCAAGGTTGAACCGCCTAAAGCCGTCTAAAAGCAGCAAACCCGACGGCCGCATTACAACATCCCTGCTGGGCTGGCGGGCGGAAACAGAGTTTCCGCCCAGCGGGGATGTGGGCCATAACATTGCAGCCGGCTCCTAATGGAACCGCCGGTACAGCAGCACCCGTCGCACTTTACACTGTCTGGCAAGCAGACAGTGGAAATCGTGATGGGGCTGTGCCTGGGGGCCCCTGCACTGCTCATGCCAAGTGCATGGGCAGTGCAGGGGCTCTGCGAGTCCCCTTACCGCCAGCCTTTCCGTGGTGGTTTCTACCGCCATGGAAAGGCTGGCAGTAAGGGGAGTCAAAATCCCCTGGGGAGCACTGCAACTAGCGCTGCCCTGGCGGATTCCGACCGCCATGCGGTGTGGCTGCTGCAGTACCGCCACGGTCATAAAATGGCATTTTGTACCGCCAGCCTGTTGGCGGTACAAACGCCACCTTAACCCTGGCAGTCGGTGACCGCCAGGGTTGAAATGAGGCCCTAAATGTGTTATATCTAGACATAGGTGGTCATTACAACCCTGGCGGATGGTGTGAAAGCGGCGGTAAGACCGCCAACAGGCCGGCTGTAAATGAATTGGAATTACGACGTGGCGGAAACTGCCAACAAAGACAGTCACTTTAACACTCCGACCGCTACGGCTGTACAAACAAACAGCGCGGCGGTCACCGCCAACAGACAGGCAGAGGACAAAGTACCACCCACAGTATCACAACCTACCAATCCACCACCTTTTCCGGGGTGGATTCACCGCGGACAAAAACACGGTGGAAACAGGACTTCAAAGGGAAAACTCTCACCTCTACACACCCCACGAGGAACCAGGATGCCATGGAACCAGAGCTGCAGATCCTGCCAGCCCATATTTTCTTGCTCCTCTACCAGGAGCACGAATGCCGGTGGCGAAGACCACAGTGACTACTGCACCTACGACACAGGGGAGGGGGAGGGAAAAAACAGGGACACACACACGCAACACCCCCACCCCCACCCCCACCCTCACCCACGACAACACACACAATAAGACATATTGATACATTACAGTTACACCCCTCAACCCACCGGAAGAATGCAAAGACCAAAGAAAATGAGTGCAACCATTGTAATATATTAAGATCCAGTACGCAAAAAGATACATATATACACTATAAACAAAATATACACCAAGAATAGTAGTCCAGGTAGTGCTCCATTGAAGTCTGTGTAACACTGGGCCCACACGGTATGGGCGAGGCCCACACAAGATCCCTAACCATGACAGAGAGAACACTGCAGGGGCATCAGATAGCAATAAAACAGGCACCTCAGGGGGAGGGAAAGGAGGGGCACCTCAGCCGGTTGAGTGCACGACACCAAATCCACGAGGGGGCCACATGCCCACTGTTCAATCCTTAGGAGTACAAAGCCACAGTCTCACAAGTCTCTACAGTGGGTGGTTTGCCCACTGCTTTATCCTGGGGAGTGCAAAGCCACAGTCTCTCAAGTCTCTACAGTGGGTGGGTTGCCCACTGCTTTATCCTGGGGAGCGCAAAGCCACAGTCTCTCTAGTCTCTGCAGTGGGTGATTTGCCCACTGCTTTATCCTGGGGAACGCAAAGCCACAGTCTCTCAAGTCTCTACAGTGGGTGGTTTGCCCACTGCTTTATCCTGGGGAGTGCAAAGCCACAGTCTCTCAAGTCTCTACAGTGGGTGGTTTGCCCACTGCTTTATCCTGGGAAGTGCAAAGCCACAGTCTCTCAAGTGGGTGACAGTCTCCACTGGTTCTGGAGGGGCCTTTGTGCCCAGAGTGCTTCATCCTGCCTAGGACTGAGGTAGTGGATGTGATACTCCACTGGTTCTGGAGAGGGCTTGGTGCCCAGAGTGCTTCATCCTGCCAAGGACTGAGGTAGTGGATGTGATACTCCACTGGTTGTGGAGGGGGCTTGGTGCCCAGAGTGCTTCATCCTGCCAAGGACTGAGGTAGTGGATGTCTTCCTCCACTGGTTCTGGAGGGGGCTTGGTGCCCAGAGGGCTTCATCCTGTCAAGGACAGAGGTAGTGGATGTGATGCTCCACTGGTTCTGGAGGAGGCTTGGTGGCCAGAGTGCTTCATCCTGCTCGTGACAGACTCAGTAGCGTCAGTGCCGTTGGTGCTCATGGGCCAGCGGTGCTTGTTGCGGAGGTGCCCTGTTCAGCAGGGCTTGTTGCGGCGGTGCCCTGTTCAGCGGTGCTTGTAGCGGCGGTGCCCTGTTCAGCGGTGCTTGTGGCGGCGGTGCCATGTTCAGCGGTGCTAGTGACGGCGGTGCCCTGTTCAGCGGTGCTTGTTGCGGCGGTGCCCTGTTCAGCGGTGCTTGTTGCGGCGGTGCCCTGTTCAGCGGTGCTTGTGGCGGCTGTGCCCTGTTCAGCGGTTCTTGTTGCGGCGGGGTCCTTTGCAGTGACTCAGCTGCTGGAGGTCCTTCATGGCCGAGCGGGGCTGGTGCTGGCGGTCGAGTCTGGCCCAGCGGGGCTGGTGCTGGCAGTCCTGTCTGGCCCAGCGGGGCTGGTGCTGGCAGTCCTGTCTGGCCCAGCAGGGCTGGTGCTGGCGGTCCTCTCTGGCCCAGCGGGGCTGGCGGTGGTGTCTGGCCCAGCGGGGCTGGTGCTGACGGTCGTGTCTGGCTCAGTGGAGCTGGTGCTGGCAGTCCTGACTGGCCCAGCGAGGCTGGTGGCAGTGGCCTCCTGGGCAGCGGGGATGATGGCAGTGGCCTCCTGAGCAGCAGAGCTGGTGATGGCGGTGGCCTCCTGGGCAGCGGGGATGATGGTGGTGGCCTCCTGGGCAGCAGGGCTGGTGGCGATGGCCTCTTGGGCAGCAGGGCTGGTGTTGGCAGTGGCCCCCTGGGGAGCGGGGATGATGGCGGTGGCCTCTTGGGCAGCAGGGCAGGTGCTAGTGGTGGCCTCCTGCGCAGCGGGGATTATGGCGGTCTTCTCCGCCGTGCTGCTCTTCCCAGACTTGCTGACTTTCTTGTGGCCCTTCCCCACCTTGGAAGGTGTCGCAACTGACTCCACACTCCCACCTGTACCCCTGGGAGTGGCTTTGGTGGCTGGAGTCGTCCCCCTCTCCCGCCGGGCACTGGCCAACTTTTGATGCTTCACAAGTGGGGGACTGTCCGTGCTGTGGCTCCGTGCCACACTGGCTGCCCTGGTGGCCGGTGCACTCCAGATTCCGGTGACTACAGGCACCACTGGTCCCGGAGATGTTGTAGCTGAGGTGCTAGGTTGGGACCTGGAGAGTCGGGCCCTAGGAGACGGACGGGGTGGGGGAGGTGTGGGAAAGAGGTCAAGGTTGGACAGGAAATGTTTTTTGGAAACACCGGGACGGATAGCTGGAGGGGGTTTGGGAGTGGAGGAAGTGGTTGTAGTTGTAGGAGGTGTTTGTTTGTTGACTTTGGGTGAAGGTGCATGCGCTGGAGGCGGTCAAGGGGTGGATGCCTGTTGGGTGGGTGTGTGCCTGCGTTTGTATATCTTGGGAGGTGGTGTCACATACACACTGGGAGAGGACACAGGGGACGTGTGAATGTCAGTGAGGGTGGTGACTGCACGTGAGCGGGGTGTGGTGGTGTGTGTGCTCGTGACGGCAGTACTGGCTGTAGATGTAGTGCATGCTGTTGTGAGTGTAGACGAGACTGGGAGGGAGGAGGGAGACGAGGAGGAGGGGGACACAGTGGAGGCAGTGGATGTTGGTGTGTCTGCATGTGTGCGATGCTTGCGTGAGTGCCTGTGGGATGTGTGGTGCTTATTTTTGCCTGAGCTTCCCTTGTGTGTTGACGTGTGTGCATGCTGGTCTGAAGGTGTGCTTGGGATAGGCTAGGTAGAGGGGATTGGGTCTGGGTGGAGGAAGTTGGAGGTGGGAGGCTAGAGACGGGGACAATGGCTGCCATCAGTGCTGAGGCCAGAGTCTGAAAAGCTCGCTGTAGGGCCACCTGACCAGAATGAATGCCCTCCGGGAATGCATTTGGTTGTTGCAACTGCCTTTCTACACCCTGGATGGCATTCAAAATGGTAGACTGCCCAACAGTGAGGGACCTGAGAAGGTCAATGGCCTCCTCATTGAGGGCAGCAGGGGTGACTGGGGCAGGGCCTGAGGTGCCTGGGGCGAAGGTGATGCCCACCCTCCTGGGTGAGCGGGCACGGGGAAAAGGCTGAGGGGCTGCTGGGAGGGTGGTGCTGGTAGGGGGGGTGGCGGCTGTACCTGCAGATGCGGGGGGCACAAATGTTGCTGCCACCACAAGGGATCTCCCATCAGATGACGAGTCCGTGTCACTGGTGTCAGCTCCTGTCCCCGCCGTGGAGCTCCCCTTACCCTCCGTCCCACTGGTGAACTCCGAGTCCGTAGTGTCACCCTCCAGGGCCATGTGGGATGCAGCTCCCTCCTGCTCCGGTGCCACTGCTCCTCCGCCTGATGATGCTAATGCACACAAGAACAGGGAGACCACAAAAAGGGGGGGGACGACAGAAGAAAGACATGTTGAGTGCATGCATTACCGCTACCATTGGTGGACACAACAGACACAGAAGCCCCCTGCACTGTGCCGCGCACTTGGGCTCCACTGTTCAATCCGTGGGACATGGCCTACAAGGCTATGGACGACATCTGCACACATGGATGACACAGGAGCCTGACTAGGTGTACTTGGCACCGTACACAGGTGGGGTGCCACAGGGTCTGCCAGAACAAGGGGACCTCCCCCACCCAGACACCTCCACTGCATGCAAAATCAGCAGAATGAGAGTGTACTCACCCCCTTGTGGCTGCTGTGATGCCCCCAAGCGCCCACCCAACTCCGGGTGCGCCACCGCCAGGATCCTGAACTTCAGGGGGGTCATGGTGCGACGGGCACCCCTCCCACGTTGGGAGGCCATCCCCAGTTGGGCCTCTGCTATCTTCTTGCTCCAGTGGCGAATGTCCTCCCATCTCTTATGGCAGTGGGTACTCCGTCTGTGGTAGACACCCAGGGTTGGGACGTCCTTGGCGATGGCACGCCAAATATCTTTTTTCTGGTGGGCGCTGACCTACATGAATTGTACAGGGGGAAAATTAAAGTTATTACCAAATGCATCGTCACAGTCATTGGCCCCCATCCCTACCCTTGCCATCATGCACATGCACTCACCGTCGTTTCATGCACGCCTCAATCTCCCCCCCATCTTTCATCCACCCCACTCAACACAGGCATAACCCATACAGCATGCTCCCAGTGCATTTACCTGTTTGTCTGGAGGACCGTAGAGTAGCGTGTACTGGCGGTGGACCCCATCCACGAGTTTCTCCAACTCCCCCGATGTGAAGGCAGGGGCCCTTTTCCCAGACGCACGAGCCATTGTCTCTTCCAGACCGTGGCCACAGCAGCACTTGCAGTGTAGGTCCTCTCCTGGCGAAGATCAGGTATCGAGTGATTGAACAGATAGAAAATGGCGGTCACGTCCGCGGTGGTGCGTACCATCACCACCGGCGTACATCGTCATTGGCTCCTGGGACCCATAGGATCCAATGTTAACCAATGTAGCATTGCGCCGCGGTCTTCGGACGCCTATCTTGACGGTGTACAACGCCAGCGCAGTTACCTCACATCCCATTGTCCCACTTTACAGGTCAGGCAGCCGCCATTTCAGGGGCCCACATGGCTTAATTTTTAACTGCGTCACACATACCTAGGCCTTGCCTCAAGACTCATAAAGGCCAATTTTCAGATCATAGTGTTTGGTGTAAGATGTGGGTACGTACCTCTGAGTTGGTTGACTCTGTGCTCGCTGTTGTCCTTCATAGGCACCCTCCGCTGGGACATGTGAGGAGATGGCGTTATGCTCCGGTGTACAGACCGCTGGTGGACCTGTCGACAATGGAGGAAAGACATGTGATCATCACCTACAGGCTTGACCGTGCCGCAATCCAGGAACTGTGTGCCCAACTGGAGCCAGACCTGATGTCAGCTATCCGCCATCCCAAAGGAATCCCCCCTCAAGTGCAGGTGCTGTCAGTACTCCATTTCCTTGCAAGTGGGTCATTTCAAACAACTGTGGCCATAGCATCAGAGATGTCCCAGCCTATGTTTTCCAACGTGTTGTCCTGAGTGTTGTCTGCCCTGCTGAAACACATGCAGAGCTACATCGTTTTCCATCAGGTGGAGGATTTGCCTACAGTGAAAGGAGACTTGTATGCCCTGGGACATATCCCCAACATCATAGGTGCCATTGATGGGAGACATGGGGCTTTGGTACCCCCCGCAGGAGTGAACAGGTGTACAGAAACCGGAAGAGTTATCATTCCATGAATGTGCAGATGGTGTGTTTGGCAGACCAGTACATCTCAGTTCCCCGGCTCAGTGCATGACGCTTACATCCTGCGGAATAGCAGCATCCCTTATGTGATGGGTCAACTCCAGAGGCACCATGTGTGGCTATTAGGTGAACACCTGGAAGCAAGTCAGTGGGAATGGTTGTCTGGGTCTGGGGATATCCCTACAGGTTAGTGTGTGTCTAACAGTTGTCTCTCGCCATTTGCAGGTGACTCTGGTTACCCCAAACTGTCATGGCTACTGACCCCAGTGAGGAATCCCAGGACAAGGGCAGAGGAACTCTACAATGAGGCACATGGGCGAACTCTGCAGATAATAGAGCGGACCTTCGGTGTGCCAGATCATCGTGGCCTGCTGTATGCTTCACAACTTAGCTTTGCGACGACAGGTGCCTTTTCTGCAGGAGGATGGTCCAGATGGCGATGTTGTTGCAGCTGTGGAGCCTGTGGACAGTGAAGACGAGTAAGCAGAAGAAGAGGACATGGACAACAGGAACTCGGTGATCCTGCAATATTTCCAGTGAGACACAGGTAAGAATACAAACCTGCCTACTACATGTACTTTAACACTACTACCTCTCTACTGTCTTTCGTTTTCACCCAGTGTATGGTCACTGAGTTGTCACTTTCCCTTACGATTTCACAGATGTGGGTCCCACTGTGTTACATCTGCTTTGTTTCCTCATGGACTAGAGCTGTGTGACACAGGTATGTTGACATTACAATTGAAAGAGCATTTTGCCACTGTAATTGCTAATACACTATTTTGAAATCACAGACTGACTCCAGATTGTTTTGTGCTTCAAGGGTGTTTATTTAAGTGCTCAATATTGGAGGGGGTAGTAAAATGGTGAGGGGTGATGGTGGAGGAATGTCCATGGCAGAATCCAGTCTATTAGTCTCACAGGTGCATTGCCCAAATGGGCATAGGAAGTGGAGCTGGGGCAGTTTGAGGATGGACAGGGTGACAAAGTGGGACAGAAAGATGACATTCAGGGTGGTCCTATTTCTTGGCGGGGTCTTGGCATTGTTCTCTGTCTTTGTCCTGGATCTCAGGCACCGTTTGCGGGGTGGTTCTCCATCTACAGGGGGTGGAGTGCTGGTGTGGTGGTCCTGTGGTGGTGCCTCCTGTCCACTAGTGCCGGCGGAGGTGGTGGGCAGTTCATCGTCCAAGCTAGTGTCAGGGGCCCCTTGTTGTGCCACAGTGTCCCTCCTGTTGTTTAGTACTTCCTTCACCACCCCTACGATGGTGCCCAGGGTGGAATTGATGGTTCTGAGTTCCTCCCTGAAGCCCAAATACTGTTCCTCCTGCAGGCGCTGGGTCTCCTGAAACTTGGCCAGTACCATTGCCATTGTCTCCTGTGAGTGGTGGTAGGCTCCCATGATGGAGGAGATGGCCTCGTGGAGAGTGGGTTCCCTTGGCCTGTCCTCCCCCTGTCACACAGCAGCCCTCCCAGTTCCCCTGTGTTCCTTGGCCTCCGTCCCCTGGACTGTGTGCCCACTACCACTGCCCCAGGGGTCCCTGTTGTTGTTGGGGTGGTGGGTTAGCCTGGGTTCCCTGTAGTGGTGGACACACTGCTGCTTGACGTGTCCTGGGGACAGAGGTATGGGCCCGCTGGGTGGGTGATGTGCTGGTGTTTCCAGAGGGGGCAAGCTCCGTAGTGGCCTATGACTGTGTCAGGGGAACCAACTGTCTGAGGTCCCCGATGGGCTGGGCTGGTCATCTAGATCCAGTTGGACAGAGCTGCTGTCATCACTGTGGGCCTCTTCTGGTCGTGGTGTGGACATGTGTGGACCCTCTTGTCCGGTGACGTTGGGTAGGGGTCCTGCAGGGGTATAAAAGGATGTTTATTACATCTGTGTGTGCCATGGTGTGCAATAGGTGGGTGACCGGGTACCCCAGTGCTTGCATTTCTGTGTGTTACCTTGTGTGATGGTGGTTTAGGGGTGTGTATGGGTATGTGCAGTGGCCATGCTTTGGTGATGGGTGTCCATGCTTTTTTGCTGCATGCAGGGCTTGGTGTTGGGATGGGTGGGTTGTGATAGTGGGACATTTGTGAGGAGTAGGAGTGATAGGGGTGAGGGTGAGGGTGGGAGTATGTGATGGCATGCAGGTAGGGCAGGGGATGTAATAGTAAAGCTTTGACTTACCAGAGTCCATTCCTCCATCTACTCCTGCGAGGCCCTCAGGATGCAGAATCGCCAAGACCTGCTCCTCCCATGTTGTTAGTTGTGGGGGAGGTGGTGGGGGTCCGCCGCCAGTCCGCTGAACCGCAAGGTGGTGTCTTGAGACCACGGAACGCACCTTCCCCCGTAGGTCGTTCCACCTCTTTCTGATGTCATCCCTATTTCTTGGGTGCTGTCCCACTGCGTTAACCCTGTCCACTATTCTTCGCCATAGCTCCATCTTCTTAGCAATGGAGGTGTGCTGAACCTCTGATCCGAATAGCTGTGGCTTTACCCGGACGATTTCCTCCACCATGACCCTGAGCTCCTCCTCAGAGAACCTGGGGTGTCTTTGCCGTGCCATGGGGTGGTGTGGGTGATGTGCGGGGTGGTGTGTGTAGTTATAAGTGGGGTAATACTTAGTGGTGTGTTGTGTGAAGTGCGTGGAAGTTCTGTGGGTGATGGTATTGTGTGCCTGTGGATGCTTGGTAGTTGTTTGTGGTGTCTCTCTCTTGCCTTCTCTCAGTAATTGTGGTTGTAGGGGTTTGTGGGTGATGTGGGTGTGTGTTTTATATTGTAATGGGTGTGTGGAGTGGTGTGTGTATGTGTATCAGGTGTGTGTGTTTCGAATTGTCCAATGTGGCAGTGTTTTGTAAGAGTGTGTGTATTTTGATCGCGGCGTTGTGTACCGCCAATGGAATACCGTGGTTGAAATACCGCTGAGTGGATTCGAGTGTCGTGATAGTGTGGGCTTATTTCTGTTGGCGTGACGGTGGAGGTTTTGTTATCATCAGTTTATCACTGACCTTTGGTGTGGCGGACTTGTGTGGGTGTCTCAATGTTGGTGGATTCCGAGCTGTGGGTCATATTGGCTGTGGCGGAATTCCGCGGCCGCAGCGGTGAGTTGGCAGTCTTCTGCACGGCGGTAAGCGGCTTTTACCGCCAATGTTGTAATGAGGGCCATAGTATTTTGCACTGGAATGGTACGCTTCCAGTACAAAACCTATGCAACTTGTAAATGTTTTTGCGCTATGCTGCAAAGGCAGCCTGATAGTGTGCCGGCAAAAAGGATGAAAGTAGGAGCACCATATCTTCGTTGATATGGCACTCTCCTGCTCTCTCCTTTTCATGCAGTGCAGCAACTTTGGTTACTGCTCTGAGTTGAGTGACAAGTCAATATATCTGACCACAGGCTGATGCAATAGGATATAATATTTAAAAGAAAGTTAAAACTTTAGGCAGTTATTAACATACATGGCAAATAACATTCATTTTTTTGAATTTTTAAACACAAACGGGTAGTTCTGAAAGGAACCATTTTTGTGTTCTTTTTCAAAATGTTTATCTTTTTTGGGGAGTAACAAAAACTGAGGTCTATGATCTTGGGAGGAAGAGAAATAAATATATTGTTTTGCAGGCGGCTTTGTGGACCGCTGTCTCATTTTTGCAAGCCTAGGCACTTTGCTAGCTGATGGATGGAGATGACCTTGCAGCAGGTGATGCTTTAGAACCCAGCTGTGATATAGCATGGGTCAAAGTCCTATTGTTGGGCCTGTAGGACATTCTGGGAAAATGTAGAACCAGTTATTATTTTTATGCTGCTGGGTAGCAGCAGACATAGATGCCCCCTCTTCTTCTCAGCAGCTTTGTTAGTGGTAAATTGGTGAGAAACCCAAAATGCAGTTGTTTCTTCAACTCTGGTGTCCCAAATTAGTAATTTTTGCCTTTAACAAGGTCGAAATCCCTGTCACACAATTTACAGGTGACAATTTACAGAGAGATGTTCTTTTCAATTGCAGTGATCTTTAAAACAAATCCTATGTAGTACTTTTGAGAGTTGCTTTGGTCTCCTCTTCCATTTCCTGCAATTGTTGAGGATTTTTCTAGTCTCCAGGAGATGCCACGAACAAGCACTCCAAAAAAAGAAGAAACTCTCCAAAATAAAAGGAAAGTCTCTACAGACAAAGAAGCGTATCTCTACATTAAATAAATTACCCAGGGACTGCAAAGTGCAAAGATACAGTGACAGGTACCAATCAGGTGTGATTTTACTTGGATACAATGGTATCATAGTACATTCTTTTAGTATAACACTACTGGCACGTGTTGAAATGTAAACATTTGTATATCTTTAACAAATGGCCTATATTTTGCTTTTCTGAAGAGTCCCTTATCTGCAAATTAAATAAACATTCTCCTTAACAGTAAACTGCACTTTAAAAACGTTGTGAGTGCTGTGGGAAGTAAATGTCTCACGAGAGTCCTGCTGGTCATCTAGATCCTGTTATTGTCTCTAAAGATTCGACAGTAACAATAGCACACCAAAACAAAAAATGAAAAACAGCCATCTGATTTAGCGGCTCAAAGCTTACTTATCCATGAGATATGTTCCTAAGCTTCAACAATGGGAAGAAAGCAACTTCCTGAACAGCATTTAGTCATTGCTATTGCAGAGAGAAATTATTGTTCTGTATCATGGCATTAGGAAAACCTCCAGAAAAATATCCACCTAACTTGTCCTGAAATGAATATGTAGCATGGAAATTCTTCCCACTACTAGCTTGGCAAATAACAATCAATGTCTGAAATATGACTTGCACTGTGCTTTACAGAGGGCAACCAGAACCCTACTTATACCCCATCTGTATGTAATCCACCCTCACCGTTTGCAGGGATAGAAAGAGAACATCAATAGAAGCATGAATAACAAGAAACAGCACAACACCACATGATCTGCCATATCAGCAGCAGTAAGAAGATGTGAATATACAGTTCTTTGCTACATACTGCAAAGAATGTATATATGTGGATCATCTGTGAAAACTAACAAGTTTTCACAATAGAGATTAAAAAAGTTACATATCAAAAGGCCATTAACCCCTTAACTGCTGGGCCTTCCTCTCACCCTCCCCCCCCCCCGAGTGTTCAGCTCTTTTTTTTAGCTATTTGGGGTAGTTCGCACTTAGGCTTTCATAACTTTTTGTCCACATAAGTTATCTACGCCAAATTTGCATCCTTTTTTTCCCAAAATTCTAGGGATTCTAAAGGTACCCAGAGTTTGTGGGTTCCCCTTGAGGAGACCAAGAAATTAGCCAAAATACAGATATATTTTTGTATTTTTCAGAAAAATGTGAAAGCCCTGAAGAAAAAAGCATGTGTTTTATCCCTGAAAATGGCATCAATAAAGGGTTTGCAGTGCTAAAATCACCATCTTCGTAGCTTTCAGGAACAGGCAGACTTGAATCAGGAAACCACATTTTTCAACACAATTTAGGCATTTTACTGTGACATACCCCATTTTGTCTATTTTTTGTGCTTTTAGCTTCCTTCAGTGACAGAAATGGGTGTGAAACCAATGCTAGATCCCGGACAGCTAAACATTTCTGAAAAGTAGACAAAATTCTGAATTCATCAAGGGGTCAGTTGTTTAGATCCTAAAAGGTTTTCTTACAGACAATAACAGCTGAAATAAAAAAAAATATTGAAATTGAGGTGAAAGAAACAGCCATTTTTCTCCACGTTTTACTCTGTAACTTTTTCTTGCAATGTCATATTTTCAAAAGTAAAATATTGTCATGTCTGCTGGACTCTTCTGATTGTGGGGATATATAGGGCTTGTTGGTTCATCAAGAACCCTAGGTACCCAGAGCCAATAAAGGAGCTGCATCTTGCAATGGGTTTTCATTGTATACCAGGTGTACAGCAAATTATTTGGTGAACTATAAAGAGTGAAAAATAGGTATCAAGGAAACCTTTATATTTCCAGGATGGGCACAAGATAAGGTTTTGATAAGCAGTGGGTATTTGCACATCTCTGAATTCTGGGGTACCCATACTAGCAAGTGACGTACAGGACATTTCTCAAATAGATGTCTTTTTTACACACTGTCTTACATTTTGAAGGAAAAAATGTAGAGAAAGACCAGGGGTAATGTTCTGCAATTCTGTGTTTCCCCAGGTCTTCTGATAACAATGGTACCTCACTTGCGTCGGTAGACCTAATGCTTGCGACAGGAAACACAACATGGACACACCACATTTTTACAATGAAATCTGACGTGTGTTTTGGAAAGTGCCTAGCTGTGGATTTTGGCCTCTAGCTCAGCCAGCACCTAGGAAAAACTACCAAACCTGTGCATGTTTGAAAACTAGAAATCTGGGGGAATCTATGATGGGGTGATTTGTGGGGCTCTCATCAGGTTCTATTACCCAGATTCCTTTGCAAACCTCAAAATATAACAAAAAAAACACTTTTCTCTCAGATTTCAGTGCTGCAAAGTTCTGGAATCTGAGAGGAGCCACAAACTTCCTTACACCCAGCATTCCCCCAAGTCTCCCGATGAAAATGGCACCTCACTTGCATGGGTATGCCTATTGCCTGCCACAGGAAACACAACGGGGACAAATCACATTTTTACATTGAAATCTGACATTTTTGGGGGAAAGTGTCTAGCTGTGGATTTTGGTCTCTAGCTCAGCCGGCACGTAGGGAAACCTACCAAACCTGTGCATGTTTGAAAACTAGACACCTGGGGGAATCCAGGATGGGGTGACTTGTGGGGCTCTCACCAGGTTCTGTTACCCAGAATCCTTTCCAAAATTCAGAATTTAGCAAAAAACACTTTTCCCTCAGATTTCGATGCTGCAAAGTTCTGGAATCTGAGAGGAGCCACAAATGTCCTTCCACCCAGCATTTCCCAAGTCCCGATAAAAACAGTACCTCACTTGTGTGGGTAGGTCCAGTGCCTGCAACAGGAAAGGGCCCAAAAAGCAACATGAACACACCAAATTTGAACATTGAAAACTGATGTGTTTTTGGAAAGTACCTAGCTGTGGATTTTGGTCTCTAGCTCAGCTGGTATCTAGGAAAACCTCCCAAACCTGTGCATTTTTTTAAACTAGACACCTAGGGGAACACAGGATGGGGTAAGCTGTGGTGCTCTCACCAGGATCTGTTACCCAGAATCCTTTGGAAACCTCAATATTTAGCAAACCAAAACACTTTTCCCTCACATTTTGGTGATAGAAAGTTCTGGAATCTAAGAGGAGCCACAAGGAGCCACACATTTCCTTCCAACCTGCACTCCCCCAAGTCTCCCAATAAAAATGGTACCTCACTTGTGTGGGTAGGCCTAGTGCCCGCGACAGGAATTGATCACTCAACGGTCAATGCTGTTCCTTACATGAGGGCAACTGTTGACCCGGGGGTGATCCATTCCTGATGCAGGCACAAGGTAGAGGCACTGAAGTGGGGTGGTGTTTTTATCAGTACAAGTGGGGAAACACTGGGTGGTAGGAATTTTGTGGATCCCAGCATATTTCTGTAGTTTGTGTGACAGAAATGCAAGAAAAAATTGAGTTTTTATTCAACATTTCACCTTTGCAGGGTATTCTGGGTAAGAAAACTTTGGGGAATCCACACAAGTCACACCTCTGTGGACTCCCCCGGATGTCTAGTTTCCAGAAATGTCTGGGTCCCACCGAGCCCAGGACCAAAACCGCAGGTGCCTACTTTACAAAACAAGGTTATTTTGTGCTCAATAATTTTGATGTCTCCACAATACAATTTGGGTGGTGGAATTAGGGGTTGAACTAAATTGGGGAGCTCCCAAGAGAACACTCTCTCTGTGCTTGCGGCCGCATGCACCTGCTCTCTGGGTTGGGCTAACTCGTTATTATCCCGCTGCACAGACTGTGCTTGCGAAGGGACAGTAGGACTTTCCTCATCACCTCCCTCATAATCAATGGAAGAGGAGTTATCGAATGGGACTCCTCCGACTGAAGAATCAGTCCCAGAGTCTGCACCATTGACCTATCCGTCAGATGATGCCTCAGTCTCTGATCCAAAGTCAGAGCTGTCCTCTAGAACCCGAGTGAGGGCTTGAGCAGCAATCATCCAACGAGATGCCATCTCTGCTACTGGCTAAACTGTTGCTCTAAAACACTAGCCCATGTAGGCAGCCACAACATTGCTGATGGGTGTGTGATACATGCAACAGTAGAGGTCACTTTACCTTCGCTTCTTCCCTTAATCAGCACGTTCTTTAAACTTTAAAGACACTCAAAAAAAGACACACTATTACTGCACCTTGTCACATACCAATCGCCACAGTCTTTAGCGTCTCTAGCACCCAGTCCAACAATCATTATTGGTGCTCCCACTCCCATGACCTCCTCCTCGGATTCCCTCACTACCACCCAGTGTTGGGCCGTGGCGCGCGGCGCTAAGACGCACCGCGCCCCCAGTCTCTCTTGCAGCATTCGAGGCCCCAAATTGGGCATGGGGCCCGTTTCTTTTCAGAGCGGCAAGCCTCCTTGCATATCTAACCTTTTCCCCACTCACCTAATATTGTTGTCCTTCCTTTCTGTCGCCCTCATTTGTGCTTCCCTTTATGTTTTTCCTTCTTTCCCATTATTCCCCTCTTCCCAGCATGCATTGGTTCCATACTCACTATGATTCCTTGTCCATTACTTTCTATGTGTTTTTTCCCTATTTAATATGGTGTCCTTGTACTTCCTGTTGGTCGCTTACAGTTTTTTGGGTATTTAAGGGCTGGGATTCATTTCCTCCTTGCGCTGCAACACTTTCTGTTTGGATGGTGTCTTCGCTCCTTCTCCCTTGTGTCAGATTCTGGTTACACTTTTGTTCCAGTGTTTTCCTGTTCCTTTTTTGATCTTATATTTTACTTATTGATTTTTGCTTTTGTTCCAGGAAATTCCTTTTTGAGTTTTTTTCCCCCTTTTTAGGGTTTTTTCCGTCTGGCACTACTTCTGAAGGAAACGGACTGCCCTTGGTGTTCCTATCACCTGCAGCACCGTGGCTACCAGAAAGAGTCACCCCTACCTGGGCCAAGGCTGAACATTCAAGAACAAGAACTTCGTCACTCGTTCAGCGGACTCCAGGCTCAAGCAACGCGTAAGTTGTGACAGATTGCAGTGCCAAATACACCCGACTTCGTTTAACACCATGGATGAATCAGTGTCGGCTGCTGCAGACCCTGACCAGTCCCTTCTGGCAACCTTTCAGCAACAGGCTCAGGAACTGCAACAATTACGCAACGAGAATGCTGCCTTACGACAAGCTTTGGCCTTCCCCAGTACGGATGTTCCTACCGTTTCCACCTCAACTCCTCGATATTTCGGTGAACCAACAAAGCTGCAAGAGTTCTTAGATGCGTTGACTGTTTACTTTGCCTTCCGACCCACACAATTTTCTCACAAAAAGACCAAGGTGGGTTATCTTATCAGTGCCCTCTCTGGTCCTGCCTTGGCCTGGGCAACTCCGATGGTATCATCCAATGATCCAGTATTGTCTGATTATCCAGCCTTCGTGAATCGTTTTAAACAGATGTTTAGTCGTCCAGGATTGGAGGCCTCCGCTGAAGAAGCACTGTGTGACATCCAGCAAGGATCTCAAGATGTCTTCCAATATATTACACGCTTTCGACAGCTTGCGGTCGAGACAACCTTGGGTGGAGCGTACTCTGGTTACCCTATTTCATAGAGGGCTAAAGGAGGAGATCAAAGAAGAGTTAGTGCACTCCACCCAAGTTGAAGATCTTTGCGATCTGAAGGATTTAGCTCATTCCATCGAATATTGTCTCCAAGAACGACGTTGGGAAAAAAGAAGAAATAGAGGACCTTCCCAGCCAAGTACCTCACATGTCTTTTTGCACCGTCCGGAGGAACCTCGCCCTCCCGTCAAAGAAACTGAAGGCGAACCTATGCAGGTGGATACTACTCGTGGCCCACTTTCCGTCGGTGAACGTGAAGAAAGACGTAAAAAAGGATTATGCCTGTATTGTGGTGCTGCTGGTCATATGCGCCGTACATGCCCTGTTCGTCCTCTAAGGCCATTGGGAAACGCTACTTCCCGTCCTCTGTAAGAAGGGAGGGGATGGGATCATCTGCTATACCTTCCATTAGTTCTTTCAAGGACAATGCCACTACTTTGTTCATGCTACCTGTGACTCTGCAGTTCCCTGACGGTCGTGAGGAGAGAACAATGGCCTTACTTGATTGTGGTGCTAGTGGCATTTATATGGATAAGTCCTGGGCCACAACACAACAAATACCAACACGACCCAAGGAAGTCCCGGAACAAGTACACACTGTGGATGGGTCCTTAATATCCTCTGGTCAAATCGATACTACTACCCTGATTCTAAGTTTACAATTTGGGAACCACCAAGAACACGTCTCCTTTGACTTAATATCATCTCCCAATCATACTATAATCCTAGGGATTTCGTGGTTCATAAGACATAATCCTTACTTAAATTGGGAAACCAGGACTATTTCTTTGTCCTCACAGTTTTGTCATGAACATTGGTTTGCCTCAGACACTTACTGGTCACCCAAGAAACTGATGCCTTCTGAACTCACTACAAGTTGTTCCATCAATACAGTCCAAGTGGTCCCCCATCACTATCTGGACTTTCAAGATGTATTCCAAAAACCATCCAGACCTGTTTTGCCCCCACATCGAGATTATGATTGTACAATTCCCCTGGAATCTGGGGCGATCGTTCCCTTTGGGAGAATGTATTCTCTCACGGAACCTGAAAAGGAAGTTCTCAAAGAGTACCTCCAAACAAATCTACACAGCGGTCTTATCGTACCATCTTCCTCTCCGGCGGGGGCTCCTCTCTTTTTTGTACCCAAGAAGACTAAAGATCTTCGTCCCTGCTTGGATTTTCGTGGTTTAAATAAGATCACTATAAAAGACCATTATCCTTTACCTCTCATCAAAAATATTCTGGAAGCGGTCAGAGGGGCACAACGATTGCCCAAATTAGATCTTCGTGGAGCTTACCACCTTTTGCGCATCAAGGAAGGAGATGAGTGGAAGACTGCCTTTCGAACCCCATTTGGTCATTATGAATACAGAATTATGCCTTTTGGCCTCACTAATGCCCCCTCCTTAGTCCAAAGATTTATGGACTCTGTGTTCTCTGATCTCTTGAACCATACAGTAGTGATCTACTTAGACGATATCCTTATATATTCTAGATGTCCTGAACTTCATTCTACACAAGTTAAACAAGTCCTCCAAAGACTCAGGCAACATCAACTGTCCTATAAACCAGAGAAATGTGAGTTTGATAAGACCGAAGTCAAATATTGGGTTGTCAGATTAGTCCCACTGGAATAGCAATGGATCCGGAAAAGGTACAAGCCATCCTAGACTGGCCTTCCCCTTCCTCCATCAAGGAGACTCAATGTTTTCCAGGACTGTCCAACTTTTATCGTCAGTTTATCTTAGACTTTGCGGAACAGACCAGCCAAATTACTCAAATATTAAAGAAGGAGAATTTACGCAATGGATTTGTCTGGACAAAGGTGGCTGAAGCAGCTTTTCAAAGTCTAAAAAAGGCCTTCACTTAAGCACCAATACTGAGACATCCAGACACCAACAAACAATTTGTTGATGTTACTGATGCTTCCGTAAGGGCCATCGGAGCAGCCTTACTCCAACAACAAGATGACGATGGTCTAGAACATCCTGGGTTTTATCTGTCTCATGTACTCTCTGTGTCTGAACAACATTACTCAGTATTGGAAAGGGAGTTATTAGCCCTGAAGACTGCCTGCCAAGAGTGGAGACAATTTCTTATGGGTTCCAAAGAACCTTTCGAGGTGAGAACGGACCATCGGAATCTACAATGTTTACGTAACTTTCAATGTCAGAACAGTTGTCAGGCTCGGTGGGCCTTTTTCTTTAGTCAGTATGACTTCTATGTCACCTACATTCCTGGATCCCAAAACATACTGGCCGATGCTCTGTCTCACCGTTATCCAGATTGTACTCCTACCCCATCACAGTATCTACTTGAGCCTAGCAAGATCATTGGTGTAGCTGAATCATTCCTGGATGAGGTACAACTGGAATATGCCAACCTTTCTGAACAAGAAATGGAGGACTTAAACCCCCTAATACATAAACAGAAGGGATATTATTATTATAGGAACCTTTTGCTCCTCCCTACAAGAGGAATACGAGAAAAGGCGCTGCAGATGTGCCATGATTCTCCGGTTGCTGGTCATATAGGCATCAAGGCCACACAGGAATTAATCTTGTGATCTTTTTGGTGGCCTACTTGGAAATCGGATGTCAAATGTAATGTACGGGCCTGTCCCATATGTGCCCAAGTAAAGATGCCCCGTACCAGGCCAGCGGGATTACTGCTACCGTTACCTGTTCCACCTGCCCCCTGGCACACCATTTCTACCAATTTCATGTGTTCACTACCTCCATCAGCAGGAAATTGAGTTATCATGGTAACAATAAATTCCTTTACGAAAATGGCTCACTTCATTGCCCTGAAGAAATTACCTATCTCACAAGAACAAAGTCAGATATTCATCCACCATATTTTTCGTCTACATGGACTCCCACACAGCATTGTATCAGAAAGGGGACCTCAGTACATCTCCCGGTTTTGGAAACATTTCTGCAGGACCTTGAACATCAATATAGCATTGTCATCTGGTTTCCATCCCCAAACCAATGGGTCTCAACCAAGGACTAGAGCAGTACCTTCGCTGCTTTTGTAATTCTACTCAGAGTAACTGGAACACTTACCTTCCTATCACTGAATTCTCTTACAACAAACCTGTCCATAGTGCCTCCAAGTTCTCCCCCTTTTTCTGTTCCTATGGCTATCATCCTACCTCTTTTCCTACTACTCCTCAGTCTACCTCTTCTCTTCCTGCTGTCACCTCACTTTCCAAAAGACTTCTAAAGATCCATAGAATAATTCGATCTAACCTGCTGGACACTAAGAGATACATGAAAAGAATGGCAGATAAGAATTGCAGGGAGGCTCCAGTGTATCACATCCAGGAAAAGTCTGGCTTTCTTCAAAATTTCTGCCTTTGCGGCTCTCTCAGAATAAGTTTACACCTCATTACTACGCTCCTTTCCGTATTCTTCAGTTGATTAATCCTGTCACTGTCCGTCTTCACTTACCTCGTACCTGGAAAATCCATCCAGTCTTTCATGTTTCCCAGCTAAAACCCTATATGCCTGATCCTTTCTCCCGGCAGTTTTCTTGTCCTCTTCCCTTATTGGTGAACGATGAACCAGAATATGAGGTACAAGACATTTGTGACTCTCGTGTCTTTCGAAACCATCTTCAGTATCTGATTCATTGGAAGGGTTACCCTATTAGCCAATGCTCTTGGGAAGACGCGTCTTCTGTTCACGCCCCTCTTCTGATTCGTCGCTTTCACCACTTGTTTCCGCACAAACCTGGGGCTTCGGGGGGGACCTACTGTCGCGCCGCAGTGCGCGGTGCAAGCGATCATTCGGCTCGGCCCGCGGCTCGGGCCACAGCGTGCAGCGATGAGAAGCGCCACGCCCCCAGTCTCTCTTGCAGCATTCAAGGCCCCAAATTGGGCATGGGGCCTAGTTTCCTTTCAGCGCGGCAAGCCTCTTTGCACATCTAACCTTTCCCCCACTCACCTGATATTGTTGTCCTTCCTTTCTGTCGCCCTCATTTGTGCTTCCCTTTATGTTTTTCCTTTTTTCCCATTATTCCCCTCTCTTCCCAGCATGCATTGTTTCCCTACTCACTATGGTTCCTTGTCCATTACTTTCTATGTGTTTTTTCCCTATCTAATATGGTGTCCTTGCACTTCCTGTTGGTCGCTTCCTGTTTTTTGGGTATTTAAGGGCTGTGATTCTTTTCTTCCTTGCGCTGCAACACTTTCTGTTTGAATGGTGGCTTCGCTTTTGTTCCAGTGTTTTCCTGTTCTTTTTTTGATCTTATATTTTACTTATTGATTTTTGCTTTTGTTCCAGGAAATTCCTTTTTGAAGTTTTTTTTCCCCTTTTTAGGTTTTTTTTCACTCTGGCACTACTTCTGAAGGACACAGACTTCCCTTGGCGTTCCTATCGCCTGCAGCACTGTGGCTACCAGAAAGAGTCGCCCCTACCTGGGCCAAGGCCGAACATTCAAGAACAAGAACCTCGTCACTCGTTCAGCAGACTCCAGGCTCAATCAACGCTTAAGTTGTGACACCCAGCAAAAGTGCCATTCATCTCTCTATAGCCCCCTGCACATACATTTCATTAGTATTATAGCACAGGTAATGGCTGATTTTACTAATCTACTCAGCTATTTAAATAAAATACAGATTTGATCTTTGCAGTAGGCATATAAACCTTCTGCACTACTTTATGGCATCAAAAGTTCCACTAGACAAAAGTCAGATCCTTTTGTAGAAGAAACATAATCACAAGCCTTAGCTGACTTTTTTATTGCTGCCTAAAAGCTACAGTTGAAACGCATTAGTTGAAGTATATGCATTGCTTTGAAGACGCAAGCCACAACTGCAAGAGAACTGGTGGTGTATATATATATATATATATATATATATATATATATATATATATATATAGAGAGAGAGAGAGAGATCGCTTTTATATGTGGGTGTGGTTTTCCTGGGGGCCGATCGCAGCCCCCAGGGAAACCACACATGCGTTGACAAAAGTTATTGCTATATACATATATATACATCAATATATATGTCTTTTTTTTTTCTTAAGCCCCTGGGGAGCGCGATCAGGCGCCCAGGGGTAAACCTCCTTTTCATTGTTCATGTCATCACTTTACTTGTTCAACAGGTTAGGAAATACAAGCAAATCTGCTAACTCGACTTTGAATTCAGCCCACTGGAGGGTAATGTACTGTATTTAAACATGAGGCTTGTGAAAATTACACCTACTTGGAAAAAACGAACTTGCAGGACCATGTATACCAACACGCACTGGCTGTGACTCACTGGAGGCCCAGTATAGGGGAGGTATTTAATGGTTAATCATGTGCCTGCAATTGACTTAATGATTTGCCTCGCATTTGGCCTGTGAACAAGGGCAAGGATGCCCGAAACGCGTCTGGCCTGGAGAGAATGAATTCCATGTCTGTTATCGGCTTTGCTGGATCTGAAAATAAACATAAATGAAACCGGTTGAGAGTGCGCCTCCGTCTTGGGACAACCTTTCTTTGTGGATTTATGACGGCCTGTCCAGCCGTGGAGGGAGCACCACTGCAGAAGGAGCAGGGCTGCGTGACCTCACTTAAAGTCACGTATAGGTCAACAGGTTAGGAAATACAAGCAAATCTGCTAACTCGACTTTGAATTCAGCCCACTGGAGGGTAATGTACTGTATTTATACATGAGGCTTGTGAAAATTACACCTACTTGGAAAAAACGAACTTGCAGGACCATGTATACCAACATGCACTGGCTGTGACTCACTGGAGGCCCAGTATAGGGGAGGTATTTAATGGTTAATCATGTGCCTGCAATTGACTTAATGATTTGCCTCGCATTTGGCCTGTGAACAAGGGCAAGGATGCCCGAAACGCGTCTGGCCTGGAGAGAATGAATTCCATGTCTGTTATCGGCTTTGCTGGATCTGAAAATAAACATAAATGAAACCGGTTGAGAGTGCGCCTCCGTCTTGGGACAACCTTTCTTTGTGGATTTATGACGGCCTGTCCAGCCGTGGAGGGAGCACCACTGCAGAAGGAGCAGGGCTGTGTGACCTCACTTAAAGTCACGTATAGGTCAACAGGTTAGGAAATACAAGCAAATCTGCTAACTCGACTTTGAATTCAGCCCACTGGAGGGTAATGTACTGTATTTATACATGAGGCTTGTGAAAATTACACCTACTTGGAAAAAACGAACTTGCAGGACCATGTATACCAACATGCACTGGCTGTGACTCACTGGAGGCCCAGTATAGGGGAGGTATTTAATGGTTAATCATGTGCCTGCAATTGACTTAATGATTTGCCTCGCATTTGGCCTGTGAACAAGGGCAAGGATGCCCGAAACGCGTCTGGCCTGGAGAGAATGAATTCCATGTCTGTTATCGGCTTTGCTGGATCTGAAAATAAACATAAATGAAACCGGTTGAGAGTGCGCCTCCGTCTTGGGACAACCTTTCTTTGTGGATTTATGACGGCCTGTCCAGCCGTGGAGGGAGCACCACTGCAGAAGGAGCAGGGCTGCGTGACCTCACTTAAAGTCACGTATAGTTCAACAGGTTAGGAAATACAAGCAAATCTGCTAACTCAACTTTGAATTCAGCCCACTGGAGGGTAATGTACTGTATTTATACATGAGGCTTGTGAAAATTACACCTACTTGGAAAAAACGAACTTGCAGGACCATGTATACCAACATGCACTGGCTGTGACTCACTGGAGGCCCAGTATAGGGGAGGTATTTAATGGTTAATCATGTGCCTGCAATTGACTTAATGATTTGCCTCGCATTTGGCCTGTGAACAAGGGCAAGGATGCCCGAAACGCGTCTGGCCTGGAGAGAATGAATTCCATGTCTGTTATCGGCTTTGCTGGATCTGAAAATAAACATAAATGAAACCGGTTGAGAGTGCGCCTCCGTCTTGGGACAACCTTTCCTTGTGGATATATATATATATATATATATATATATATATATATATATATATATAGAGAGAGAGAGAGAGAGAGATCGCTTTTATATGTGGGTGTGGTTTTCCTGGGGGCCGATCGCAGCCCCCAGTGAAACCACACATGCGTTGACAAAAGTTATTGCTATATACATATATATATATCAATATATATGTCTTTTTTTTTTCTTAAGCCCCTGGGGAGCGCGATCAGGCGCCCAGGGGTAAACCTCCTTTTCATTGTTCATGTCATCACTTTACTTGTTTAAAAAATATATATATATTTAATTGATTGCAGAGTGTGGCCTATGGTCAGGCACTGAAGATAACATGTATTTGTGTAACTAAAATGTATATGATGGACACTTATCATACCTACAAAAATGGAGGGATGAATGTTTCCATATATAGGATTCCGTAGCCATTTACAATACACTAAGTAAAAGACAAGAGATACAAATTTCAACACTTTCAAAATCCCTAGAAATTCAATTAGAAAACAAAGGTTAAAGTGACTTTATGGTGTGATTGTTGATTTGGGATAGGAACTCAGATTTAAAAAGCACTGAAATCACTGAAATTCACCAGTTGTAGTTTAGTGGACTAACTATGACTTGCACCCCTGTCGTGTACTGCTTCTGACTTTACATATTGCATCACTCATGACATATTAAATACTTTCCTTGACTACATCATTAACAACATCTCAAATGACATCACTGATGGACTTGTAAAAGTGAAATGAAGAGGCTTTTATTGTAAGGCATGGGAAGAAAAAGCATGAGGTGGAATTTATTAAACACAGTCTTCATATTCAGCAATCCCGACATTTGTCAGCAACAGATACATGCGACTAAGAAAAGCTTTTTGCGCTGGTGCTTATTAGTTTATAAGTTAAGCACTGCAAAGACTAAAGTGCTGATTATATGTATAAAAGTTGAAGAAGAACAGTAGACCAATGGCGTGTTGGGAAAGCAGTGTTTCTAGGGAACAACGAAAGGAAAGCCAGTGGTTACAGAAAAGGCAGCCAATCATGGAGCAGCCATAAAGGTTACAGAACAATGAGGTGTGATGTGACTTTTTCAACTATACCTCAATCATATACTTACTTCAACCCCCATTTTAGGTAAGGTGAACACTAGTTAAAATTATTTCAGTTGAGAGACTTATGCCACCAAAGCATTTCCAAGCAGAGAGTAAACAGCAAAACAGAAGACCACATCCAACATACAGAGATGCAGCTACTTCAGATAATGTCTTTTGAGATTTCAAAAGAGAGAAGGAACACCATTAATTTAGGTGTACTAACATGGTGAGGAGAAAAACATAGAAAGTGCTATTGTACATATTTTTGTGACTGACAAAAGTATACTTAAATAGTGATAGTACCACATGTGCTAAAACAGATATGAATGTATTGCTAAGAATGTGGTACTTTTAGACTTTGTCTGTGGGAAAATAAATGAAACAGTAATTAAATTAAAAATAACTCAAAACTTGTCAATTCAATTTGTGGCCAGAAAACCAATTGAAATATGATTGAACAAATAAATAAATTATTTGTTTGATTATAACTATTTAATCAGAAATTAACAAGCATAAGCAAATAATGCTTTTCAAATACAATAAAGGATTACATTGATGCACTAAAAACACTAAGAACAAACTTTCAAAATGATCTGTAAAAATACATGGCCATTCAACAAATTGTTGCCCTATAAAAACATTCCTACATCAATTCACATGACACGGCACCAAGAGCTATCTCCCAAATAAAGTATTTACCACATCAGGAAATAAGCAGACTATCTAAAAATAAATGGGCATAAAAAGCAGTAGACTTTTGCAAGGAAAAAACTATTTTCAGAAAGGCTTCCATAGAACAGCATACATTAGGGATAGGGAGCATTCAGAGATAATAAAATGCAGGCCTATATTAGTAAAAACCCTGATTTCTAAGAATTGGGACTAGATATGTACACTTTTAGGCTTGTTAACATCTACAAAAAATCACTCTGTCCAGCCCGAACTGCAAGGCCAGATCCTCCCTGGACCAAAAATAAGCAACCTAGGACCAGTTTCGGGGTATCAGCCCATATCAGTCAGGCTGGCTTGAATCTGGTGGCATAGTAAGCACACTACTGAATTCAAGCTAGCATGGCTGATGAGGGTGATTCCCTGAAACCAGTACCAGGATGTTTGTTTCCGGTCCAGGGAGGACCTGGCTTGCCAGTTCAGGCTGGACTGTTCCCATGGAGAACAGAGTTGAGACTGATTTGCATATGGCGGGGTCCAAACTGGGGTGGCGTGGTGGGTAAAAAAACAATGGATTAAACTCAGATCTTTGTGACTGGGGTGAATGTTTGCATTGCTCAGCATTCCACCCATCATCTGTGCTTTTTGCTTTTGTTGCCCTAAGTGGGAAGGGTATGTCCAGACGTGGGTCACATGCTCACTGCACCACTGGATTCAAGCTAGCCTGGCTGATGAGGGGTGTACCCAGAAACCAGTCCCAGGATGCTTGTTTCCAGTCTAGGGTGGACGTGGCTTGGCAGTTGGGGCTGGACTGTTCCCATGGGGAACAGGATCTAGACTGCATATTACTGGGACCAAACTGTTTGGATTGATCAACATTCTATCCATCATTTGTCCCTACTTGCTAATGTCACTCCTCTTTATAATAGGACATCAGTTGCAGGTTAGACCTATAACATTAAAGGGAAAACCTTTAAAAACTGATATGGTTTTTGTCAGAGGGAACAATGCTAGGCACTAGTCTATTACAGATTTATTTTGAAAAAGAAACATGTTGAAGACATCTGTTAACGTACTGTAATAAATACTGACACAAAAGAGCTGTTAAAAGTTGTTATCAAATATACACCTCAATATGGAAATAAAAAGAAGAAATACATTGCAGACTGTCTACCTGAGCATTGTGATGTGAGATGATAATCACAAAGGGTGACACAGTAAAGACAGAAAAAAGAATTACAATTATTTCTAAAATAAAAATAATGAAAATGAAATTCAAGTATGATTGTGATTACTGTGAGACAAAATAATACAAATTCAAATATGATTAAGTAAATGGAAAACAGATTGTATAAGGATAGAATATATTTTTGAAACTCATTTTGCTACTGTGACATGTAATTAACCAGTACAAGTCAGCTACAAAAAAAGAAAAACATTGCTACAAAAAAAAGAGGACAATAGCATCAAAATAAGTATTCAGCAGAGAGGAAAAACAAGACTCAAGAGAACATAGACACTGTGAGACGAAATTACAACAAAAGATTCTATCTGTGCCAGGCACAGATTTCCATGTAGATTCCTGAAAAGAAGTGTTTTTCCAATCTGGATCCTCATTCTCACTTTACAGAATTCACAGTAGTGGTGGTAGATAATATGATGTCTGGAACAAGAACAGATGAAACACAAATGAGAGGTCAGTTAACAAAACTCGAGGAAAGAAATCTGGGAAAAATATATGATCACTATGTAATCTATTCTTTGCAACGCATGGAGTCAATGGACGGTGCAACTGAAATGTTCCAAATATGACAGGTTGAAGGAAATTTATAAGTGTATGTGAGAAAAGAATAGTAGCACAGTGCTCACAGTTAATGGCCGCAAGACATCCTTCTGCTATCCTGGGGGAGAGGTGTGAATGTCTCTCAGGAAGTAACACAAAGGGTCTGTCAGTGAAAGATGTGTTATCTCTCCCTGACAGGTAGGCCAAAAGTTGTGCAAATCTAAAAGGTGAACTTCAAAAGGAAAGCTGCCTTTGAAGGGCAAGTGGTGGCCACACAAAAGAGGGGCTACTTTTTGGTTCTGATAGACAGCTTGGCATTGGGGACAGAGAAAGGGAAACATTTGCCAAACCATTTTTCCAGTGATAAGGTAGCCCTCAGGTAGCCACACCTCTAGTGTGGGCTACAAAGCTCCACACACCAAGATAGGGGTTCTGTCATCTTGATAGTGAGAGGAATATTGCTTTCTGGGATATCTAGATGCCACACAATGCCCCTCATCAAGCAGGAGGAGACCCTGGTAGCTCATTGGCTAGTATTAACCACTTCTCCCAAAAGCAGATTCTGTCCTGGAGAGAGGACCAAAGAAGGGCTGCTGTTCTGTGGACCCGGCAAAGAGTGGCTGCACAAAAGACTTGACTTCACCTGCTGATCCTTGGACTAGCAAAGAGAGGACTGTGCCTGTTGTGTTTTGCTCAAGGAAGAGTCATCCCCAACACCCTGAAAGTGACTCCAAGAGCTTGCTCTCCTCCCAGCAGTAAACTCAATATATTACACCTCCAATGGCAGAGGTCCCACTCACAGGGCTAGCTCGGAAGCACTGCCAGTGGGTCAAGCTGCATCAGACCCTGTGGAGCATGATTCTCTGGACCTCATGTTTATTCTACATTATAGCTCAAAAGGACTCCTAGATACTCTAAACAGAGGGAATTTATTGTGTCTATTTACTCAAATTCCTTCTCTCAGGCATATTACCTCGGAAGATATGGAATGGTTGAGGTTTGTGCCCCCAGCACTGAATGGAAAAAACAAGATCACTAAAACATCTTGGAAAACGGCAGCACAGAGTACAGCAGTCTGGGAAGCAAGGGAGCTGTTTACAGGCTGGGGCATCAAACTACACATCCCCCCACTTGATAAATACCCATTTATCTGCTTAAACACTGCTCCATCACAAAAGCGGAAATCGGTTCTAGGAGGCTCAGGTGGGGGGCAGAATCACACGATCAATAGAACTGTGGCTCCGCAGACCATAACCATAGTCTGCTCACAAAACAGAAGAGAAGTCCACACGGTTACACAAACACGCCCGCAAAGCAAGCGGAGGGATCAGGAAGAGCCAAGGTCTTGGCCCTAGCACCATGGGGACCATAGAACACCACCTTACACAAGCACGGAAAACTCTGTCCATTCTGTCATGGAATGTGGCAGGCTTCAGGAGTATCTGCAGATCAGGGATGGCCACATCCTATTTAAACTCCAATGACATTATTTGCATGCAAGAACCCTGGGAATGTGCTCCTTCTCTATTGCCAGGCTATTATGAAATCTTCCAGACAGCCACGGGTCCCAGCATTTTTGGCCGACCGTCTGGTGGATTAACCATCTTTATTAAACATGTGGTTTGCCTGGTAACTATGGAGCTCACCATCAACAGCAAAATGGCCCAAGAAATAACAATCAGTGGTGTGACCATTGACAAGCAAAACGTGGATCTCATATTAATTAACTGCTACATAAATGCCCCAATCAAATCCAAAGCAGAATTAATAATTGAACTCCTGAAAAGCCTGGAAAGGGTCATCTTCAGCCACCTCGGTCATAAAATAATTATGATGGGTGATTTTAACATACAGGGGCTTGATGCAAACACAGAGGACTTCCCTTTGGACAGAGGCCATCAGCTATTCCAAAACCTCTTCACAACCTTTAGTCTATCGTCAGCCTGACAGTAGCAAAGGGACAATCAGATTGGGTGCCTCCTTCCGCCATCATTTAAGGGTGGCTCTACCATTGATTACATCTACCTATTGGAAAAGCTCAAGCAGAGCGTCAGTCACTTTGAAATTACTGTGAGGGTGGAGAGTGACCACAATCTACTGAAATGTACAATCGAAATTCAAGCTCAAGCAGCTGAACAGCAGGTAGTGGTAGGGGTTTCAATGGGCACAGAGCTAGTTCATCTGGTGAGAAGAATCAAATGGAGACCTGAAGATGCTTCCAAAAATAACCCTATGGCTAAGTGCCCAGCTGCGGGCACAAACTACATCCCTAAAATGGTGGACGAAGTCGGAGGATGATCTGCACAAACTGCTGCTTGGCAACTCGCGGCACCCTCAAGCTACCTTTCTGGCCCAAAGTGGCTCAACAACACTTATTAACAACACCTTGCTCGAAAAAAGGCAGGCACTCCACAGAGCCCTACGCAGACATGAGCAAAAGCCCACACCAGACACAGTGGTGCAGGTATCAAACAGCAGAAGCTCCCTTAAGAAACTGGTATGGGAGCACAAGGGGGAAAAAGACAGGAAGAAATGGGGTACCCCATTCTAGCTTCTTAAAGACCCTAATCATGCCCACTTCTGGGACTATATAAACAAAGTAAGAAATGACCCATAAGTCAAGAGAGAACGGGGTGTCAGAGTTTGCATGGGTTTTCCATGTAATTACCCTATACACGAACACCGACCCATCTTTAACTTTCACCAGTCACAGCCTGGATAGCGTTCAGCACCCTCTGACCCCCCAAAGCAACAATCTTTCACCTACAACTTCATCCACATTTTCCACTAGTATGACTGAGAACGTCATAAAAAGGACTAGGAAGGATGGGGCGCTGAAACCCAATGGTCTACCTGCTACACTGTTTAAATGTGTTCCATTGGACTTAACAGAGAAGCTGACAGACCTTTTTAATAACGCGTTCTACAGGACCACAGTCCCAGAGTCCTGGAGAGGTTCTATACTGTTTCCAATCTTCAAAAAGGGGGAACACTCTCTAGCAACAAACTACCGATTAATTGCCCTCCTGGATATGGAGGATAAAATGTATGCCCGACTACAGTTGGATCAGCTGGAAGCCTCGGTAGAAGAGCACCAAATTCAGCCATTTTTCCAATCTAGCTTCAGAGCAGGGGCCTCAACTGTGGACAACATTGTAGTGCTTGCATACTTACAGCATCAGGCAGTCAACTATGGTCGCCAGCCATTCTTTTGCTGTTTTGTTGATTACAGCGCGGCCTTCGACAGGGTCGATCGCGATACCCTATGGAAAAAGTTATCACTATGGGGCATTCCTGCACACCTCTTAAAAGCCATCATTTCACTCTATTCCAGTACCTGGGTCCGGGTCCGTATCTGGCCCGTGTCACTATCACGGAAAATAGAAACGAACAGAGCTAAAGCAGGGTTGTGTTTTGGCCCGTTACTGTTTAATTTGTACACTGCAGATTTGGAGAAATACTTGAAAGCTAGCTGTTTGGTTTTACTGAAGTTGGGCCCCACAAGACTTAAAATCATTCGGTATGCGTACGACATTGTGATAATGGACTGTACGAAAACTGGGCTACAGCGAGCTTTAAATGCCCTGAATAATTTTAACAAGGACAATCAGTTGCAAGGCAACTATGAAAAGACCAAAGTCCTAATATTCAGAAGATATAAGCATAGAAAACTCACAACATGTCATTTGGGAAGTCATATTATTCGCACAGCCAGGAAATACAACTGCTTGGGGGTTTGGTTCACAGAAAATAATACGGCATGGGCACATAAAAACACAATCAGACAAAAAGGTGCTGCCATTGCATACAAGCGTGCCAAATTGAATAATCAATTCAGAAGCGCCTCGGCTGCACCAATACTGAGAGTAGTAAAGGCGACATTACTACCAGCTCTGCAATATGGTTATCTGGCAATTTATGGGGTCCTTGGAATCCACCATAGAACAGGCCCGTTGCAGGGAATATTTAAAAATTCTACAACAACCAAAGTACACACGTTGCACCAGACTCAGATTGGAAATGGGCCTAAAGTCACAACTAATAGACTGCCAAGTGGGATTCTTGAAATATTACATCAGTCTCAGAAAGGCCAACTCGCTTACATTAAAACCATACCTGAGAACGATATTTGAGTCCCCTGGCAATTCATGGCACGTGTAATTAAGTAAGGCACAGAAGACCTTCGAAATGGGCGATTCCATCCAGCTATCAGACTCATTGACTTACGCTGCCTGTAAAACACTAATTAACAAAAGGGCAAAGGAACTCTCTTGTGAGACCGACTGATCGTTAACCAAATCACCCACAACCTTGCCTGTGCTAAATGACTCTTATTTGGTTGGAGCCCCTCACCCATACCTTCTAACAGCAATAAATGCAGGGATTTGGCATCAAATTCTCTACATGTGAACATTAGTCCTCCCAATTAAGGACTGTAATCCTTCTTGTCCCAAACACAAGCAAAAAAGCGCCTGTAGACTCTGCTCTTACCCCCGAGAAACCTGGCTACATCTGCTGTGCTGCTGTCTTGGCCTAGCAGCTGAAAGAAGATTATTAATAATACCATTGGTGTTGGCTCAGGGAGCTCTGTCCTGTATGGAGGTATCTAACCTCTGCGTTTCACACTCTGCTCCCTGGGCTTTGGCAAGATGTGCAAAATATGTGACAGCTCTCAGGAGGACGCTAGCCCAGGTAGCGTAATAGACAGCAGAGCACATAACTTTTAGTCTTTTACTTCTTTCACCGTTTTAAGTTTATTTAAAATTATTTTGTTTCACATGAGTTTTATTACTTGTACTTGTAATGGTTTTAATTAACTGATCAATAAATTGACACTGACAATGACTACAAGAGTCCTATGGCTGACTTCCTGTTGCAACCACAGGACCACAACAGCTTAAGAAGCCTTCCTTGGTGAGTTGGTATCCACAATCTCCAAAGTGCAGTTTGGGAAACTGAATCTCCATGCTCAAAAGTGGAACCCGAGCCCACTTGACCTGGATGAATCATCTGCGTGCAGTTTGGTTGCCCAAGACAGACTTAGCCTCATGTAAAGGGAACAGCTGGTTACACTGTGACCTGAGACCAGTAGAACAATGCCAACTTGTTTTTGGCTGGACTTCAACTGGACTTCAAAGGACATTGCCAAAGTCGCCCCACCCTGTTTATGGACAGAGTGATGGCCCCAGGAAAATCCCACTCAACTGGATCATCTCCCTTCAGCATCCTCACCATCTTGTATCCTTTCCATCAGAACCACTCCTTTGATGTCTATGGTGGTACACCCATAAAGGCTGGGACAGGACTGGAGGCTGCTTTGTCTGCAAGGTAACTGTCTTGCTCACCCTTATTGACCCCTATGAGTTGCTCCCTGATAGAGTTCATCAGCCAAAGCAGGCTGGAGTACCCAAGCACAACTTTACAAATGTTTTCAAAGCAGCTGCTAACTGCAGTGGTTACCTATGCTTGTTTTAAATTTGAACAAACAACAATAAGCAATCATTTATTATTTGTTTAATATGATATATATCCTGAATCCATTAGTGAATGTTGATCATTTTTGTGTCTAAAATTCAACTGTTTTGGTTCTTTTAAATGCTTTGCACTTGTACCTTTGACAAAGCACAACTACTCGAATCCGTATCTATCCAGGGTTCAGAGAAGATCTTGCAAATGAACATGAGTGGTCCTACGACAGGTTTGTGAGTGTATTACACATTGAGGTTGCACAACCAGACCGTATTATTATGAACTGCTTTCCTCACAATAAGTAATATCTTTGTCCTGACTCTATACTTAGCTGTGTCTCACACCTAACTATCTAGGAGTAACATCATTGCTAGATCGCAATCTGTCAAGTTCTTGTGTTCATCATACAACACATGCTGCATGTTCAAGATGTAGTATTTCCCCCCAAAAGCATCATCTAGCAGACAATTAATATATTTGTATTCTGAGTGTTTCCCAAAACGGATGTTTGGTAAGTCATGAAGGGAAACTCACTAACTTGCTGCTATGCAGACAGACAAAACCTTCCACAGGCAGAGCAAAATGTACAAGAGAATTTCCCCCTGCAAGCCTTTCTACAAAGAGGGGAGCCCCCCTCCCTAAAAATGAAATCTGTTCACCAGAGGGGGCAGCTCTTCCGGAGTATGCCCCATTCGCAGAAAGATTGAGAGACCCTGTGCCACCCAAGCACTCATGTTACTGCTCTCAACCCTGCTTTTCTAGACTTGCCTACTTGCTCAGGGCCTCTTCCTTTCTCATGTACTCCCAAATTCTCATCCTTCTGTCCAGGTTTCTCTCCTTTGTTTCTTCTCCCTTACCTAAAGGGTACTCCTGATTTTTCCTTTCCCTACTCACCTCAGGCACTCTCACTTGCTCCTCTTTGCAATCCCAAATCTTCCGCCCATCCATCTCAACGAGGCACACATAGGACCACCAGCCTCCACTAATTTGGAGGAGGGTCTGGTCTTGTGAAGTAGAGGTGCATCAGCCAGGAGCAGCAGCGAGAGTCGGATAAAATAAAATATTGTTGCTATGTGTTTATGTGTGCAAGTATATGTCTGTGTGTGTGTGTGTGTGTGTGTGTGTGCGCATATGCTTGTGTATGCATGAGTTTCTGTATGTGTGTATGTGTGTCTATTTCATACATGTGTGTGTATCTGAGTGTGGGTGCATATGTGAGAAATATGTGAGTGTTGTGCTCATTGCCTACGTGGTTCCTGGCACAATGGTGTTATATCTATGCAATTTGTGGACATTCAGGTGATGTTGCTCAGCCATTATAATATGCTAGCTCTCTCATAGTGGTGGCAATTATTTGCATATAGTGGTGATTCATACTATTGTGTCTATCTCTGGCATAAAGTTGTCCACTTTTCACATAATGTGCACATTCGCTGTATATCGCTGCCCACCAATAGCATAATGGCAGTTCTGACAGCATGGAGGTAGTTACTGGTATATTATGGCCACCCCTTGCACAGCACTGCACACCTATGGCATACTGTTGGTTCGGGCACAATTGTAGTGATGCAAAATACAAACGCTGTGGGATAGCGTAACTGGATAGACGGAATACGGAACCAATCAAACATTCACCCCCAGTCACAGATCTGGGTTTAATCCATCCATTATTTTGCTCACCATGCCACCCCAGTTTGAACCCAGCCATATGCAAATCAGTCTTGACCCAGTTCCTCATGGGAACAGTCCAGCCCGAACTGCCAAGCCAGGTTCTCCCTGGACCGGAAACAAGCATCCTGGGACCGGTTTCAGGGTTTCACCCCTCATCAGCCAGGCTAGCTTGAATCCAGTGGCACAGTGAGCCCGGGACCCACGTCTGGGCATACCCGGCACACTTAGGGCGGCAAAAGCAAAGCAAAATACAAACGCTGTGGGATAGCGTAACTGGATGGAACAGGGTCAAGACTGATTTGCATATGGCTGGGTCCAAACTGGAATGGCATGGGCAGCAAAAAAACGATGGATTTAGGCCCAGATCTCTGTACTGGGGGTGAATGTTTGACATTGTTCAGCATTCCGTCCATCACTTATTCTTTTTGCATTTGTTGCCCTAAGTGGGAAGGGTATGCCCAGATGTGGGTCCAGTGCTTCCCATGCCGCTGGATTCAAGCTAGCCTTGCTGATGAGGGGTGAAACCCCGAAACCGGTCCCAGGATGCTTGTTTCCAGTCCAGGGAAGACCTGGCCTGGCAGTTTGGGCTGGACTGTTCCCATGGGGAACAGGGTCAAGACTGATTTGCATATGGCTGGGTCCAAACTGGAATGGCCTGGGCAGCAAAAAAACGATGGGTTTAGGCCCAGATCTCTGTACTGGGGGTGAATGTTTGACATTGTTCAGCATTCCGTCCATCACTTATTCTTTTTACAATTGTAGTGATGCCTGGAGTTTTAAATATTAAATATTGTGGGCTCTTTCTGCACAGTGAAGCTTCGGGCAGTATGGTGGGAACTCTTGAAAGTATGGGCTTTTATGCCCACTGTACCGTAGGGATGCCCCTAAATGAATGGTTGTAATTACTACAATATTGTGGGTGGGTAGGGTGTGATGGTGCCAAAGCACTCAAGTTCAAGCTGGCTCTGAGAAGAGAAGTATCAGTGAAAGTGAACATATGTAACTATGTGCTCTTGTGCAAGCCTGGCCAATACTCTCTTTAATCTTTTCGGCAGATCAATTTCTGGCAAAGGATTGGACAAGGTAAAATCTGTTTCAGTTGTAAATGCTTGTTTATAAAGTCGGACAGTGCCATACCCAGACATTGCTACACTTGAGCAGAAGAAATGAAGATTGAAAAAGATCTGTAATCAGGCGTTCTAACTCCCCTCCCCAGGTTATAGAACAACATCCCATCAACATAAGAACTACTCCTACCCTCTTACAATTCAGAAAGACATTGAAGTCTTGTCCCGTCAAAGAGCTCTCCGATCCTACAAGTCAGGAATCTACAGAATACCCGCTTCGTGGTACACAGTCTTTAATCGTGTCCTCCGCCGTTCAGCGCTTCTTCACTCCTCATCAGTTGGTCAGAAACAGGAGTAGCCCCGTCATACCAGTTGAGAGCACCTGCAAGGCAGTGGGACTAAACAGTTTTAGGGAACATTTTCTCTAGTGCAGTAATTTGCATTTTTTGATGCTGTTGCAGCCAAGCACTTTTTCCCTCCAAATACATCAGCCCTACTTCAGTTCTTTTATAAATAAATCAGATCACAAAGTATGTAATGGGAATGCAAATCCGTATGCTAATCAGCCGAGTTCCAAAAAACCCGAACATGCCAGTGGCGAGTGTACTGCTCCAGTCTACTTGAGATAAAGTACACCAGTCCTTTATTGGGTAGGGTAATTTATTCGGTGTCGCCGCCATATCACAACCGCGTGTTTGATTTTCTTATAAACGAATAATTTCCTGAGTGAACTAATGCCGCAGCAGCCGCGACTAGCCCTGCCTTGTAGAAGTCTTTTATTGTTGTGTATGCAGCTAAATTGAAATATCTTTCACTTGAAATATTGACTTTAATATCTCATTTGAAAAATTCATGAAGCCTTTGATGTTAAATCCATACTCAATTTAGCCAAATGCCATTAGAATATGCAATACGCCTGCACACAGAAAGCATTATTGTCTCTGTTTCTGCAGAAGAATTACATTTTATGGCTGTAGCGTCAGGGACCTTTTTTTGGACTCGGGAACGAAGAAAAGAAAGGAAAAAAACAGCACATTAGGCGCAAAATGAAAAGTGGTATTGATTAGGACCATGCTTGTCTCCTTAGCTTCATTCCCTAAATGACTGGAAATCGGGGTTATGCCACGGAAAGTAACAATACCCTGTGATGAACGGAAGAGCCATTAGAAAATTAGCGTAAGCACAGTGCACGGATGTTGCTCTTGGTTACTGTCATATTAATGCGCATTTGCATAAGGGTCTTTATTTCCTAATTATGCCATAATAGAAACATGACAATCGGTAAGGATTTCCCAATGCGCATATCTTCAAATTTGTCAGAGGCAGGGCATACATTTAAGCCCGGAGATCTACAGAACTGGAATTTGCAATCCATAAAGTGCCCCTGATTCCGATTGCCTGGGAGAGGCAAAGAGAGGCAAAAAAATCAAGGCTTTCAGCAAATTAATTTTTTCCTATTGAAACCCAAAGACTGGCAAATGTTACAAAATCTGCCGAGTGCAAAGAGAATGCCATTTGCCTTAAGTAATTTATGGGCACTTTCCCCTGCCCATCGATCACATTTTAAAAAGTAAACTCCATTAACATTTAAGACAATAATGGCTGTAGAATTTTTTTGATTTTTATCACTGCTGAAACTGATGTCACCGTCCTGATTTTTTTTAAGTAGACGTGCGATTTGATACTCCACTGGAAATGGTGCTGCTTTTAATGTCTGTGTCGTAGAAGACCAAATCGACGTGTATAAAGTCCCTAGCAACTAATGACTCCGGTAATATATGTTCGCATTCATTAAATGAATTCTGAGAACCTGGACTGTTTGATTATTACTTATGCCTGCGAAAATAGTTTGAGTGCATACATTTATATACAGATATAATGGCATCCATGATGGCTTAAGAAATGGCTTTAGCATGCATTATTTAACATGTTTTCTTCGTTCCTATGTATGATTATAATATGCGCGTATTTGCATAAGGTATTTTTATGACAAAGACATTTCCCCAGAAAGATTTGTTGAACAGCGAATCTCGAATGATGCAGTCGCACAGCAACAAATGCAGTTTAATTGTGTAGATTGTACTTTTGAAGTTGGCTCTTTCCATTACCTGCATATAGTCTGCAAAGTTTACAATTGACAAAAAAGCTAAAAGCAAGTTAAAAGCAAGAATGCATATCATTCAAAAGCTGATTTATTTTACCTTTATCTTAAAAGTAAACAGCATTTATTAATGATAAATGTCAGAGCTTCGAATAGCAAGTGCAGCGACATTATACATTTCCAATATATATATAAAACGCTTGACTGACTTGTGAATTCCCAGATGGCAGTATGCACTGGAAGGCACCATATTTTCTTCTTCATGTCCCCAATGAGCTCTCACAGCAAATGGCTACAACATTTTGCCAATCTCCAAACTGAAACCACGAAGGCCTATGTGAGTTTTTTTTAAGTGAAAGGTGCTAGCGCAGGTGTTTTAATAAAAAATATTGATGAGTATTCATGTATTCTGAATAATGGATTTGTGTAGAAAATATAATAACATAGAAAAATAATGCAAGCATTTGAAAATGTGATTACGACGAGTGGCCGCCAATGTTCACGAAGTGTACTTATTAATATTGTAATACTGTGAAATGTTGAATATATGTTTGACTAATGTAGTAATATGCCATATTAAGGGTTATGTATTATGTCTTAGCTTTATTAATTGTAGGCCTTAACTTAGTGAAGGTCTTGGCCTACTTGCCAGGCCTGTCAAAGCTGTATTTCATAACGTTTATGAAATGGCTTTCCTAGAGAGTTAAACTGTGATTTTCCATTTGAATTGTTGAAATGTGCTCATAGCTGAGAAGTTTTCTCATGAGAACCGACTGATAGAAGATGCTGTTCTTGCTAATGTAACATTTTGTGTGTAATGTGTGTGAGGCTGACTTTCTCAGGAGGAGAACAATGGAGATACTGACTGGAGTAGAAGCTGCAACAATATTGTTACCTGATGAGCCGGATGATGAGGACATTGCAGGACAACCAATCAATGACATGTGAAGGAGTTATAGTAGAATTCATAGAATTGGAGTTTTAGTTTTATTGGACAAAGTGTGAACATGTGATTAATTGACCAATGTGGATTTGAGATGTAGTTTTGCTGGTTTTGATTTAACGAGACTGCACTGCAAGAAGACACTGTCATTGTCAATTTTCCTGCTGGCCGAAAGTTCAATATTTTCTTGCGCATCTTGATAAGAGACATGCTTAACTTTAATGCTTAAAGACTTTGCGTTTTCTGAACTTTTATGCTGAATCCTGATGCCTTGCTGATTAACTGATGTCCTGAGGACGAAGACTGACTGTGCTTGCTGATCCACACTGAGGATAGGTATTATGAATTAGAATATTGATTATCATGCATACTTGCTCTTTCTTTCTAGGTACCAACTGCACTGTCTGATAGAGCCATAGTTAGATGTTTTTCCAAATTCATGTTACTAAACTGTTTTGCATGAAGCCCAACATGCTGATGTCAATCTGATGTTAGTTAAGGATCCTCACTAATGAAATTCTGCTAAAAGGGAATAATACTTGATGAATTTCTCTGCTGAACTCGTATGCATATAATCACTTTGTCACAGTTGATTTTATTAATTTGCACCATAACGTTAGTATGTGTTGTAGTTCAAGCTTTGATTAGATTATGTTTTTTCCGCCGCTTTGGGCAGCCAGTATTGTTTCTGTATTTGTTTCTTTTGATATTGAGATTAATCTACAAGACCTTAGCATTGTTAATATAGGGATATAAATATTCTAACTTTTATGAAAAGGTGTGGTTATTCATGGCTGAAGGTCATGGTGCGTGACAATTACTGACTCTATTGATTATGGATGTTATTGATTATTGTTGATTATTGTATTGTGTATTGGTTATTGATCATTGATTTGCATGTACCAGAGTTATGGTAAAAACATCTTAATTACAAGTCAAAAGGTTCATCGACCTATTCACGTCCCCTTGTAAGTTCAATTATTAAGGTCAGACTCACTAACAGAGATGGTAGCAGACTGATGGTTTGTCTCCTTAAGAGATTATCATAGACGTCCGGTACAGGATAACAGCTGTTAACAGTGTTGGTAGAGAGAGGTAATGGTTTGTCTCCTTAAGACACCATCATAGATGTCCAGAAATAGTAACAGAGGTGAAGGTTCATTATTATTGAGATTTGGATTTTATTTTTCAATGATGCTAATTGGAGAGAAAATGTTCCCTTAGGCCCAGAAATGACTTTCCCAGAATCCTGGATCCTGCCAATGGTTGTTTGAGGATGTTCTTGGCATTGTAGTGACAGTGTGAATGAAGTAGGTTGCGCTTGCACAGCTTATGCAAATCACAGGTGAATTGTGAGGTTTCTGAGGGTTTAGGGAGTCTGTGTACTCCAAATGAAGTTGTAGAAGGCATGTGCGTACTCCGCAGTGTGAGAGTAGGGAAGTCGTTGAACTTCACATGTGTGTGGTGCATTATGCTAAAAAACTGTCCACGTGGTTGTTGATGTACGGACCCTGCGCTGTCCAAGACTCCGGAAGTATATTGAAAAGTGTATGAGACACTTGGGTTTTATGTTGCAATCTGTCTGGTTTAGTAGGTTGATCTGGCGTGGACGACAAGTCTGAGTGTGAGTCAAAGTGAGCGAAAGAATATTTTGACTGAGATTTGGTGAGTCCTTTGTGCACCAGGACAGACCTACTGACCAGTTGAGAGTAAAATTTGCTGGTCGAATTTTTCTTGCAAATCTGGGAGACTGAGAAAGAAGGAGAAGCTGTTAGAGCGAGAGCCGTCAGTGAAAAATCCATAAGGTTTCTGAAGCGATTGTGTTACCTTTCCTGTAGTAAACCAGCAGATTTGGTTTTTGGTTTTTGATTTGTGCTTGCAATTTTTAGCATTAGTTTGTGTGAATCGGAGTTTGGGAGGACTATTCGCAAGACTTTGTCAGCCGCAGTACGTGTGAGTGTGACGTCATTAGAGCCGCGCTGGGATAGGTTGGTTGGTGAGAAGGGTCGCACACGGATTGGCAGCCATCCGTGAGAGGCAATTGGTTGAGGAAGTAGGTGAAAGGAATTCTGGGATTAAAAGTCACTTCCTGATTTGATTTTGAATAACAAAAAAGGTCGAAAAGATGAAATTTTCTCAAAGCTTTAAAGAGAGCTTTAAGGAGAGATACGTATATTACAACGAGTATAGGCGAGGCTACACCGCCAGAAGGTACACCAGCTTACATTGTAAGGGAAGAGAAGGGTGTCGTGCCATGTCTATGGCTAAAGCAGTGGTGCAAGGTGAGAGAGAAAGATGGGATTTTAGCATTTCCTACAAATGGGACATTCAACTTGAGGGGTTTGGAACATTTAAGGATGGTGCTATATGAATTGAAGCCCCTTCTGAGACCAGCATAGTTTGAGGCATTAGTAATTTGGAAGCTAACAGCCAGACAGCAACAGCAACAGAAATTCGAGAGGAGGATGAGAAAGGCAGAAAAGACTTTAGCAGAGGCTAGGTGGGATAAGGATCAGAGAGTTTGGAGGATGGAGAATTTGCACAGAATTAAGTTGTTTCCGCCAGTTATGCAGGACAATTAGAAGGAAGGAAGGAACGCTACTAGAAAGACTAACAGAAGTCCATCTGAAAGCAGGGAGGCTAGAAAGTCTGCAACAGTGGAGAAGAAATCTGATGATGATGAGTTTATTACACAGTTATTGAGAAATCGCCCACCACCATATACAGCACATGAGAGTGGTCCAGGTACCAGTGCTGATCCAACAGCTCTGACACAGGTTGATGGTAAAATGAATCCGATGCAAGTTAATGCTAGCCTGACATAGAATGCGATGCAGAGTGGTCTTAATGTGCCTGCTACTCCTGTAGTACAAAGCCAGCTGCTTCCGCCACAGGTTTGGAGAATTTATCTTGAGGTGTCCATTATGGAAATTACTTCGAACTTAATGGTGCCTACGGAACAAGTTTTCCCGAGACTGATGTTGGTTCAGACTAAACCAACTCCACTTTTACTGCCCCAAGTGCAGCCACAGGTAATGCCAAGATTTACTCCAGTAACAGGGACACAGTTAGATATCTCTTCAATGATGAATCGGAACATGGGAGTTACTCTCCCACAGAGCGTAAGTGCCAGACCAACCCCAGAGGCAATATCGCTATTTATTACTGCTGGTCCACCGTACCCTTATTTGCACAGAAAAAACTAATGTAGGTGTACAAGGTGCAATGTACCAGAGTATGATGAGGGGAGGACATAGTGAAAATGCTTGAGTAGTCTCTCCCGTGGGACAGACTTTTGACGGATCAAGATCATTGTTAGACCTCAGTCCATTTGTAGCACTTCTGGATACTATGGCAAGGTCAAACGTTAGCCAGACACTGCAGATCCCAAATGCAGTTGCACAGCAGGTGCCACCAATCCAAGCAAGTAACGTTTCGCTACATGATTTGACAGCTCAGCAGTTGACTGAATGGTTAGACAAGCTGAATACCCCGCAGAGTGCTCCTAAGGGAGAGAAGTGTTTGAAAAATGCCAGGCTAGGCATAGAAGCGGGTGAGCTCATTGAGGGAATCATGGGGGTGAACAGTTTAGAATCCTACACAGAGGAAGAATTGAGATATTTGTGGCCGAAGATTATGAGGAAAGTGAGCCATGTGCATCAGAAACTACCAGACCTGGCAGATAAGTATGGCACATTAATAGAGAAAATGAAGCATTTGAAAAGGAGTTACAGATCATATTTTGAGGCTAAATATTTTGAACACATGAGATGATCCGGAATGAAGGCACACTTTAAGGAATTGCTTCAAAGTGCCCAGACCTGGGGAGCTTTAGACAAATGGGAAAGCAGATGGGTAAAGAAAAGAGACAAGATAAAAAGGGATTCTGTGGAGCTGACTACAAATGTGCATTGGATAAAGATCCAGTGAAAAGTTTACCAATTATAGAGATTCCAGGGGGACTTTTGTGCATGTCCCTTGAAGCAGAAGTGACATTCTATTGTGTACAAATGATAATCTAAGATTGAAAGAGAAGCCAGTAGAGTGGTATCAGCAGGCAGACAGATTTTTGAAACTTGCAAAGTGCCTGTGGGAGAACTTGTACACATTACTAGAGATAGTGGTTCCAGTTGATCTATGGATTGAGTGTAAGAGGACTGTAGATTGGCCAACAAGCGAACCAGAGAGAGACACGAATACAGGTGCACCGTCTCCTGAGGTAATGAAATATTACCATAAGGGGATTACATTTTTGAAAATGAGAATTTCGCCCAAGAATATTGATTGGCAGAGGACGACAGATTGTTGCAGGCTTTCAAGCATTACAGTGGTACAGAGACAATTGAGGCAAGAGACACGATTCATTTTATGTTCAGATTTGTGGAAGGATAGAGACCTGAAATTAGCCAGATGATTAAGAGTCATTTGATTTGCTGGCAAGCAAGGCTGATTGATGAGGTGCTGCAGTATGCGAAATACTGTGGTGATGACATTGAAATAAAGCAGAAAAAGCTGAAAGAAAAGGCGATGGTGATGAAGATTAAAGGAGCTCAAACAGGAATGCAAGGGAATTTTCCACAACAGTTACCCCAGCAGCAGCAGGGAAAGATGATGTTTCAGCCCCAGATGAGAGGTAGAGGTCGTGGAGGAAATGTGAATCATGGTCCAGACTTAGGTAATATAGGGATTCAGAATGATGTGCAGGGAATGAAGAAATTATTGCCATGTCACGTTTGCGGAGTTGTTGCACATTGGAAACGGGAGTGCAGGAAGGTGTTGTTCAGCAAAGCAATAACATCAATTTATTCCAGAACATGGGAGGGCTGAGAGTGAGAGGTCCTAATCAAAAATGTCAAAATAATGTGAATCAAGTGCAGAATTCTCAACACATGCAGCAGTTGCAAATGCCACCTGTACAGATGACACAGTTGCAGCCAATGCAACAGCAGGTTCCCATGGTACCTAGACAGCAAATTCAAATACCTGAAGCCCCAATGTAACAGCAACGGATGATGCTTTCTCAACAGGTCACAGGTCAGAGGCTTAACCAAAGTAATAACACAGTGCACCAATTCCCATTACATGGAGAGAATGGAATAAATGATGATTGGATGAGTGACAGTTCAGATGAAGAGCCATGTGTGCTTGCAACTTCCTTAGAATTAGATTAAAGAGGTCCCTATGTGAAGGGAAAGGTTATGGGTCACAGAGTTTCATTCTTGGTTGACACAGGAGCTACACACTCTACAGTGAGAAGTGCAGAAGTTCCAAACTTGCCCCTTTCAGGTAGAACAGTTCAGATTGTAGGAGTAGCGAATCAGTATTTGACCAACCCAATTACAGAGGTGGTTCAGGTTAAAATTGGCAACTTTCAGGGATTGCACAAATTTTTAGTCTGCAAATGAAGTCCTGTATCTCTACTGGGAAGGGACATGCTGTGTAAAATGAAGTGTTCGATTACTTGTTCAAATGATGGAATTGAGATTCAGACGAATAGTGATGATGAAGATGACCAAACCCCAGAGATGGAGGGAGAAACTACAAATGAGGAGTGCCCTCTGATTGAATTTTTCCCGATGTTCACAAAGAAAGAGCTTCATCCTCATTTGCAGGGAACGGTTAAGGAGAAAGTGTGGTATTTAACAGGAAAAGAAATAGGTCTGATAAAGGGAGTTGAGCCGGTTAAAGTTACTGTAAAGCTGAATGCAGTTTTTCCTCAACTTCCACAGTACCACATGCTGCAAGATGTCCTTATGAAGGTTGCCAGGTAATTTCAGACTTTGTAAAGGAAGGGGTTTTGAAGGAAGTATTGAGCTGTCCATGTAATTCACCAATAATGGGTTTGCAAAAGCCCTGTGGGAAAGTTCAAATTGTCCAGGATTTGAGGAAAGTAAATGTGATTGTGGTCAAATGTTGTCCTATGGTGCCAAATCCAGCAGTGATAATGTTTCAGATTCCATGTGATGCTGAATGTTTCACTGTCATTGATTTGTCGCAAGCCTTCTTTTCTGTGCCTCTTCATGAGGATAGCCAATTTCTCTTTTGTTTCAAATTTTTGGATTGGGTTTATTGTTGGTGCAGAATTCCTCAAGGATTTTCAGAGTCACCTTCCATATTCAACCAGATCTTGAAAAGAAAAAAAATGTTTTACCTATCAGGGCTTATAAAATTATTTTCATAATGTCCCTGCTTATAGTTACATGGCACCTAGCCCTAGCAGCACATAGGGCAAACTTAGGGATGACTTATGTGTAAAAATAAGGTAGTTTAAGACTTTGGAAATACTTTTAATTCCAAAGTCGAATTGGCATGTAACTTTAATTTAAAATCAGCCAGCAAGGCAGGCCTACCATTAAAATGACACTGGGCACCTCAGCAGTGCACCTATGGGGCCACCACCTATGCTGGGGTCCCTAAACCTACATGCCCTACCATATACTAGGGACATATAGTTAGCTGACTCATAAGGAAGTCACTGATCCTATAGTGTTAGACCAGGCTGGAATGAAAGCGTTCGCTGAATTGAGAGAAAGTCTGTGTAAGGCTCCAGCTTTGGGTATGCCTGACTACACAAAACCTTTCACATTGTTTTGTCATGAGCATGATGCATGTTCTTTGTCTGTCTTGACACAGGTCCAAGGAGGTGTAAACTGGCCAGTTGTCAGGGAGACCAGATCATCGGGGCCTGCGTACGTTCCCAACATGTCCACCACTAGACAGCTCCAAAACTCTGATAGAAACATCACAGAGCCTGAAAGAGTCCAAGCGGGGGAAAAGGGGATGAGGAAGGGAACAGCTGGGAAGGAGACCTGTAGGAAGCAAAAGGTTAAACAACACAATATGAAGAAATTATCACATTGATTTTCACTAGACTATGATTCTAAGCGTTGTCATGCTGGAACCATGGATAAGGTAAGAGAGGACTATAACTAGACCTCAAGAAGTCTGGGTACCTGGAAAGGAATCAAGAATGTTTAATGCAATGTTTCATATGAACTTTTAATGAAATGTCACATACTGTCTAGGAATATAAGAACATTCTAGAATAATGAATAATAACAAACATTGCATCTTTACACGAAGAAAAAAGGTAACCTGAAACATTCCCTGGAAAACAATATGAATTATACTAAGGACTTAATATGCACAAAGAACATAACATCTTGAATTTTGCATCTTTGCAGAAAATTCAAAGGCCTTGGATAATTGTGTGTACTTTAGGAAACACTACACATGAAAGTTTTCATTGCCATGAAATGATCACGCACACTGTAAGCGATCTGAACACCTAGGTTTAAATGCGGGAAATGATCGCGCACACTGCAGATTCCAACAAGTATATGCAAATGCCATGAAATGATCGCGCACTCTGTAAGCGATCTGAACATCAAAGTTTAAATGCGGGAATGAATCGTGCACACTTCCGATTCCAACAAGAATATGCAAATGCCATGAAGTGATCGCGCACACTGTAAGCGATCTGAACATCAAAGTTTATATGCGGGAATGAATCACACACACTTCTGATTCCAACAAAAATAGGCAAATGCCATGAAATGATCGCTTACTCTGTAAGCGATCTGAACATCAAGGTTTAAATGCGGGAATGAATTGCGCACACTGCCGATCCCAACAAGAATATGCAAATGCCATGAAATGATCGCGCTAGCCTTTGCCGATCTGAACACCAAGATTTACAAGCTGTAAATGAATCGCGCACACTGCCGATTCAAACAAGAATATGCAAATGCCATGAAATGATCGCGCAAGCCTTTGCCGATCTGAACACCAAGATTTACATGCGGTAAATGAATCGCGTACACTGCCAATTCAAACAAGAATATGCAAATGCCATGAAATGATCGCGCTAGCCTTTGCCAATCTGAACACCAAGATTTACAAGCGGTAAATGAATCGCACACACTGCCGATTCAAACAAGAATATGCAAATGCCATGAAATGATCGCGCAAGCCTTTGCTGATCTGAACACCAAGATCTGCATCACAGCAATGCTTTGTGTACTCTGAAGTAGGCCCCAAAAATCAAGAGTCTCTTAGAACGGGGTAGGGGGCCCAGCCCGACCTCCGTCTTACCACCCTGCTCAAGGATCACCAAAAGAATGCGTGGCAGGCATGGAACATCAAGGTAGGCCTCCAGAACAGGAGCTCAGGAAAATGCTGCTGCTCTGCACCGGGACCTCTGAATAGTGAGCATGTGGAGCTGGGCTGGCTCCATTATATAGAGTCCGGCCTAGCCCACAACCACACCCAGTCATACTGCAGAGAAAACTTCTGGAAGGTCGTAGAAAAGGACCACACCCTAACACACTCAGTAAGTCTGCAGCAATACCTTGCATAAGAATAGTTATTCCAAACATCATTAATAGTGTTTTTCAAGGTTAAAGTTTGCAATGCAAAAGGTTAACATACTGCACATAAACACAATGCATGAATTATGCTCTTGCATAAAGGCTGGGTGTTTGCATTTCAGTCGCCCGTAGAGAGTGCACTGCCCTGATGTTGACACCAGTAGCATATTTTTCAGCTACTTCGGACCCAGTTGCAGCAGCCTTACCAGGTTGTTTGTGTGCAGTTGCAGCAGTTGGGCAAGGCCTTACACAGTGTGAAGGCATTGTGATGGGACATCCCCTGACTATAATGGTCCCTCACTCTATTGAGATTGTACTTACAAGGACGAAAACTCAATATTTGAATGGTGCGAGGTTGACCAGATATGAAACGACTATTCGAGGGTCACCAAATGTGTCTGACTTGTGCACAAAATTGAGACCTGACATTAGAGACACCCTAGTGGAAGAAAATGATCAAATTATCTTTGTTGATGGTTCCTGTTTGAGGGACAATATAGGGACACTCAGAGCAGGATATGCTGTGTGCGCAATTAATGGTATTATGGAAACTTCTTGGCTTCTGCCCATGTAGCAGAATTGGTAGCCCTTACTAGGCATGCCAAGTTTCTGCTCAGCTGAAAGTTACAATCTATATGGGTCGCCAGTATGGATTAGGAATAGTCCATGATTTTGGTTTTGGCCAGTTGTGGTCACAGAGAGGTTTCATGACCTCTTCTGGTTCACCAGTGAGAAATGGTGAAAGGATTAAAGAACTGTTACATGCTATTCAAATGCCTGAAAAGATTGACATGGTGAAATGTAGTGCACATCTGAAGTCGCAGAACTTTGTATCATTGGGAAATGGATATGTGGATCAGGTCGCAAGGTTTTGCGCATTGAACTGCATATTGTTCAAAGATAAGTGGAAACTGTTACCTGAAGAAGACAAAACATGTCTAAGCTTTGCATTAAAAGTAATTGACACCTTGGAGGAATTGGAAATGTTGCAGAATAATGCTGACAGGGAGGTAAAACGTTCATGGAGGAAAATGAAATGTGTGGAAAGACAAGATGAATTGTGGGTTTCAGAAGAGGGTCAATTGGTTTTGCCAAATAGTCTGTTCTCTCAAATGGCTCTGTACTATCACAGTCAAGAACATATTGGGAGGGACGCAATGATTCGATTGTTCAAACATGATTTGTTCAGCCAAGTTTTAGACAGGTTGCTGAAGCAGTTTGCCATTGTTGTGTCATTTGCCAGCAATTGAACACGGGGAATGGGATAGTGATTCATTTGAGCCACATTGGAAGAGCGGGAGGTCAATTCAGAAGAATACAGATGGATTTTATTAAGATGCCTGTGTGTGGAGATTTGAGATATGTGTTGGCGATTGTTTGTATTTTTCGTCCCTGGATTGAAGCTTACCCTACACGAAGGAATGATAGTCTCACAGTAGCGAAACTACTGTTTAGGAAACTGATACCACGTTTCAGGTTTCCGGTCTCTTTAGAATCAGATAGAGTAAGTCACTTCAAGAATGAAGTAATTAATTTACTGTGTGCAGCATTGAACATTGAGCAGAAGTTGCATTGTAGTTACCACCCTGAAGCATCAGGACTAGTGGAACAGATGAATGGTACCTTGAAGTCAAGAGTTGCAAAGATGTGTGCATCCTCAAATTTGAAATGGCCTGACGCATTGCCTTTAATGTTGATGTCAATGAGAAACACACCCTACAGGAAGACAGGATTGTCGCCGCATGAGATCCTTATGGGACGAGCCATTAGGTTGCCAGTGGTGCCTGCAAATGCACTTGTCAACATTACAGATGATATGGTGTTGGGCTACTCCAAAGGTCTGGCTGATGTGGTTCGGTCTTTCTCTCAGCAGGTGGAAGCCACCACACTGCCACTGATCCATCACCCAGGGCACAACCTGAGAGCTGGAGACTGGCTTGTGGTCGGAAACACTTGAGGAACATGTGTTTGGAGCCTCATTGGAAAGGACCTTTCTGTGTACGTCTGACAACTACCACCGCTGTTAAATGCGCTGGAATTCCGAATTGGATTCATAACAGTCACATAAAGAAAGTTGCATGTCCACTGGATCATGAAGAAGAAAAGTTGTTGAGAGTACCAACAATAGTGAAACGAATCTCAGGGCCGGAAAGAGAACAAAAAGGAACTGAGATCAGATCTGAGCCCTTTGAAGGCAGTTCAGTCACTCCTGTGAGAGACGAAGGAGGAGACCTCCAGGAGGGCGACAGAGAGCCTATCTCAATTGAGGCAGCAGGAGAGCCTAGTCTCCAGAAGCAGACGATCTTGACAGGCAAATAGAGCAACTGCCAGACCCAGAGGGGAAGGGAGTTGAGGTGGATCAAAGTCACGGTGATCTGACTCCTCGTGAACTGATTGCAGGTCTGTCAAGAGAAAACACTGCAGAACAAGGAGAAGGTTCAAGTTTGATTCTGAAGAGAACACTGACAAAATGTTCACTGAAAGGAGATAAGTGGCCGGAGTTGCAAGTAGAAAGAGAAAAGGAAGTGGTTGTTGAGGCAACAATCAAGGAAGAACTTAATACAACAAGGAAAGAAGATCTGAGTGAAGGAGAATTGAATGGTGATCGAAAGTTGAAAAGAAAGAGAATAGCAAGTCGAAGATACGCAGGTCCTGAAAGGGCATATGCAACCAAAAGCTAGTAGCAAAAATAATTTTAGCCTTTTTGTTTTGATAGAGACTTTCCAGGTCAGTATTTTGGCACTTGAAGGAAACTGATGAACTGAACTGTTGAAACAATTTGAGAAAATCTGTTGAGAAATAGACTTTTGAAAGTAATTGGAAGAGACATTGATATCCTGATTTGACTTTTGAAACCTGATTTTGACAAGCTGCTTATCGATTTTGACAAGGGATCCCGGAAGTGAGACTGAAAGCTGGGAATAACTGCTGAAAGAAGAGTTGTTTGTTTTTGATTTCTGCTGCAGTTTTTCTAAATTTTCTTCTGCTTTCTGATTCTTTACGGATCATGAGTAACATTAGCCAACAGGGTGTGAATACTGGGTGCTGTAAATATATGAGGATTGGTTTGGCGATTGTGTGTGGGATATTGTTTATAGTGTTGATTGTGGGCATGTCTGTTCTAAATAAGAGTGAAGCCAACCATACTTCAGGTTTTGAGATAACTACTGCACTAACAGCAATAGAGAGGTTTGAGTTAGATGAAAAGTGTTTGCATGGGGATACTGATGCACAAGACAACTTTCTTCTAATGTCTTCTATCGCTTGTTGAGTGAGTATGTTGAAATGATGGATGCGAGGAATTGTTATGTGTGTACGCAGATTCCCTCATCAGTTGAGGAAGGAGTTACGTACCATAGCTTGCCACTAACATATGGAATAAGTTGTAGTCTGGTACTAACAAGATTTTATAACCAGGAGTACATTAAGGACTTCTATTCAAATTTTGACATGGTGTTTTCGTTTGTCCCTATAACTAGGTATTGGAGTAGAGTAGCTAGGGATAATGACATAGTAATAGTTAGAGGTTTCTTTGAACCTACATTGACGTTTGGCACCCCGACGGAGCCCTGCTCATCTGCAGCTCGCGGGAGACCTCAGTCAAAAGTTTACCTTCGGATTTATGGGCATATTTATACTCTGTTTGCACTGAATTGCGTCACTTTTTTTACGCAAATCCAATGCAAACTTAACTCCATATTTATACTTTGGCTCTAGACTTGTGTAGCGCAAAAATACTGGAGTTAACGCCATTTTTTGCCTGCAGGAAACTACCTTGCATCAATGAGATGCAAGGTAGGCGTTCCCGGGCAAAAAATGACTCAAAGGCCCTAGTGCCTTATTTATCCTCTCGTACAAAAATTACTCACTGGAGGAGGAGGGCCTTAAATAATGGTGCTAAGCCTTCTTAGCACCATTATTTAACGCCTGGGTCAGGACAGGCGTTAGGGGACCTGTGGGCCTTTTTCCATGGTCGCAGACCATGAAAACAGCCCACAGGTGCCCTTCCCTACCCACCTTCACCCACACCTGGATGACACCTAAAGATGGGGGGACCCATTCCAGGTAAGTACAGGTAAGTATTTAAACATTATTTTTTAAAGTGCCATAAGGGGGGCCTAACTTGGGCTCCCCTACGTGGCACTGTGCCCAATGGCCACACCAAGGGACATAAATCATGGCCATTGGGCTGGGGGGCATGACTCCTGTCATGCCCATGGGGGTTGTGCATTAAAAAAATGATGCTAGTCAGGTTAGAGTAATTTTTTTTACTCTAACCTGACTAGCGCCATTCATTCCCACACAGCCTCCAGTTTTCCCTACGCCTCCCCTATCCGGTTAGTGTCATGTAGTTTGATGCTAACTGGGCCTTAGCACAGGCTAGCCAGCGCTATGCTTTTTGAGGCAAACCTGCACTAATGCAGGTTTGCGTCAAAAAGTATAAGTATGGGCCTTAGTCGTTTTTCTGGAGATTTTCTTCAGCGGGACCAAGTCGCCAGTCCAATCCGACCTCCTGGAACTGTTCCTCGGATACGCGTCACAGGAGCCCTCTATGGAGATTTTTCCCTTCGGTAACTTTTTCGAGTTGAAAATCCTTTGACCAGGGCAAATCTGAATCTTGATTCGATGTCCCTGGAGCCCTCTTCGGATACACTGCCTGGGAGGTCCCGGTCAACTTCCTACTTTTGGACTTAGTCACTTTTTCAGAGATTTTCTTCACAGGGACGAACCTGCAAGTCAGGCTGGGCCATGATTGAGGCAAGCGGGCTAGAGTTGCTGAGACGGGTCGGTCCCTTTATGGAGCTTTTTTCCAAAAGTTCTCCAAACTTCTGGATCTTCTTTCAGATATTACATTAAGGTTCTTTTGAGGTCCACAGCTCAATCCAATGACCCAGAAGCTCTGAGATGCTCCTTAAGTGTGCAGACTACAATTCCCAGAATGCACCTGGCACCAACTCCTGTTTAGTCACTGGACAGCTGTCAGCTGGTCAGTTTCTTCAGGAGTTGGTGCAGGGGACTCTTATTTGGCAAGTTTTCACCTGTAGCAAACAGGGAGTCCCTCCTTGAACCAGTTGAAACCAGGCAAAGTCGTTCTTGTGGTGGAGCCCAAGTGTGCAGCCGGTGCAGTCCTCCAGAGTGCAGCGTCCTGGTGCAGGTCAGGAGTCCAGCAGGGCAGTCCTTCTTCTTCTGTAGTTCTTCCTTATTGGAGTCTGGTAGGGATCTGAGGCGTGGGTGCAGGTCTGCCAGTTTTATCCTTGCTCCTGGGTGAAAAACAGGGGGGTTCTTGGTTATCCAAACAGGTGCAGGGTCCTTCCCCCTGTGATGAACACTTCCTGGGAAGTGGGGCAAAAATAAATCCCAGGAAGCAACATTCCTCAAACATCCATCATGGCTGAAACTGATTTTTGGAGGTTACATCTTGCTGCGCCCACCCACTGGTGTGGCTAAAAATCTTAAGCACACCCTTCTCCTGCCCTCTCCTAATCTAATCGGGGGGAACCTAATTGTCTGGGTTTGAAGGATGTGAGTGAGGTGCTGGGTTGATCTAAATGACCTTCCCTGCCTTTGAAGACCAGTTTGGCAGCACCCCGCTTCCTGCTTCCCCAACTGCTGAGGGAAGATCTACTTCCCCAGGCACATCCCTTTGTGTTGAGCCAGTTCATTTCACACCTCATCATGACAGGCTGGCCAGGCTGCCTGATACTGGCCAGTCAGAGCAAAGCAGCAAAACACTGTAGGACTGAAGTTGGTGCCTTTTCAGGTAAAGTTTAAAACTCTTTACCTGAACAAGTTATATTAAATCCAACAATTGTAAGTTGTGGGATTTAGCATAACAATTAATTTGATACCAAACTGAAGGTATCTGTTAATTAAGGGGACTTTATAAATGAAAATAAAGTCTCCCCATTCTAGCCTATGGAGGTCATTCACTAAAATCAGGGAAAAACAAATTTGGCTGTTTTACCTATCAGGGCTTATACAATTATTTTCATAAGGTCCCTGCTTATAGTTACATGGCACCCAGCCCTAGGGGCACAATGGGCACAACTTTGGGGTGACGTATATGTAAAAATAAGGTAGCTTAAGACTTTGGAAGTACTATTATTTCCAAAGTCAAATTTGCATGTAACTTTAATTTAAAAGCAGCTAGCAAGGCAGGCCTACCTTTAAAATGACACTGGGCACCTCAGCAGTGCACCTATGGGGGCACCACCTATGCTGGGGTCCGTAAACCTACATGCCCTACCATATACTAGGGACTTATAGGTAGTTTGACTTGGCCAATTATAATTAGCCTGATTTGCATACTCAATTTATACAGAGCACAGGCCCTGGGACAAGTTAGCAGTACCCAGGGCACCATTAGAGCCAGAAAAACACCAGTAAACAGTGAAAACGGGGGCAAAAAGTCAGGGGGCCTTTGCAATCAGCCCTGTTTTCTCACACTGCTGTGGGGAAGTATCAAGTGGGAGAAAGCTTTCTGCCCAGCTGCAACACATCTTGGGCATGATTGGCTTTGCAGGTTTTTCTTGGTCCTTCAAATGTCTTGTAGTTGAACAAGTCTTTTCTAATTCAGAGGTTTTCCAGGGTGGTAGGTAGGAGAAATCCTGCCAGACATAGCCCAGGGCTCCAAATCTCATAAATAGTACTTGGCTATTAGTAATCACTCCATCAGGGGCCTATGTCATGGTCTATTACTTGTGAGCTACAACACCTATGCAGGGGTGGCTTTTAATATTAAAAAGTTAGCTTTAGACCTGTCAACAGGGTATTCTCAAGTGGTGAATTTAATTTTTTACTGCTTCAGCCAGGTTACAATGGCAGGCCTGAAGCCATGCTTGCACTGCCACTGTAGTGGATGGCACAATCTTGGTTGCAGTCCACTAGAGGCATTTAACTTCCAGGTCCAAAGTACACTTTGTGACATATAGTAGGGACCTATAGACAAATTAAATATGTCCATTAGGAGTATGCTAATACAACCATGTTAAAAGTGAGCACATATGCTTTGCTGCTGGTCACCAGAGGTAAAGTGCAGCGAGTACTATAGCTAGCAAGAACAGGCTTCAGCAAAAGAAAACAATAAAAGTTAATCCAGGATGACCTTTACAATATGGAGTTATGCATACTTATTCCAATAGCAGTGACATGCTGAAATATTACTTTAGCTGAGGTCTTGTAAGACCTTGTACCATGTGAGTGTGCTGTCTGTCTTCCTGAAAGATATTTGCACTTCAAGGTTCTAACGGAACAAACCCTAGAGTGGAGTGGATAAACTGTAATCAATATCTGACTATTTTTAATAATTTGAGTACTTAGTGCTTTGTTCTTAGCAAGAAAATGTAGACACCAGACCACGAGCCTTCTCTTCAAGCAAGTGGTTGTAGGTATTGCTGTAATCTCTATCTCTCCTGAAGTGTTTATGATCAATTAATTGACAGTGGTTAGAGTTGGAAGGCTGAGAGATGCTCCTTTGAAGAGTTGCTTTCCAATGACGTCTTGCATTTTAGAACAGACTCCGGGAGAGCTGTGTCGAAAACGGATACTGCTACTATGTCTCTCTAGAGTCAGGGTAGGTGTGGGTCTGTATGAGACTTCTACAGATTGGATTCGAACCACTCATCAGCAATATGCTAATTTCCCTTTAAAAACATTACCTAGTCTACTTTACTATTCGAACTTGCTTGTAAAGAAAGCTACTCCGTTTCTGCTCTAAGTAGACATTTTAGAGCTTCCCATCAGAACTATGAAAAACTTTTGTTCATACTGATGACATGAAATTCTGTGTTTTTCACTTTTATGCAGAACTGAAGGAACCAGTTCCTGTAGGTGATCCACAAAGGCACTCAGACCTCCCACAGCTAAGGAAAGATGTTTGTTTGCTGATGTGCTGGTAACCCATTTAAGCCAAAGGATTCCCTATGTCCATGGTTATTTCCTTGCTGAATTTGGAGGTGCTGAGAAGGGTAGTGCAGACACGTGATTGTGTAATGCCTCCCCCTATGCCAATAAAATGAAACCCTGAAGTGCCTTAAGAATACTAAAAACTTGATAACGGTCCAATCAATCATATGCAGGTAAATGTTCTATGCTAGGTGTCCTTTTCACATGTTTCTTCCATTACAAAGAACAAACTCAATTCACTGCTCCCCCTGGTGATTGTCATGTTTACATAAACCGTATTTATGTTGCTTTGTTTTTCCCATTTACAATTTTGTACCTTTTTTTCAATTTTGGTTTCGCTACAACCTTTGATCCTTTATTAGCATTCTCATCATTTTTCAAATTTTCTGTGAAGTAAGGTGTTGGCTTTTCAGGCGAGGTTTTATTGGACTTTTAAGTTCTTATTTCTTAAATGTGTGTTATTTTGCCTGAAGCATTTTATTTGAGCATTGGCTTGCCACTCTAGTCTAGCTAGCAGATATGGGCCCTCATTACAACATCGGTGGTAAAAGCCGATTACCGCCGTGCAGAAGACCGCCAAAACACCGCCACGGCCGCGGAATACCGCCACAGCTATTATGACACACATCTCGGACACCCACACAACTCCGCCACACCAAAGGTCAGTGTTAAACTGGCGAAAACAATTCCTCCACCGTCACGCCAACAGAAACACGCCCATGCTATCACGACACATGAATCCACACGGCGGTCTTTCAACCGCGGTATTCCATTGGCGGTACACACCGCCGCGCTCAAAATACACACTCATCTCCAAAACACCGCCACATTGGACAATTCCAAATACACCTGATACACATACAAACACCACTCCCACACACCCAACACAATATAAAACACACACCCACATCACCCACAAACCCCTACGACCATAATTCACGAACAAAGGCCAGAGAGACAGAGAGCACACCAATTGAGAACCCCACCACACAGAGGCACACAACACCATCACCCATACAACATTCCACGCACAAAACACCACACATCATTACACATCACCACACACATCAACACTTACACCACCCCATACATCACCCACACCACCCCATGTCACGCCAAAGACACCCCCGGTTTTCTGAGGAGGAGCTCAGGGTCATGGTGGAGGAAATCCTACGGGTAGAGCCACAGCTATTTGGCTCACAGGTGCAGCACACCTCCATAGCCAGGAAGATGGAGCTATGGAGCAGAATCGTGGACAGGGTCAACGCTGTGGGACAGCATCCAAGAAATCGGGAGGACATCAGGAAGAGGTGGAACGACCTATGGGGGAAGGTGCGTTCTGTGGTCTCCAGGCACAACATCGCGGTACAGCGGACTGGCGGCGGACCCCCACCTCCTCCCCCACAACTAACAACATGGGAGGAGCAAGTCTTGACCATCATGCATCCAGAGGGCCTCGGAGGAGTCGGTGGAGGAATGGACACTGGTAAGTCAAATCTTAACTATCATATCCCCCACCCTACCTGCATGCTATCACACACCCCCACCCTCACACCCTCCCCTATCACCCCAAATCCTCCCTAATGTACTAATAACACAAACCACTCATCCCAACACCAAGCCCTCCATGACACAACTAAGCATGGTCACCCCTCACCAAAGCATGCTCACTGCACATACCCAGAACAACCCCCTAACCATCATCACACAAACCCACACACAGGAATGCTTGCCCTGGGGTACACGCACTCCCACCCATTGCACACCATTACACACACACACATGCAATAATCATGCTCTCATATCCCTGCAGGACCACTAAGGAACGTCACCACACCGGAGGGTCCAGACATCTCCACTCCAACCACAAAAGAGGCCCACAGTGACGACAGCAGCTCTGCCCTACTGGATCCTGATGACCAGCCCAGACCATCGTGGGCCTCGGGACAGTCGGTTCCCCTTGCACAGGCACAGCCCAACACTGACCTTCCACCCTCTGGTAACACCAGCACAGCACCCACCCAGCGGGCCCATACCTCCGTACCCAGGACACGTCAATCAGCGGTGTGTCCACCACTACAGGGAACCCAGGATAACCCACCACCCCAACACCAACAGGGACCTGGGGGCAGTGGTAGTGGGTACACGGTCCAGGGGACGGAGGCAAAGGAACACAGGGGAACTGGGAGGGCTGCTGTGCGACAGGGGGTGTACAGGCCAATGGAACCCACTCTCCACGAGGCCCTCTCCTCCATCATGGGAGCATACCACCACTCCCAGGAGACGATGGCGACGGTCCTGGCCAAGTTTCAGGAGACCCAGTGCCTGCAGGAGGAACAGTATTTGGGGTTCAGGGAGGAACTCAGAACCATCAGCTCCGTCCTGGGCACCATCGTAGGGTTGCTGAAGGACATACAAAACACCATGCGGGACACCGTGGCACTCCAAGGGGCCCCTGACACTAGCATGGACGATGAACTGCCCACCACCTCCGCCGGCGCTAGTGGACAGGACGCCCCACCACAGGACCACCACACCAGCACCCCACCCCCTGCAGATGGACAACCACCACGCAAGTGGTCCCTGAGATCCAGGAACAGGACAGAGCAAGATGGCAAGGCCCCCGCCAGGAAATGAGACCACCCTGATTGTCATCCCACTGTCTCACTTTGTTACCCTGTCCATACTTTAACTGCCCCAGCTCCACTTCCTATGCCCATATGGGCAGTGCACCTGTGTGACCAATAGACTGGACTCTGCCATGGACATTCCTCCACCATCCCCCATCACCATTTTACAACCCCCCTCCATTTTTGAGCACTTAAATAAACACCCTTGAACCACAAAACAATCTGGAGTCATTCTGTGATTTGGTAAATTTGTATTATCAATGACAGTGTCAAAATGCGTTTTCCATTGTAAAGCCAACATACCTATGTCACACATCACAAGTCCTTGAAGGATGCAAGCAGATGACACACGTTGGTAACCACACCTGTGAAACCGTCATGGAAAGGTACAACTCAGTGACCAAATAGTGCTATGGAATGACAGACATGATAGAGGTAGTAGTGTGAAAGTGAATGTAATGGTAAGAAAGAAATGTTCTCACCTGTGTGTCACTGGCAATATTGCTGTATGACTGACTCCCTGTTGTCTATGTCTTCTTCCTCAGCTTCCTCCTCATCACTGTCCACAGGCTCCACAGGCTCCACAGCTGCCACAACACCGCCATCTGGACCATCCTCCTGCAGAAAAGGCACCTGGCGTCTCAAAGCAAGATTGTGAAGCATCGAGCAGGCGATGATGATCTGGCACACCTTCCTTGGTGAGTAGAATAGGGAACCACCTGTCATATGGAGGCACCTGAACCTGGCCTTCAGGAGGCCGAAAGTGCGTTCGATCACCCTCCTAGTCCGCCCATGGGCCTCATTGTAGCGTTTCTCTGCCCTGGTCCTGGGATTCCTCACTGGGGTCAATAGCCAGGACAGGTTGGGGTAACCAGAGTCCCCTAACAGCCACACACGGTGCCTCTGGAGTTGACCCATCACATACGGGATGCTGCTATTCCGCAGGATGTAGGCGTCATGCACAGAGCCAGGGAACATAGCATTTACCTGGGAGATGTACTGGTCTGCCAAACATACCATCTGTACATTCATCGAATGATAACTCTTCCGGTTCCTGTACACCTGTTCACTCCTGTGGGGTGGGACCAAAGCTACATGGGTCCCATCAATAGCACCTATGACGTTGGGGATATGTCCAAGGGCATAGCAGTCACCTTTAACTGTAGCCAAATCCTCCACCTGAGGGAAAATGATGTAGCTCCTTACGTGTTTCAGCAGGGCAGACAACACTCTGGACAACACATTGGAAAACATAGGCTGGGACATCCCTGATGCCATGGCCACTGTTGCCTGAAAAGACCCACTTGCAAGGAAATGGAGCTCTGACAGCACCTGCACGTCAGGGGGGATTCCAGTGGGATGGGGGATTTGTGACATCAGGTCTGGCTCCAACTGGGTACATAGTTCCTGGATAGTGGCACGGTCAAACCTGTAGGTGATGATTAAATGTCGCTCCTCCATTGTCAACAGGTCCACCAGCGGTCGGTACACCGGAGGATTCTGCCATCTTCTCACATGTCCAAGCTGACGGTGCCTAGGAAGGACAACAGCGACCACAGAGTCAACAAATTTCCAGGTATGTACCCACAGATACACAGAACACGACACCAAACACAAAACTCTTCCTGTATGTGTGTTGATTGTAGGCCTAGGTATGTGTGACACAGTAGTAAATGAAGCCATGTGGGTCCCTGAAATGGCGGCTGCCTGACCTCTAAACTGGGACAATGGGATGTGAGGTATCTGCGCTGGCGTTGTACACCGTCGCAGTAGGCGGTAGTAGACCGCGGCACAATGCTGCATTTGTTAACATTGGACCCTATGGTCCCAGGAGCCAATGATGAAGTGCGCCAGCGGTGATGATACGCACCGCCGCGGACGTCACCGCCGCGGACGTCACCGCCATTTTCTATCTGTTCAATCACTCGATACCTGATCTTCGACAGGAGAGGACCTACACTGCAAGTGCTGCTGTGACCTCGGTCTGGAAGAGACAATGGCTGCTGCCTCTGGGGAAACGGCCCCTGCCTTCACTGCTCAGGAGTTGGAGAAGCTCATGGACGGGGTCCTCCCCTAGTACACCCTACTCTACGGTCCTCCAGACCAACAGGTAAGTACACAGGGAGCACGTTGTATGGGCTATGCCTGGGTGGAGAGGGCTGGTTGTAAGAAGGAAGGGTGCACAGTTCAGGGAACATGAAGGACTGTGAATGCATGTGCCACATGGCAAGGGTAGGGATGGGGGCCACTCACATCGACGGGGCAGTTGGTAATGACTTCTCTTCTTCCCCTGTGCATGTCATGTAGGTCAGCGCCCACCAGAAGAAGGACATTTGTCATGCCATCGCCAAGGACCTCCGGACCCTGGGGGTCCACCAGAGACGGGGCACCCACTGCCGGAAAAGATGGGAGGACATTCGCCGCTGGAGCAAGAAGACGGCGGAGGCTCAGCTGGGGATGGCCTCCCAACGTGGGAGGGGTGCCTGTCGCCCTATGACCCCCTGATGTTCAGGATCCTGGCGGTGGCCTACCCGGAGTTGGATGGGCGCTTGAGGGCATCACAGCAGACACAAGGGGGTGAGTTCACTCTCATTCTGGGGACTTTGCGCGCAGTGGAGGGGTCTGGGTGGGGGAGGAGGGCTGTGGGTTTCCCTAGGCCAGGGCGACTTACGTAGGCTAGGCCCCTCCAGAATGCAGGCCATGTACCACTCCACCCCACCTCAGAAGAGGGCCAAGTACAGGTATACATGCCCCTGTGGCATCCATGTGTGCAGATGTCCACCATAGCCATGTAGGCCAGATCCCAGGAATTACATCTGTAGTGGCCAAGAGCACGGCGTAATGCAGGGGGCTGCTGTGTCTGTATTGTCCGCCAACGGTAGCGGTAAGCCATGCACTCAACCTGTCTTTCTTCTGTCGTCTCCCCCCTTTTTCTGCTCTACCTGTTCTTGTGTGCATCAGCATCATCAGGCGGAGGTACAGTGGCTCCGGAGCACGAGGGAGCTGCATCCCACATGGCCATGGAGGGCCACACCACAGACTCTGAATACACCAGTGGGACGGAGGGCGAGGGGAGCTTCTCGTCGGGCACAGGATCACCAACAAGCGACACGGAGTCGTCCGCCGATGGGAGCTCCCTTGTGGTGGCGGCACCATCTGTGCCCCCCACTTCTACAGGTACAGCCGCCACCTCCCCTACCAGCACTGCCCTCCCAGCAGCCCCTCAGCGTTCGCCCCGTGCCCGCTCACCCAGGAGGGTGGGCATCACCTTCGCCCCCGGTACTTCAGCCCCTGCCCCTGTCACCCCTGCTGCCCTCAGTGAGGAGGCCATTGACCTCCTCAGGTCACTCACTGTTGGGCAGTCTACCATTGTGAATGCCATCCAGGGTCTAGAAAGGGAGTTGCAACACACTAATGCATTCCTGGAGGGCATTCATTCTGGTCAGGCTGCCCATCATCGAACCCTGCAATCTCTGGCCTCAGCACTGATGGCAGCCATTGTCCCTCTGTCTAGCCTCCCCCCTCCAACTTCCTCCACCCAGACCCAATCCCCTGTTCCCCAGCCTATCTCAAGCACACCATCAAACAAGCATGCATACACCTCAACACACACAAGTAGCTCAGGCAAACATAGGCACCACACAACCCACAGGCACTCACGCAAGCATCACCCACATACAGACACAACAACATCCACTGCCTCCACTGTGTCCCTCTCCTCGTCGTCTCCCTCCTCCCTCCCAGTGTCGTCTACACTCTCACCTGCATGCACTATATCTATAGGCACTAGGACTCACACCAGAACACCCAGCACCACACCCCGCTCACCTGCACTTACTACCCCCACTACCATTTACACGTCCCCTGTGTCTACTCACAGTGTGTCTGTGACGCCCCCGCCCAAAGTACACAAACGCGGGCACCCACACACCCAACATCCATCCACCTCACGACAGCCTCCAGTACCTGCACCCAAAACACCTAAATGTTACACCTCCTACAACCACCTCCTCTTCCTCCACTCCCAGACCCCCTCCAGTTACCCATCCCAGTCTTCGTCAGCAACTCTTCCTCAGCAACGTTGACCTCTTTGCCACCACCCCCACCCCTCCAATTCATAAGTCCCGTAGTAGCACCTCAGCCAAAAAAAAACAGGACCTGTGGTGCGTGTTCAAGGTGTGTGGAGTGCACCGGCCACCAGGGCAGCCAGTGTGACACGGAGCCAAAGCACTGCCAGTCCACCCACTGTGAAGCACCTCAAATTGGAAAGTGGCCGACGGGACAGGGTGAAGACTCCTGGCGGCAAAACTGCACACAAGGGTACCAGGGGGTTTGCAGAGTCAGCTGTGACTCCTCCAAAGGTGGTGAGGGGCCAGAAGAATTCTGGTAAGAGCAGCACGGCGGAGAAGGGCGCCATCCTCCCTGGCAGCCGGGACGACACCGCCAGCACCGTCGTCACTGGTCAGGAGACCACCGCCGGAGTCAGTGCCCAGGAGGGCAGCAGTATTGTCACTGGTCAGGAGACCACCACCTGAGTCACTGCCCAGGAGGGCAGCAGTATCGTCACTGGTCAGGAGACCACCGCTGGAGTCAGTGCCCAGGAGGGCAGCAGTATCGTCACTGGTCAGGAGACCACCGCCGGAGTCAGTGCCCAGGAGGGCCCTGGCAGCCACAGCCCCACTGGGCAATGAGGGAGCGTCATGCCACACACCAATACACAGGTCAGAGACCGCCATGGCAAAGCACCGCTGCACAAGGAAAAGACCGCCATGCTGAAGACCGCTGAACAGGGCAAAGCACCGCTGAACAGGTCAGAGACCACCATGGCAAAGCACCTCTGAACAGGGCAAAGCACCGCTGAACAGGTCAGAGACCGCCATGGCAAAGCACCGCTGAACAGGGCAAAGCACAGCTGAACAGGTCAGAGACCGCCATGGCAAAGCACCGCTGCACAAGGAAAAGCACTGCTGAACAGGTCAGAGACCGCCATGGAAAAGCACCGCTGCTCAAGGAAAAGACCGCCATGGTGAAGACCGCTGAAGAGGGCAAAGCACCGCTGAACAGGTCAGAGACCGCCATGGCAAAGCACCACTGAACAGGGCAAAGCACCGCTGAACAGGTCAGAGACCGCCATGGCAAAGCACAGCTGCACAAGGAAAAGCACAGCTGAACAGGGCAGAGACCGCCATGGCAAAGCACCGCTGCACAAGAAAAAGCACCGCCACATCAAGCATCGTTATCTCATGTGCAGCTGGGACAGTGACGGAACAGGAACCGTCACAGGGAGCCTGATGCAGTCTGGGCACCATTTCCCCTCCAGAACCAGTGGACACATGCATCCACTCTGTCTGTCCTCAACAGGATGAAGCACTCTGGGCACCATTCCCCCTCCAGAACCAGTGGAGACATGCATCCGCTCCATCTGCCCTTAACAGGATGAAGCACTCTGGGCAGCAGTCCCCCTCCAGAACCAGTGGAGACTGTTATCCACTTGAGAGACTGTGGCTTTGCACTCCCCAGGATGTAACAGTGGGCAAACCACCCACTGTAGAGACTTGAGAGACTGTGGCTTTGCACTCCCCAGGATGTAACAGTGGGCAAACCACCCACTGTAGAGACTTGAGAGACTGTGGCTTTGCATTCCCCAGGATGTAACAGTGGGCAAACCACCCACTGTAGAGACTTGAGAGACTGTGGCTTTGCACTCCCCAGGATGTAACAGTGGGCAAACCACCCATTGTAGAGACTTGAGAGACTGTGGCTTTGCACTCCCCAGGATACATCAATGGGCATGGAGCCCCGTTGTGGATCTGGCGTGGTGCTGTAATCCAGCTGAGGTACCAACCCCTTCCCTTCCCCCTGGGGTGCCTGTTGTATTTCTATCTGATGCCCCTGCAGTGTTGTCTCCGTTTGTGGACAGGTATCTAGTGTGGGCCTCGCCCATGGATTTTTGGACCAGTTGTGCACGGACATTGATATGTGTATACCTGCACTACTTCTCATAATGTATATTATTTTGAATGGGTATATATATCTGTATATATTTGGAACTGTATTTTGATAAATTACAATGTTTGGACTGATTTCCTTTTGTCTTTGCATTCTTCCGGGGGGGTTGTGGGTTGTTACTGTGATGTTTGGAAATGCATTGGTGTGTGTGTTGTAATGTGCGAGGGTGGGGGTGGGGCGCTGCGTGTGTGTCCCCCTGACTTTTGCCTCCCCCCTCCCCTATGTCGTAGGTGCAGTACTCACCGTTGTCTTCGGCGCCGCCGTTGCTGGTGTTCGTAGATGAGCAGGAAGACAAGGGCAGGGAGTATTTGTAAATCCGGCTCCATGCTGTCCTCCTTCCTCGTGGAGTGTGTTGAGGTGAGCGTTTTCTCCATTGCAAAAGCTGTTTCCGCCGTGTTTTTATCCACGGTGAATCCGCCCCGGAAAAGGTGGCGGATTGGCGGGTTGTGATACTGTGGGCGGTACATTGTCTTCTGCCTGTCTGTTGGCGGTGACCGCAGCGCTGCTTGTCTGTACCGCCGTGGCGGGCGGTGTGTTAAAGCGGCTGTCTATGTTGGCGGTTTCCGCCACGGTCATAATTCCCTTTTTTTGTCCGCCGGCCTGTTTGCAGTATTACCGCACCTTTAACACCATCCGCCAGGGTTGTAATGACCCCCATGAACTTTAAAACCCAATGAACAATAGGTTGACAATTGTGGACTTAACAGTGGAACAAACCAAAACAAGTATGTTTCTTAAATCACCAGCATTGGTGTAGAATATGTCTTGCAATAGGTACTCCTATTTCCCAAGTCCTTTTCAGAAGTTTTGAGGATGAGCTTAATTGTAGTGACAGAGTGTCATAGTATACCAAAAGCATTTTACAAGTAAATGAAACATAGATATGTCATCAATTCCTTTGCTGATATTTCAATGCAGTGATTCGAATATATAAATGCATTGATGGCCTCATATAATGTGAATATTCCATGTTTGCATGCATTCAGCTGTATAACCATATTATTTTATTTAAAAACAATCTATTTACTTAAGCCTTTCATTTGCATTGCTTTACATTTTTTCTGTAAAACTGTAACAAACAGTAATAGCAATCATGATGACATGCTTGTCACAAACAGGCTTTCCAAACCCTTGATATATTTCCGCAATAGTTGTTGTTAATATGAATACTAGGCAATTTATTATCAGCAATGGTGAAATGCAATGCATGTTGTTTAAGTGTTGTGTCTAATGTGCTTTGAAATTGAAGGAAGGCTATGTTGCACTTGCCAAATAGCATTTACTGCTATAAATATGATTGATGTATGTGTCTGATTCACAAAATGTTATTAATGAAAAGAAATCATAATTCTTGAATCATGACATCTTGTCATGGCGAATAATCTGCATACACTCTCTGATGAAACCTTTGAAATCGAAATATAGTGAAGTTACATTCAGGATTTACAGCATATGCTTCTTGTGCATCAGCACTTCTTTTTGTTTACATATTGGGGAGAGATGTTCATGATTAACGAGAGATTGTTCTCTACATCGCATATCAAAAAATAATCCCCCATCTACATCTAACGTTAACATCTATTTGAGCAAACAGGTAAACACATAACTGCAACAAAAGTTTTTTTTAAATTGTGCATTGATAAGTATTTCGGAGACATGTCACAAAAAATCTCAACTTTGTAGCTATGTAAAGAAACCAGTTGAACTAGACTGCTGGGTTTGAAAATAAATCAATTCATATATGGAATGCAGCGATCTAATAGCATATATTTGTCCAATTATAGTTATAATAAATGTTACCATCTTTTTCTATCATCTGTCTAGTTTCCATCACTGTTACAATATAATTTTTTTTAATTAATAAAATTACCCAACTTAAAAAATATCGTATTATGGGTTACTAATTATTAAACATGGTTTTCATAACTAATTCAAAGAAAATTAATATTTTTTAAATAAAATGTTGTTACATTAACTTAAAAAAACAAACCATTAACATGTTTCATAATTAAGTAAAATATAGGTACACTATTTGTTTTGTTTGTTAAATTATATGTATTTACATTTTTAACTATTTGAAATGATGTAATTGAAAATAATTTCTTAAGGGGTATTATTTTTTCTTCTTTTTGGGAGGATGTTGCAATATCTGTGTTTGTCCATGTGGGATAGTGTTTATTTTTTGGCAGTAGTAATTTACACTTGTACATTTTACTCCAGTCCCTTTTTCAGGTAGTGGACATGTGTAAGTCAACACTTTTGAGTTACGTTACACTTAGATTTTGTGAAAAGCCAAAAGTAATAAAGTTACTCAAACGTGTAATAGCAATTTGCATGTTTACTCACAAATGTAAGTTACCTTTGTGAAAAGCCCCATAAGTGTCTCAAAACATGCATGTGCACTAATATATCTCCCCATGCTTTGGATAACTAACTCAAGCATTCATACTATCAATCTCTGTTGGAAATTGAATAATACTTTCTACTTCACTGAAAATATACTAATTTACTAATTTTGTTAATATCCTCTTTATAAGAGTCGTTCCTGTTCCTTCACATGGTGCCTTATTATAATATAACCCTGGTTGTGTCAGTTTGAGAGAATATTTGAAAGCTCATGTTCATCAAAAACACAACTTCAGAAAGTTTCTCTGAAATATATTAGTTGACTATCGCCTTAGTTTTAGAAGTTCATGTACATGTTCAAGGGAATACTTCAAAGTTTGTTTCCATTAACAACAGGATTTCAGAATACCTCTCTGTGTTCAATTGGTCCAGACAAACTAGAAAGTAACAGATTTCAGTGAGGAAAATCAGATGTCCATGCATTGTGATCTTGAGAGCAACATTGCCATATTAACTGCCTAGAAAAAGATACTATGAACCACAATGTCTCTTGAGAAACATGTGTGAGTTTGCAGTGTGTTGGGAATCACATTTTGTGGCCGACATGCTGCTGTGCAGTGAGTTCTCCATTCTTTTACATCTTCACTCTCAACAGCACCTGCACTACGGGATGACTGTCAGCCTTTACTCCTCTGAAAGACACCATGCATTAGTGTATTTCAAGTAGGGTGAAATTTTAGTAATTTGCTTTCTTGTAATTGTGATAAAGTTACGCAAAATTATGCAACAGTTTGGACTATATTTTAAAACAAAATGCATCCTTGCATCACTTTTTGGGGGGTAAGGATGTATTTAAATTAGTGCACCACAAACAGCAGCTGCAAATTGACCATGAATTGCATTATTCACTGTATATTGTATAGTGAACGGTGCAAAATTACGGGAAATGGTCAATGGTGTGATTTCAGGAATTCTGCATAATGTGAAATTCCCAGAACTGTGAAAATTATGCCAGTGTAATTTAAAGTTCACCCAGGCTCAATTTGACATACTGCTTCCACATACATTGGCGACACAAAACATTAAGCAGAACTTCCATCTTCACTTCCTGACAGCAAGCCCCATCGCTCCTAAATGCATAATTCATTAACGCCCATGCCCATAATAAACTAGAATTGAATTATAAGGACTCACCTGGAACCATCTTGCGACTTCAGCCTGATGTAGTATCATGGTCTTGTATAGGTTTTCAAATAGCAGTGTGGAATAATGGAATTGCTATTTCACAAAACTGCACTTAATATCTAATTTGGGTATTGTGTTACCTGGGAAGCTCCTTTGTTGTTTTCAGATATTTCACAAAATTACAACCTTATTGCTTGTAGAATCCCCTTATTTGCCAGCGCAAAATAGTCTCTCATAGGCTAATACCATCTCAATTTGATCCAAGTGGTAGAGGCCATTGTTTTTCCATGATAAAGAGGTCCAAAAGTTACAGCATGAGAGAGCGGGCCAGCAAGAGAACAGAAAGCATGGCTCATGGCAGGGAATGATTCATTCAGAATAATACCTTCTATGAGTGAATATGATGCTTTCAATGCCATGGTTTGTCACAGATGCTTGCTCCCACTCCCAACCACCTCTGGCTATAGCCATTATTGACTGCTCCTTCCACCCCTTTCTCAGGGCATTGACACTCAAGGTGCTGTCCTCACTGCATGACATGAGTGATACCACCCAGGGTTGTGGATGTCAAATAATGCCCAGTTGTTACCCTCCACCCTGCAATTACCTGTGCGGTAAATCCTGTCTTGATTGGGACATGCTAAAAGCTGGGACCATATGCACAATCTGAGTGAGAGGCTACAGAGTATTTCTGAGCATACACTGTGATATCAGAGGATCCTGGGACACAAGAATCTCCAGCAGCATTCAGTTTATAGTTTTGAACAATAGAATGATCCTCACAGGTGTGGCCATGAAATGTTACACCTTTTTCCAAAGAAGAGTTCAATTATTTTTTTGTGTATTGGATCTTTCAATGAGTAAGTGGGAGAATGATGGAGTAAGTGAATGAGTGGGCAAGTGGTAGAGTGAGTGAGAGAGTAAGTGAAAGAGAAAGTATGTGAGCAAGTAATAGAATGAATTAGTGAGTGAGTTATTCTGCACTTCACACTAGCCCCATTTGCACATATTGGGATATGCATAAGAGGGGGAATGGAGGGCGGGATGTTGAGAAAATGCATTCCAAACGTAGGCTACACAATCACAGAATTTGATACAATAACCCTAAATTGATATTGATTCTTAGGAAAACACAATTAGATTTTTATTTTGTTCCCTTAATACTCCTAATATTTACCTTCATGTACAGTTTTTCATAGCTGAGCATAGAAATATGAATTGCATTGTTCTACTAGCATTAATTGTCTATTAAAGTCTCTACACATCTAGTTGCTCTTTCTCAATGTCACATGAGGCAGCATTGTTTTACTTCAAAAACAATTTTTAAAATAAGAATTCAAGCAAGAGTACTTCATTTCCCATCATCCAGCTGCACAGGAAGTGACATTACTGCATGTCCCTTCATTCAGCTGCACAGGAAGTGATATCATTCACTGCTTCTTCCTGCTTCAATCAACCTATCAGTTCATCCCAAGCAGAGGAAAAGCAAAGACAAGGACATCACCTGTTTAGATCTGTTAGGGCCAGGAAGAGCCTTGGGTCAGAACCCATGTTCCCATGAAACTTACACAGGGTCTTTTTGTACTATAAATGATGTAACATCATGCGTCTGGTGGTGGCTTCAGAAGTACATTTGTATTTTTGTCTAGTCTTCCATGCTCCTCTTGCTTTATGAGATTTACAACCAGCTTCAATGTGGCAATGTCTTAAAAAATGCAGGTCCTACTCAGCCCTTTCAGGGGGGTCTAATGGGCACACATTCTCGGTCAAATACTAGGCTTCTTCAACTAAAGATATTAGCGAAACATGTATATTGGACAATGTAATATCATATACAAATAATCTAATTACAACTGGCTTAGTATATTGAGAATGGAGCACTAATGCAGTTGCACTTTTCTTTCTGTCTCATTATCTCCCCAACAACTTTTTTTTTCTATTGGGGAAAGCCCTTTATTCACATGTCCAACAACAAGGAGATCATCCATTCTCCTTCCCATCTAGGAAGTGACGGAACTCTAACCCTTGGCTGGATTAACGTACCAACCACTTCCATGGAGGAAGGGTTTGGATTGTAGTTTTCAATGCCCACAAACATGGGTGTCTGTGGGTATTCACAAGTTTAAAAGACTAATCACTCCTTGCAATACCCACCTTTCTCTCCTGGTGGGAGGGGTACTCCTACAGATTTATCCAGAAGATCCACAGTAGTAAATCCATTTACATTTGCTAGGAATCTTTTGTTGAATTCCTGGCATGCATAAATGAGGCCTTTCAGCTGCAAACATATATTTATATCCAAAAATACTTTTGTGAATCTGGCACATGCACTTCATCTGGTTATATTTTCTGATAGACACATAACCAGTGAATGCAGGGAAGAAAGTAATCTTATTTTGGTTTCATATAAAACTAGCCTTAACAGAGTGGCCGATCCGACCATCACTTGTTTTACCTCCTCAATACTAATGCCGATTTCAGGAGGACATCAGGCCAGAATTAATATTGACAGTGACAATCTAAATATCTTTGATATTAGCATTGATGTTATTTTGAACCTTCTCTGATCCATCCACTTGACTCTCCTTTATCGCTATCTATGTAGCCTATGCCCATCCTTTTTGTATTGTAAGCCATAGTAATGTAACTGCTCCTACACCTTAGGTAATGTAAAGCACCCCAAAACCTTACAAGCTATAAAGTGTGTAAGTAAATAAAATTAGCCCGATGAGGAGCCCAAAAGTACTTTCCTTTTCAACATTACTTACTTTCCTGAGCTGCAGAAATCACACCTTCTACCCTCCTTTTTAAATTAGCTAAATATCAACTTTTTGGGTGACTTTAGAAAGTGGGCAGAGGAAAGACAGTGTTTACTCTCTCTGGTTTTTTTTAGCACTCAGAAAATCCTATCCCTGTCAATGATGTCCACCATTTGGTAAACTATGCTGGTAATGATGGTTTCCACTGGTAGCTCCTTACATTTAAAGGACCCAGGGCTACATGTACGAAAGAACTGTTTTGCAACTAGCAAATTGCGAGTCAAAGTGACTCACAATTTTCAAGTCGCAAAACCTTATGTGAAACAGTGTCAATGACACTGTTTGCGATTCGCAAGGGGGTCGAAAATGCCCTACCTCATGAATATTCATGAGGTAGGTTGCAATTTGCAACTCCCTTGGGAATGGCCGCCCTCACAGGGATGGTGGCCTGCTGGAGACCGCAGACCACCATGTCTGTGACTGCTTTTAAATAAAGCATTTTTCTTTTAAATGCAGCCCGTTTTCCTTAAAGGAAAACGAGATGCATTTAAAAAACAAAAAATGAAACATTTAGGACCACTACCTTCTCTGAAATTTTTTTTTTACTCCATTCACAAAGGGAAAGGGGTCTCATGGGGACCCCTTCCCGTTTGCGAATGGGTTAGCACCACTGGCGCTAACTGCGATTGTTTTGCAACCACATTCGCGGTCACAAAACAATGATACATGGGACTGCGACTCGCAATTAGGAAGGGAACACCCTAAATAGTTTACCGAATTGCAAAAATGGGTTTCAAAATACCAAAGTGCATTTTGCACATTGCAAACGGCCCGATTCGCTGTTTGCGATGTGCAAAATGCTACGTACATGTATCCCCATGAGACTAAACACTGAATGATTAGCAGGTGGGTCATTGATCATTTCTTGTTGCAAACTTTATAATAATGATCAAAGTAATTAGAACATACTAGTGCACCTGATAATGAGTGATAATACAACCCTCAAATATATATAGGGGGTCATTCTGACTCCCGCCGGGCGCGGTCACCGCGCGCCCGGCGGGAGCCGCCAAAATACCGTACTGCGGTCGGAAGACCGCGGTGGGTATTTTGAGGTTTCCCCTGGGCTGGCGGGCGGCCTCCAAAAGGCCGCCCGCCAGCCCAGGGGAAACCGTCCTTCCCACGATGAAGCCGGCTCGTAATCGAGCCGGCGGAGTGGGAAGGTGCGACGGGTGCTGTTGCACCCATCGCGTATTTCACTGTCTGCCAAGCAGACAGTGAAATACTCGTAGGGGCCCTCTTACGGGGGCCCCTGCAGTGCCCATGCCAGTGGCATGGGCACTGCAGTGGCCCCCAGGGGCCCCGCGACCCCCCCTACCGCCATCCGGTTCCCGGCGGGCCGACCGCCGGGAACTGGATGGCGGTAGGGGGGGTCGGAATCCCCTCGGCGGCGCAGCTAGCTGCGCCGCCTTGGAGGATTCAAACGGGCGGCGGTACACTGGCGGGAGACCGCCAGTGTTGCCGGTCTGACCGCGGCTTTACCGCCGCGGTCAGAATGCCCTGCGGGGCACCGCCGTCCTGTCGGCGGTGCTCCCGCCGACCCTGGCCCCGGCGGTCTAAGACTGCCGGGGTCAGAATGACCCCCATAGTGTCTTAATGAGTAACCTGATTACCTTGCAAAAATATACATTTGTGGCAATATATTATGGGCATATTGCTGTGTTTTCATTTAGTATGATTGTTGATTGCATTGTGAATGACTATAAATGTAAATGTCTAATATGATGTTTTGTGGCGATCTGCATCCTTGAGACACTCCTGGAACTGAAAAGAAAGATTTTTTGCTGTCACTTAAAACACTAAAAGATCTGGTGGGTATGTTAAGTATGGAACAATTCCTTGTATTCTTCAATAATGCAGTAAATACTGTTTGTGAGGCTTACTGTTGGGCCTGGCCCTCTCTGCAGGGTCACCCCAGACATTTTAGCCCAGATTTAACAAATATGATGTACATCTGCACTAGCAGAAATGTGCGTCAAAAAATGTACAGTGAGCGAATGTCATTTCCTTGCGACATGTGTGTCATATTAAAAAAATTACACACAGTGGCAGTAAGGAATGGTTAGTGTAAAAGAAATGATGCTAACCAGTGTGACGTGCCGTAAGAAAAAATGACGATAATGCTGCAAAGGTACCTTTAGACCATTGTGCAGCACATTTTTTGACAGAAAATGGGTCAGCGCAATGTTTAACCACACTTTAACTACAAACAAAAGAGCCCCAAAAATTATAATCAACTACCCCACCTACCCCCAAAAAATCCTACAGACTACGCTACCCCAAGACAAACATCCCACAATACAATAACAATAACAGGACAAAAACACTACACAAGACTAAGGAAAAAGACTAAAAGCACAAAACAGCAACAGGACACAGCACAAAACTTTCCACAACCACCACTCCTCGATTAGCACCAGCCCCACACACCATTGCACTATCACAGCCAAAAAGACTGCAAAGTAAAAGTGAAATCACTGTACTGTGTATGCAGCAAGGAAGTCCTGTTTCATCATTTCCGGGACGTGTGCATCATGGTCCTGCACTGATTTTTTTCCCATTAAGGCTGACAAGGCCTGACGACTTGCTATTGACACGCAGAGGCCAGGTATCATTTTTTTGAAGGCTGACAGGGCTTGTGGACATTTTTGAATAGCGTTGTATGGAATATTGCGTTTGCATCAAAATTTGATGAATAACGGGAATGCGTGAATTTTGTTGGAAAGGCTTACAGTGCACCTAGATTCACATACCATGTAACAGGGGCTATGTATGTATGTAATCAGTAAGGTATGGCTACCTATGTGTATGTGTGTTCTTATTGTAATGGTAACATGGTACCATATGTTTGTATGTATGTGTGATGAATGTGATGACTGATCCGTTTGCATATGTGATTGTGTTGGTAGACTTTGTCAACACACGGGCTACCACATGTGTCCTAGGAGTGTACATATGTGATGTAACACATTTGTGGGTCTACCACATTATCATGTCTGATTTCCAAATGCACGTTTGTCAACAACACAATAGATAGGATGGGGTATGTCCAATACATGGTGATGCATGTGATACCCTTGACAAATCGTACTCAGAGGATGTAGTGGACTATGGCTGGGTCGATTTCACATAACCCATGGCAATGGGAGTGCCTGTGTGTCTACACTGTGATGTGTTGTATGGGTCAAGGTTCATGATGCTATGCTACATGTGTAACACATGGTTCCCCATGCATCTATGATGCAGGAGATGGTGTACTCACATGTGTCAATGAAGTTTGGTATGTGATATGTGTGTGGAAAAACATGTGTAGTGTCATGTGTGTAAAGAATGCCACAGCAGTGTGTTCATGGGATATGAAACCTCACAAATCTATCTTCCTGTCTGGACATTTGTTGGCAATTGTTAAATGGCTATTTAGTCATATCAGTGCCAACTATGTTTCTGTATTTGGGAACACATCTGAAGGTCATTTAAGTCTATCAATGATCATGTGATGCAAATGCATTTTCATTAGTGGGAAGTTGACTTTTGTGCAGACTCCAACACACAATATCAGGCCTCTTCCATTGAATTGATACATGTGCACTGTGAAAACAGACATATGTGTGCAAGGGACAAACTATGTACATACAATCGACCACAACATGTTTGTCATGACTGTCACATACAATGGCTTACAAATGTGTAGCAGGGTAGCAGTTCGGCAATGATGGCACCCAAGTCATCATTGTTACAATGGGACTTTTTGTGCCCATACAGACCCATGGTTGCATGTGTTGATGCAGGTAGATGGTGCTCCACTTAGCTCTGTCCACTGTGCACATTCATAAGGCCCCTGGATGTGTCAAGACTTAATGTAGCATCTGCATGGGACATGGGAGGTTTTGGTCAGGGATTTACCCTCTTCTTGACAGCTCTTCAGCAGAGCAATGCGCAATCCCTACAGTCCAACAACTGCACAGATGTGATCACATGGCCTGGGATTTTCTATTTCCTTTGGGGTACTTGATGTCAGGTTTGCCCTATCATGTATAGGGGACTGGCTGCTTATACGTGTGGTACGTGTCATCATCATCATATGTAATCTGTCACTGCCTTCTGTCAGAATAGTATGCAATAACAATTTGCACTATGCCTACTTAATGCCTTCAAGAGCCACATAAGTGTGAGTTATGTGACACTGATGTGTAGCATGGAGGCGCTAGACCAGCTTACATCACAACTGTTGTGCTCCTTTTTTGCTCTCTGAGGTATGAGCAACATTACAATGGTATAGTAGTGGAGACCGAGTACACCATGGACATTCTGGTGCAAAGTGATATTTACAAGGTGATATTAGTTGTACAGTGTCTAGGTTTAGAAGTTCTGTATAATTTATTGTCTCCTGCGAACTCCAACTGCAGTGATTTGTTGTTCCCCCTCCACCTGTGCTGCACCATTGTCATCCTCCTCCTCATCTCATCTACCAGTTCATGGGGCATTAGTCAGAATACATATGTTATGAACGATAGCACATACAAGGATCATCTTGCATACCAGGGGTGATGCATAGAACAGGCTTCCTCCTGTCAGGGCCAGGCACCTAAACCATGACTTCAGGAGCCCAAATGTCCTTTCCACCAAATTTCATGTCCTTATGTGCCCTTCTTTGTATGCCCCTTCTTCCACCGTTGTAGGGTTGACAAAAGGAGTCATCATCCATGGCTGGGTGCTGTAACCTTGGCCGGCTGCATAGGAATGAGAGAACATGTGTCAGTCATGCTTGTTTGTGGTTTTGTATGTGCTATGGCAGATGTTAGTTTTAGGAGGAGTGGTGACTCAGACTTGCTTCTGGTATTGTGTGCGTTCCTGTTTTGTGGAATGGTTGCATCAGTGTGTGGTGTTGGACATTACTGTCAAGGGTTGTGGCTCAGGGACCTGGTGATAGTCAAATTAAATCTGGACTGACAGTTCAGTGTTGTGTTGTCCATATTTGTGCCTGTGTGCTAATGGTAGTTGAACTTCCCACCTCCTTGCACCACAATGGTGTCATTTGTATTGACACCATGGTAGCCATACAAGGCCAACTCAGGCCTCCATGTTAACATGTGACACTATGCATGCAGTGTGACACTTAGTGACCCTTTGTGGCATATCATGCCTGTACCAGCCATCATGTGTACAAGGGTGAGATTCATACAATTGGAGGAGTTACAAAATTGGTGCACAGGAATCTCCAAGGTTCCTATACATGATTTATCTCAGACATGTTCAACACCTGCACAGAGCAGGTGTTAGGAGGGGGCACACCATTGTTTTGAATGGGTCCCTATGTACGGTGCATGAAAGGTCAGGTATGTTCTCAATACTCCTCCAAAGTCCTACTATGGCATCGAGTATCTTGACAATATTGCACCTACTCTGCACCATGGTGCGCCGTTTCTTGCATCAAGCGCACACATGGTGGCATTAGGAAGTGCTAATGGGCACAAGTAAAGTGGCGCAGGACTAGGTGCTGCGCCACTTTTCATAAATCTGCCCTATTGACTTTCATGGCTGGTGATGTTATATTACTATGGGGGTTATTCCAACTTTGGAGGAAGTGGTAATCCGTCCCAAAAGTGACGGTAAAGTGACGGATATACCACCAGCCGTATTACGAGTCCATTATATCCTATGGAACTCGTAATACGGCTGGTGGTAAATCCTTCATATTTGGGACAGATTACCACCTCCTCCAAAGTTGGAATAACCCCCTATGTGTGTGGCACAATGCACCAGATAGGTGAAGGTGATATGTAGTGGTAACAGCAAACCTTGGATGGCATTTGATATTGGTACCACCAGAAGCGTCAACACCCTGACAAATGTGGGGCTGTGCCTCTGTGTGACTTTCTTTACATTGACAAGTGCAAGTGCTCCTTTACAAAATGTGTATGTAATTGGCTTATTCATGATTGGCATATTTGATTTATTAGTAAGTCCCTAGTACAGTGCACTAGAGGTGCCCAGGGCCTGTGAATCAAATGCTACTAGTGGGCCTGTAGCACTGGTTGTGCCACCCACAGAAGTAGCTCTGTAATCATGTCTCAGACCTGCCACTGCAGTGTCTTTGTGTGCATTTTTCACTGTAAATTCGACTTGGCAAGTGTACCCACTTGCCAGGCCTAAACATTCCCTTCTCTTACACGTAAGACACCCCCTAAGGTAGGCTTTAGATAGCCCCAAGGGCAGGGTGGAGTGCATGGTTAGGGTAGGACATATAGGTGGTCATTCTGACCTCGGCGGTAAAAGGCGCCTACCGCCGGTCAGAAATCCTCCATAATCCCGCCGCGGTCGCGGAAACCCGCCACGGTCATTCTGACCCGCAGAAGGCAAACCTCCGAAAATCCGACCGCCACAACAGACCGCCAGACCAGCGGTCGGCGGAAAGGTGGAGGTGACAAAACCTCCACCGTCACGCCAACAGAAATACGCCCATGCCATTACGACCCACGAATCCACGCGGCGGTCATTCAAACGCGGTATTCCATTGGCGGGACACACCGGCGCGGTCAGAATACACACAAACGAACAAAACTCAGCCACATTGGACGATTTGAATCCCACACACCTGATACACATATACACACCACTCCCACACACACAATACAATATAAAACACACACCCACATCACCTACAAACCCCTACGCTAAAAAATTCGTAAAGAAGGCAAGAGCGAGACACCAGCATCCAAAAAATAACAGCCACAGCCACTCAACACCATCACCCACACACTATCCACACACAAAACAACACACACCACCACACTCAACTCACTTAAATACACATACTCCACCCCACACATCATACACACCACCCCATGGCACCCCAAAGACAACCCCGCTTCACAGACGAAGAACTCAGGGTCATGGTGGAGGAAATCGTTCGGGTAGAGCCCCAGCTGTTCGGCACACAGATACAATACACCAGCATTGCCCGGAGGACGGAGCTATGGCAGAGGATTGTCGACAGGGTGAACGCAGTGGGACAGCACCCCAGAAATCGGGAAGACATCAGGAAGCGATGGAACGACCTACGGGGGAAGGTGCGTTCCATGGTATCCAGGCACAACATCGCCGTGCAGAAGACTGGCGGAGGACCCCCACCTCAACCCCCACAATTCACATCATGGGAGGAGGAAGTCTTGAACATCCTGCATCCTGACGGCCTCGCAGGAGTCGGCGGAGGAATGGATACTGGTAAGTTGAAGCTTCAATACTGCTTCCCCCCCACCTGCATGCCAAATCAGACCCCAACCCTCACCCCCATCCTCGAACCCCACCCTCACCCCCACCCCCATCCTCACCCCCACCCTCACCCCCACCACCATCCTCACCCCCACCCCCAGCACACCTATTCCCCGCCAATGTCTCACCATCACAACCCACACATCCCAAAACCTAGGCCTGCATGCGTCCACTAAGCATGGACACCCATCACCAAAGCATGCCCAATGCATATACACATCCCCCCCACAAGCCACCCTCACCAAAGCCCCCACACACGAATGCCAGCACTTGGGGACACGAGAACCCACAGATACACCCATATGCCACTCATTGAAACTATAACCATACCTCTATACCCCTGCAGGACCCGACCGTCAACACACCGCGGTGGAGGGGCCAGAATTCTCCACACCCCCCACCCAAGAGGCCGTCAGCGATGACAGCAGCTCTGTCGACCTGGACACCGATGACCAGCCCGCACCATCGGGGACCTCTGGACAGTCGGTTCCCCTCACACAGGCCCAGGCCACTACAGACCCTAACCCCTCTGGGAACACCAGCACAGCTCCCACCCAGCGGGCCCATGCCTCTGTCTCCAGGGCGCGTCAATCTGCGGTGTGTCTACCACTACAGGGCACCCAGGATAACCCACCACCCCAACAACAACAGGGACCTGGGGGCAGTGGTAGTGGGCACACCGGCCAGGGGGCAGAGGCCCAGGGAAACAGGGGAACTCGGAGGGCAGCTGTGCGACAGGGGGGGGAGGAGAGGCCCAGGGAACCCACTCTCCACGAGGTCCTCACCACCATCATGGGAGCATACAACCGCTCCCAGGAGACGATGGCGACGGTACTTGCCCGGTTCCAGGAGATCCAGGCACTGCAGGAGGAACACTATCGGGGGTACAGGGAGGACATCAGAGCCATCAACACCACCCTGGTTACCATGGTAGGGCTGCTGCAGGACCTCGTAAACACCAGGGCGGACACTCAACAACACCCAAGGGCCCCTGCCACTAGCCTGGACCAAGAACAGCCAACCACCTCCGCCGGCGCTAGTGGACAGGAGGCCCCCGCACAGCAGCAGCCCACCAGACCCCCACCTCCTGCAGGAGAAGAACCACCCCGCAAGAGGGCCCTGAGATCTCGCAAGAAGACAGAGTAGGATGTCAAGACCCCCGCCAGCAATGGATACCACCTGATGTCATCCCACTGTCCCACATTGTCACCCTGTCCATCCTTGAACTGCCCATGCTCCATCTCTCCACAGGCCTCTGGACAATGCACCTGTGTGACTGTTACTCTGGACTCTGCCATGGACATTCCTTCACCATAGCCCCCACCCACTTGAAACCACCCATCCCATTTTGAGCACTTCAATAAACACCTATTTTGCACCAAAATATCTGGAGTCTGGCTGTGATTTCAATATATTGTAATTGACATGACAGTGCAAATATGTCCTTGTACATGGTGAAGTCAACAAACAGCTGCCACAAAGCTGTAGTCCATGGGGAAACGAAGCACAGGACTCGTAGTGGGGACCCCAGATCTGAAATAGGGAGGGAAAAGCCAAAACTCAGTCATCATACACTGGGGCAAATAGACAGGCAGCAGAGATGCAGGAGAGTAGTTAACATTTACTAAATTATCTTAGAAATGTTACCTGTGTCCTATTGGAAGTACTGTTCAATGATTCTGTCCCTGTTGTCTGTTTCAGCCCCGTCGTCTTCCTCCTCGTCACTCTCCTCAGGTTCCACCGCTGCCACAACACCACCGTCTCGACCATCCTCCTGCAGGAAAGGCACCTGGCGGCGCAAAGCCAGGTTGTGAAGCATGCAGCAGGCCACGATGATGTGACACACCTTCTTAGGTGAGTACATTAGGGATCCACCTGTCATATGCAGGCACCTAAACCTGGCCTTTAGGAGGCCAAAGGTGCGTTCGATCACCCTCCTAGTACGCCCATGGGCCTCATTGTACCGTTCCTCTGCCCTGGTCCGGGGATTCCTTACTGGGGTCAGTAGCCACGACAGGTTGGGGTACCCAGAGTCCCCCACTAGCCATACACGGTGTCTCTGTAGCTGTTCCATCACGTAAGGGATGCTGCTATTCCTGAGGATGTAGGCGTCATGCACTGACCCTGGGAATTTGGCATTTACATGCGAGATGTACTGGTCAGCCAAACACACCACCTGGATGTTCATTGAATGGTAATTTTTTCTGTTCCTGTACACCTGCTCCCTGTCTCTTGGGGGAACCAAAGCCACATGGGTCCCATCAATGGCACCAATTACGTTGGGAATATGTCCAAGGGCGTAGAAATCACCCTTCACTGTAGCCAATTCGCCCACCTCAGGGAAAATGATGTAGCTCCTCACGGATTTCATCAGGGCAGACAACACTCTGGATAACACCTTCGAAAACATGGGCTGAGACATCCCAGAAGCAATTCCCACGGTTGTCTGAAATGACCCACTTGCCAAGAAATGGAGTACTGACATGACCTGCACCAGAGGGGGAATCCCTGTGGGTTGGCGGATGGGGGACATCAGGTCGGGCTCCAGCTGGGCACACAGTTCATGGATAGTGGCACGGTTAAGACGGTAGGTCAGGATAATGTGGCGTTCTTCCATTGTCGACAGGTCCACCAGCGGTCGGTACACGGGAGGATTCATCCGTCTCCTCGCCCAACCCAGCGGACGGTGCCTAGGAAGGACAACATGGAGCACACAGTCAAGCAACCCACAGGTACGTACTCACAGCTAGCACAGTAAACGATTCTCTATGCAGTGAATGGCGTGTCTGAGTGGCTATGCAAGGCCTAGGCCTGTGTGACGCAGTTGAAATTGAGCCATGTGGGCCCTGGAAATGGCGGCTGCCTGACCTGTGAAGTGTGACAATGGGATGTGAGGTCAATGCGCTGGCGTGGCACACCGCGGCGGGCGGCGGGCCAAGACCGCGGCGCCAAGCCGCATTGGTTAACATTGAAGCCTATGGGTTTCAGGAGCCAATGGCGAAGGGCGCCGGCGGTGGCGGGACGCACCGCCGCGGTACGCACCGCCGCGGACGTGACCGCCATTTTCTATCTACTTATCCACTTGCGACTTGAACTTTCACAGGAGAGGACCTATACTGCAAGTGTTGCTGTGACCTCGGTCTGGAAGGGACAATGGCTGCTACGCCTGGGGAAAGGGCCCCTGCCTTCACTGGAGAGGAGTTGGAGAAACTTGTGGATGGGGTCCTCCCCCAGTATGCGCTACTCTACGGTCCTCCAGACCAACAAGTGAGTTTAATTCAATCTGGATTTGGGGCCACGGGCTGGCTTGGGGGCCTGGCGGGGGGCCTGGCGGGGATGGGGGGCATGTTGGGCCTGGCGGGGGGCATGGCGGGGGGCCTGGCGGGGATGGGGGGCATGTTGGGTCTGGCGGGGGGCATGGCGGGGATGGGGGGCATGTTGGGCCTGGCGGGGGGCCTGGCGGGGATGGGGGGCATGTTGGGCCTGGCGGGGGGCATGGCGGGGGGCCTGGCGGGGATGGGGGGCATGTTGGGTCTGGCGGGGGGCATGGCGGGGGGCCTGGCGGGGATGGGGGGCATGTTGGGTCTGGCGGGGGGCATGGCGGGGGGCCTGGCGGGGATGGGGGGCATGTTGGGCCTGGCGGGGGTCCTGGCGGGGGGCCTGGTGGGGATGGGGGGCATGTTGGGCCTGGCGGGGGGCATGGCGGGGGGCCTGGCGGGGATGGGGGGCGTTGGGCCACTGGAAAGGAAAATGCTGACAAACTTGAACGTGGTATTTCTCCCTCCCTGTACGTGTCACATAGGTCCACGCCCATGAGAAGATCGGGATTTGGCGTGCCATCGCCAAGGAAGTCTGGACCCTGGGGGTCCACCATCGACGGGGCACCCACTGCCGCAAGAGGTGGGAGGACATCCGCCACGGGACCAAGAAGACCGCCGAGTCTCTGCTGGGGATGGCCTCCCAACGTAGGCGGGGTGCCTGCCGTCAACTGAGCCCCCTGATGTTCCGGATCCTGGCGGTGGCCTACCCTGAATTGGATGGGCGCGTGAGGGCAGCACAGCAGACACAAGGGGGTGAGTACAAGCATTATCTACTCTGTTGTCGCGCAGTGGAGGTGTCTGGTTGGGGGAGGAGGGCTGGGGGTCCCCCTAGGCCAGGGCGATATCTGTAGGCTGGGCACCCCCGTAAGCCCCTGTGTCCCCAGCCACCACCCTCAGTAGTTTGTCAGTACAGCCATCCCTGGGCCGTGTCATCCATGGGTGCAGTTGTCAACTCTAGGCGTGTAGGGCATGTTCCACGGAATGCGTAGCGGACCCCAAGTGCGCAACTTAGTGCAGGGGGCATCTGTGTCTGTCATGTCTGCTAACTGTACCGGAGATCCATGTACTCAATATCCCTTTATTTCTCTCCCCCCCCCCTTTTTGTTTGTCTTTCTGTGCTTGTGTGCATCAGCATCATCAGGCGGAGGAGAAGTGGCATCGGGGCAGGAGGGAGCTGCATCTCACATGGCCCAGGAGGGCCATGCCACAGAGTCAGACTGGACCAGTGAGACGGAGGGCGAGGGGAGCTCCACGACGGGGACGACTGGACCCTGCAGCGACACGGACACGTCCTCGGAAGGGGGCTCCCTTGCGGGGGTGGCACCATCCGTGCCCCCCGCCATTACAGGTACAGCCGCCACCCAGCGCACCATCTCCGCCCTCCCAGCAGCCCCTCAGCGTTCGCCCCGTGCCCGCTCTGCCAGGAAGCCGGGCATCTCCTTCGCCCCAGGCACCTCAGGCCCTGCCCCTGTTACCCCCGCTGCCCTCAGTGAGGAGGTCATTGACCTCCTCCGAACGCTCATTGTACCCTTTTGAATGCCATCCAGGGGGTGGAGAGGGAGGTTCATCGCAGCAATGCGTACCTGGAGGGCATTCATTCGGGTCAGGCTGCCCATCAGCGATCGTTCCAGGCTCTGGCCTCAGCACTGACGGCAGCCATTGTCCCTGTCTCCTGCCTGCCTCTACTAACTCCCTCCTCCCAGTCTCCTGTTCCTCTGCCTGTCCCACCCACACCATCAGACCAGCCTGCACACACCTCAACACCCAAGAGAAGCTCATCCAAACATAAGCACCACAGATCACGCAGACATTCACACACGCAACATTCCGATGCAGACATGCCAACAGTCACTACCACCTCTGTGACCCCCACCTCCTCGTCTCCCTCCTCCCTCCCTGTGACGTCTACACTCACACCTCCATTCACCTCACCATCAGCCAGTGTTTCCATCACCAGCACACCCTCCACTCCAGTCCGCACACGTGCAGTCACCACCCCCACTGCCATTTACACGTCCCCTGTGTCCTCTCCCACTGTGTCTGTCACCCCCTCTTCCACACCACACAAACGCAGCCACCCACCCACCCAACAGCCATCCACCTCACGACAGCCTATCCCTCCTGCACCTGCACCCAAAGACAGCAAACGTGACTCACCTACAACCACATCCTCTCCCTCCACTCCCATTCCCACTGTACCTACCACTCTCCATTGTCCCAAGAAGCTCTTCCTCGCCACTACTAACTTCTTTCCTGACCCTGAGCCCCCCCCTCCTTCTCGTCGGGGTAAGAAGAGCACCTCAGCCACCACCAGCCCTGCAGCCCCCTTGACAAGGGTGCAGGGGTATTGGAGCCCGCCAGCCCGCATGTCTGGATCTTCGCCCAGCAGCAAGGGGACAGCCAGCCCACCCCCTGGGAAGAGGAGCAGAAGGCGGAAGGGGCGCCGCAGGAGCCCGCCTTCTACATCCCCCCCGGACACCACCCAGAGACAGTCACCAGCCACAGCTCCAAAGGGAGGAAAGGGACACAGGCCCACGACTAAGGAGGGCAAGGGCAGCAAGTCGGAGAGGTCAGGCAGCAGGCCTGCTGCCCAGGAGGAGCCCACAACCCCCAAAGCCGCTGCCCCGGGAGGAACCGGCACAGCTGCCCTGGGAGAGCCCACCACCCCCATAGCCGCTGCCCAGGGAGGACCCAGCCCAGCTGGCCAGGAGGGCCCCACCACCCACAGCCCAGGTGGGCAGTGAAGGAGCACCATCCCCGCTGCCCAGGAGGGCACCACCAGGCAATTAGCAGTTGGCCATAGACCGGCCGCCGTCTCAAGAACCGCTGAACTGGGCCCTTCAAGGCAAGGACCGCTGAACTGGGCCCCGCCGTCTCAAGAACCGCTGAACTGGGCCCTTCAGGGCAAGGAGCGCTGAACTGGGCCCCGCCGTCTCAAGAACCGATGAACTGGGCCCTTCAGGGCAAGGACCGCTGAACTGGGCCCCGCCGTCTCAAGAACCGCTGAACTGGGCCCTTCAGGGCAAGGACCGCTGAACTGGGCCCCGCCGTCTCAAGAACCGCTGAACTGGGCCCTTCAAGGCAAGGAGCGCTGAACTGGGCCCCGCCGTCTCAAGAACCGCTGAACTGGGCCCTTCAGGGCAAGGACCGCTGAACTGGGCCCCGCCGTCTCAAGAACCGCTGAACTGGGCCCCGCCGTCTCAAGCACCGCTCCGCTGGGCCCCGCCGTCTCAAGAACCGCTCCGCTGGGCCCCGCCGTCTCACGCACCGCTCCGCTGGGCCCCGCCGTCTCAAGAACCGCTGAACTGGGCCCTTCAGGGCAAGGACCGCTGAACTGGGCCCCGCCGTCTCAAGAACCGCTGAACTGGGCCCCGCCGTCTCAAGCACCGCTCCGCTGGGCCCCGCCGTCTCAAGAACCGCTCCGCTGGGCCCCGCCGTCTCACGCACCGCTCCGCTGGGCCCCGCCGTCTCAAGAACCGCTGAACTGGGCCCTTCAAGGCAAGGAGCGCTGAACTGGGCCCCGCCGTCTCAAGAACCGCTGAACTGGGCCCTTCAGGGCAAGGACCGCTGAACTGGGCCCCGCCGTCTCAAGAACCGCTGAACTGGGCCCCGCCGTCTCAAGCACCCCTCCGCTGGGCCCCGCCGTCTCAAGAACCGCTTAACTGGGCCCTTCAGGGCAAGGACCGCTGAACTGGGCCCCGCCGTCTCAAGCACCGCTCCGCTGGGCCCCGCCGTCTCAAGCACCGCTCCGCTGGGCCCCGCCGTCTCAAGAACCGCTCCGCTGGGCCCCGCCGTCTCACGCACCGCTCCGCTGGGCCCCGCCGTCTCAAGAACCGCTTAACTGGGCCCTTCAGGGCAAGGACCGCTGAACTGGGCCCCGCCGTCTCAAGCACCGCTCCGCTGGGCCCCGCCGTCTCAAGAACCGCTTAACTGGGCCCTTCAGGGCAAGGACCGCTGAACTGGGCCCCGCCGTCTCAAGCACCGCTCCGCTGGGCCCCGCCGTCTCAAGCACCGCTCCGCTGGGCCCCGCCGTCTCAAGAACCGCTCCGCTGGGCCCCGCCGTCTCACGCACCGCTCCGCTGGGCCCCGCCGTCTCAAGAACCGCTTAACTGGGCCCTTCAGGGCAAGGACCGCTGAACTGGGCCCCGCCGTCTCAAGCACCGCTCCGCTGGGCCCCGCCGTCTCAAGAACCGCTCCGCTGGGCCCCGCCGTCTCACGCACCGCTCCGCTGGGCCCCGCCGTCTCAAGAACCGCTGAACTGGGCCCCGCCGTCTCAGGAACCACTGAACTGGGCCCTTCAAGGCAAGAACCGCTGGCCCTTTGGCAGACGTGGCAGGGCAGGATCTATCTCGGGCAGGGCTGCAGGATGTCCTCTGGCCAACTTGCCTCCTCCAGTGGCAGTGGGGTCTGTTATGGACTGTATGGACTGTGGCTTTGCTCTCCCCAGGATGGCCCAGTGGGCAGGCCACCCACTGTATGGACTGTTTGGACTGTGGCTTTGCTCTCCCCAGGATGGCCCAGTGGGCAGGCCACCCACTGTATGGACTGTATGGACTATGGCTTTGCTCTCCCCAGGATGGCCCAGTGGGCAGGCCACCCACTGTATGGACTGTTTGGACTGTGGCTTTGCTCTCCCCAGGATGGCCCAGTGGGCAGGCCACCCACTGTATGGACTGTATGGACTGTGGCTTTGCTCTCCCCAGGATGGCCCAGTGGGCAGGCCACCCACTGTATGGACTGTTTGGACTGTGGCTTTGCTCTCCCCAGGATGGCCCAGTGGGCAGGCCACCCACTGTATGGACTGTTTGGACTGTGGCTTTGCTCTCCCCAGGATGGGCCAGTGGTCATGGAGTCCCCTCGTGGATCTGGCGTCGTGTACTCAAGTGGCTGAGGTGCCCCCCCTTCCCTTCCCCCTGAGGTGCCTGTCCTATTTTCTTTCTGATGCCCCTGCAGTGTTCTCTCCGTGGAGTTCTTGTCGTGGGACTGGGCCTTGCCCCTTTGCACAGGACCCCTGTGATCCACGGACAGTGGTTGGACTACATTTAGTAGCTGTATATATTTTGTACATAGTTTATTTATTTATTGGGATTACTGGTGTACATATTTCAATATATCTGCCCGTTTATGATCTCTTCTTTTGGTCTTTGCATTATTTCGGAGGGGGGTGGTTTGTGGGTTGTGACAGTGATCTGTGGGAATGCATTGATGTGTGTGTTGTAGTGGGTGTGGGTGGGTGGGTGTGTGCCGGTAATCTTTTCCCTCCCCTGTGTCGTAGGTGCAGTACTCACCGATGTCTTCCGCGCCGCCGGGCGTGCTCCTGGTATATGAGCAGGAATAGGAGTGCGGGGATGACCTGCAACTCTGGTTCCATACTGCCGGAATCTCGCGTGGAGTGCGTAGAGGTGAGCGTTTTCCCGTTCGTAGTCTGTTTCCGCCGTGTTCTTATCGGCGGTGCTCCCGCCCCGGAAAAGGTGGCAGATTGGTGGGTCGTAATAGGGTGGGCGGTACATTGTCTGCCGCCTGGCTGTTGGCGGGAACCGCCGCGCTGTTTGTTTGTACCGCTGTGGCGGGCGGAGTGTTAAGTTGGCGGGCTGTGTTGGCGGTTCCCGCCAGGGTCAGAATTGCATATTTTAGACCGCCGGCCTTTATCACCGACCGCCAGGGTCAGAATGAGGGCCATAGTAATGTGTTTTATATGTCCTGACAGTGAAATATTGCTAAATTCGTTTTTTCACTGTTGCAGGGATTGTAACCTCTCATAGGTTAACATTGGGCATACCTTTAAATCTGATTAAAGTGTAGATTCCCTTTGGGAGTGGATGGGCATGTGGAGTTTGGGAGCTCACAATTTAAAAATGCATCTTTTAGTAAAGTTGATTTTAAGATTGTGTGTTTGCCACTTTTAGAAAGTGGGCATTTTTTGCTTATACCATTTCTATGATCCTGCCTGTTTGTGGATTCCCTGTCTGGGTCAGTTTGACAGTTGGGCTGGTTGCACCTCACACTAGACAGTGACACAAGAGGAATTGGGGTATAGTCTGCATTTCCTGATGAGCCATCTGTGCTAGGAGGGAAGGGATGAGTGGTCACTCACACCTGAAAGGGCTGTGCCTGCCCTCACACAATGCAGTCTCCAACCCCCTGGTGAGTGTCTGGGGCCTGGCCTGGGAAAGGCAGGATTTTACAATCAAGAAAGACTTTGCTTTGAAGTAGGCCTCCTTCAAAGGAGAAACTGGGAATAAGGAGGACACCCAAAACCACAGACTTTAAACTTTAAAACACTTCTGGAAACCAAGAGGAACTTCTGCCTGGAGAAGAACCGAAGAGCTGAGGAAGAAGAGCTGCCCTGCCTGTGACTGTGCTTTGTGGAGCTATCCTGCAGTTGCTGCTTCTGCCAGAGTAAGAGGGCAAAGACTGGACTTTGTGTGCCTTTCATCTTGTGAAGATCTCCAAGGGCTTGATTTAGAGCTTGCCTCCTGTTGTTTGAAGTCTCAGGAACAGCAAAGACTTATCTCTGCCAACATCTGGGGTCTCCGGAGAGACTCCTACCCTGCCAAAGGTGCCCATCCACTTCCTGGGACCCTGAAAGAGGAAGCTGGCAGCCTAAGAGGAAGAAATCCACGCACAGAACGCCGCGCGGGGGAAAAGATCGACGCAACTCCGATCTACGGCTGAAAATCGATGCTCGCCTGCAAAGCGACCGAAGAATCAATGCACACAGCTGGAGAAACGACGTGCAGCATCACTGATGGAGGCTGGTGAGATCTCAACCCGCGCTGCGTGGTTTTCTGATCATCGTGCGGCTTGATTTCTGAGGCAAGTACCGCTGGGTGTGTAAAAACAACGCAAGGCCTGCCCGGACCTAAAAGTGCTGACTGGATCAATGCATCGCTCTCCTGCAGAGAGAAGAAACAACACATCCCACCCGACGGAAGGAGAAACAACGCAAAGTCTTGCGCGTGAGTGAAACCGGCGCATCGCAAGCCCTTTTTGAAACACACTCGCCCATGCGGGGTTATTTTTGACGCACCCAAGGTACATTTTCACGCTAACAGTGCTAGTGTGTGTTTAAATGAAGACTCTTTTTGCTTTTTAATTGATAACTTGACTTGTGTATTGTGGATATTTGTCATTTTGGACTTGTTTTGTTTAGATAAATATTTCCTATTTTTCTAAACCTGTGTTGTGTCATTTTGTATTGTTTTCATTAAGTTACTCTGTGTGTTGGTACAAATACTTTACATCTAGCACTCTGAAGTTAAGCCTACTGCTCGTGCCAAGCTACCAAGGGGGCAAGCAGGGGTTAGCTGAGGGTGATTCTCTTTTACCCTGACTAGAGTGAGGGTCCTTGCTTGGACAGGGGATAACCTGACTGCCAACCAAAGACCCCATTTCTAACAGTTGTCAACCAGTGGACACTTGTAGTGGTTTGTGCCCAGCTTCTATATGCTCCACCTGTCCTTCATGTGGTCTGCCAGTCAGGTTATGGCTGTGTTATGTACATATGGGTGTATGTGTGATGTGAAATGAAAGCAGTTTAGTGTGGCATGTGGCATATGTGTTGTTGCCTGTACATCAGTGTTCCCTTACCCATGTGTGTTTAGTGTGGCGTATGTATTGTTTGTCCTACAAGGTTGAGGTGTTGTCTGTGTAATAATTGGTATGGTGGCTTACTTAAGAGTAGCCCATTGCCACATTGCTCATCCTGGAACCGCTCGTCGATGGTAGAATGTCAGAATATGTAGGCATCATGGACTCTGCCAGGATATTTGGCTAGGATGTTTGTGAAGAGCCCACGGTGGTCCACAATGGCCTGCACATTTATTGAATGGGTATGTTTGCGGCTTCTGTAGTAGTATTCCATTGCAGCAGGTGTCACACGTTGGACATGGGTGCAGTCAATTGCACCCAGCACATGCGGTAACCTAGCAATTTGGTAGAAACCTTGTTTGGTCTCCTGCTGTGGTTGCCAGGTGTTGGGAAAACAGATGTGGTGGGGTGTGAGGTGGATGATTGCATCCAGAACCTTTGGTAGGAAGGCCGAGAAGGATTGCTGGGAGATACCAGTCACTTGTGCGCCCATGGTCTGGAATGATCCTGACGCCAGCATACGGAGGACAGCCAGATGTTTGGTCATAGGTGGAATAGTTGTTGAAGTTTCTACCCTTGCAGTGATGTCTGTCACAAAGCTGTGCAGCAGGTGTATAATGACTCCCACTTCAGATGGTAGGTTCTGATGACAGCTTTTTCCCTGGGCGCAAGGATGATTGTGCACTGTCTAAATATCCTTGCCCGCCTTCTGTGCTGCCTTTGTGGCTGCTGTGGTGTATAGGGTTGCTGCAATGGTGCTGGAGGGACCTGTTGTCTTCACTGTCATCTGCAGCATGTGCCAAGCTGGAGCATTAACAGTTCCATGTTGTCCAGGAGGTTGCCAATGCTCCTTCTGTGCGTTTTCCTTAAATAGTAGTGTGTGGGCCTCATTTTAACACCTGGTCTGACCAGGCATTACCATTTTATGCTAATCAGACTTTGCATCATTTTTGGGACCGGTTTCTTAATGTTCCTCGTTTTTGCATCAGGATGTAAATTTGGCACTGGACGGCTAACGTTCTTTTTTGGAAGAGAACGCCTACCTGGCATATCATTGTCGTAATACAATGCAAGGTGGGGTGGCTCTCCCACAAAGTGACGCTAACTCTGAAACTTTGTTGCTAGACGGCTCTAGCGACAAAATATAAATATGGCGCTACTATAGCACTGCTTTTGCGTCAAAAAAAATTTGCAAAGGCGGTACAAACTGTTTCTTAAATATAGGCCTTTGTCTTTACCGTCCACTTTTTTCTTGAATTTGTGTTTACTGCCCTTAGGGCTCTATGCACTTTATCATTGCTAAAGTGCTTGTGCTCAATCCTCTAAACATAGTAAGATTGGGTTACCCCCAATTGCCATATTTAATGTACTTGTAAGTGCTCAGAAAAAGTGGTACTACAAGTACCCAGGGCCTGTAAATGAAATACTACTAGTAGGCCTGCAGCACTTGTTGTCCGCGCACTTAAGAAGCCCTGCCAAACTGTGTCAGGCCGTCCATTTATGCCTGTGTGTGCAGTTTTAGGCTGACATTCGACCTATCAAAATAAAACTTTTGCCAGGCCCAGACCTTCATTTTTAAAACATATGCCACCCCTAGGGTAGGCCCTGGTTAGCCCTTGGTGCTGTGTATTTAAAAGGCAGACATGTGTTTTTTATGTTTTGCATCTTGGTCATGAAAAACTCTTAAATTCGTTCTCACTACTGCTAGGCCTATCTCTCCCATTGGATAACACTGAAGGTATCCTGTAATCTACAAATTGGAGAAGGTACTCAGTTCATGTTTGGCTTCTTTGGGATTGTAATGGAATATTTTAATTTATGGTAAAGCCAGATTTTGAATTACAAGTTTGACAATGCCACATTTAGAAAGTTGCTATTTTCCTCCTTTAGCCATGTGGTGCCTGCAGCTTGTCTCTGGGTCACATGACTGGGTGTAGCTGACAGGTGGGATTTGTGTATTCTGCCTAGACACATACAGTAGAGTGCGGGTGTACCTTGATGGGCTATCAGTGGCAGGATGGGAGGGCGGAGCTGGGCACAGCCCTACTTACACCTGAATAGGCTGTGTCCTGCCTCTACCAAAGGGCATGTTTATAAATTAAGGGTTTACTCACATAAGCCTGCTAAACCTGAGCCAAGGTGTGTACTTAAGAATAACATACAGTGGGGACAAATTATCAAAAAGCTTACTGCCCAACCCAAGCATTGGCATTGGCCAAACCGCCAATGTCATAATAGTGGAGGTAGGTACCGCCAGCCTGTTGATGGTAACACCTCCACTATAGCACTGACCACCGTAATGACCCACATAGTCCTCTGAAGGGACTAAATGCGGGATCCACATCCGAACAGTACAGAATATATATTTTCCACAGCCTGTTTGGCAGGCAATCTGGATTTTATTAAAGACATGGAGGTTAATGTCATTCCAAACCTGCTTTATTTTTTAAAACACTAAAAAAGGCTGAAACACACAGCCATCTTCTGTCCTATGAAAGCTGTGAACAAACATCAAAAGTCAAAATCATTTAAACTATTTATAGATTCTAGGCACATCTACAATATTTCTCAAACAGCCCTACCTTCTTCTAACCCTTTAAACTTAATTTAATAAATCTGCCAATATAGTATTTGATATGCAGAAAAACAATCAAAAACATGTTCAAAGGGCTGGGGAAGACCAGGGTAGGATAATATTAACCTTCATATCTTTAAATGAATCCAGATCACAAAGAACTCGATCAAAATGGTAACCTGCCACTATAGCTGATCTATGCACTGTTGGTCCTGTATTACAAACCCCTCTCAATGTTTTCTGACAAATAATTCACCACTGATACCACTTTAAAAGAAACAGGATCCGAACCCTTCTGCACACACCAACAAACTAATTATTGGTAATACAATTAATTATGCCTTCCTAATGCTTAGTGCCCAGGCATTTTCAATGAGCTTTAAAGCATCTCCAGAAAGACCTGGCACATCCCATGCTCTCCAGAAATCCTCATTGTCATTAATACAAAATGACCTGACCTCAATTGGAACGCTGGAAGAAAAATTGGAAAGTGTATTGAAATTTCCATCATGACTGGGTACTAAACTTGTGACCTCCATCGGGAGGCCACAACCACTACAGTATCTTTTAATCTGCTGATCATAAATGTCATCCTTGTCAACATTACAAAAGCTGGAAAAGCATTCTGACTGAGTCCCCCCCACTCTGATGAGAAGCAACTATCCCCACTGACTTTGGATCTAAACGGCAACTGAAAAACGTCCTCATCTGCATATTCAGCCTTCTCGCAAACAAATCCATCCCAAAGGGCTGTACGAGCTGCTCAGAGCTAGAGACACTGTTGCTTAACCCTGAAATATCTTCTGCCTGAACAGAAACATTCAGATAGGGACAATACTTCCAAAACTGCCTTGGTACATCTATCAGATCCTTTGACCTTAAACCATCCACATTGTTCACCTATCTCACCTCAGAGACGGTGTCTACTCTCAATAACATACAAGATCCGATTGTTTATTCCATGAAACATTTATAGCAAAAGACCATGCCAGCAAATCTTAGGAATTGATGTGCAATCTCTTCTCCTCCTCTGACCAATGACCCCTCATAAATACCAATCCTCACCTTGTACCCTTATCCAACTAAACTGGCATCAAAATATCTGGAGTTTCTCTGAAAGGTGCTCTACCATTCCAAGCCTCTATATTCCTGAGTCACTAGTCTAATTCCAGTCTCCCCTCTGGAGTCAATATATCCTTTGGAGAACACTTCAAACCTCTCTGCAATTGTATTGCCTTTAACTTCTGCAAACGTAGGTAATTAAATGGACCAGGAAAAAAAGTCTGTATTGTTGAAGATAGAAGGCCCACTATACTCATTAACATTCTTAAAGTTACCTGATCTAAATTCAAAGGTATCAGGATCTCAATCCATATCTCTTTTGTTTTTCTTTTGGGAGATTCAGTGTCTGACAAAAGACTTAGGGCCACATGTACAAATATTAGGTTTTGCAACCTGCAAACTGCGAGTCTTAGCGACTCACAATTTGCGAGTCACAAAACCTGATGTACAACAGTGACAATGACACTGTTTGTAATTCCCAATGGGGTCGCAAATGACCTACCTCATAAATATTCACAAAGTAGGTCACAATTTACAACCCCATTGGGATTGCAAAACTTATAGGGATGGTGGCCTGCTGGGGACAGCAGATCACCAGGTCCGTGACTGCTTTTAAACAAAGCAGGATTTTTTTTAATGGATCTCATTTTCCCTAAAGGAAAATGGGATGCAGTTAAAAAAAAGAAAAGTTTTCTTTTCATTTTTCCTGAGCAGGCAGTGGTCCATGAGACCACTGCCTGCTCTGAGAAAATATTTTTGCATCCATTCACAAAGGGGGAGGGTTCCCATAGGTACCCCGTCCAGTTTGCCAATGGGTTTGCACTAATTTGAAATTGATGCTAACTATGATTGTTTTGTGACTGCATTCACGGTCACAAAACAATCACATTTGCTTGCAGCTCACAATTAGAAATGGAACGCCCCTTCCTAATTCCTCGCAAACCCTTTTTGTGATTCTGCGAATTGGGCAGTTTGCGACAAGAATAAAGCTTTCTGGATCTGGCCCTTAGAAACTGTGTCTCCTGACTTGAACTGAAACATGACTTTTAACTGTATATTACAAATCCTAGGCTCCCCAGGAATTTACTTCTGTCTGCTATGGTTATGGTTGTTGCACAAAAGAACTGTCCTGACCCATAATCGATATATCTTTCAAGTAAAGCATTAATCTTACTCCTCTCTCTCTTTCTCAGCTGTTCCATCACAGGATGCAGAACTTTAGTAAAGCACTTTGGAGCTGAAGAAAGGGCAAACAGTGGTCAACTTAACTGCCAAATCACTCTGTTTCATAGAAACTGTGGTAAAGATTGATGTGCCTCACAGACTTGAGCCATCAGATCCACATCATTCAGATCTAGATGTGTTAACCAGTACCCTTTCTGCAAGATATCTCTCAACAGGCATAGCCATTTCATTTAGAAGATGTCCTAAATCACCCAATCATTTAAGACCTGTATAGTTATCAAAGGTCACATTCCCATTCCTTGTTTTCTCCACTAAATAAATATTGCTTATGAGGCCCTCTCTCATCTCTCAATTAGCTTGCTACAGCAACTTTCTAACTCATCTCCTGAAACTCTTTGTCTATCAACATTTTTTCCCAACTTTCAAAAATGGACACTGTTGCGGATATGTACTTGAACCAGTTTTGCTATAAATGCTATTCTCTACCCCAGCACTGTTTCTAAAACCAATGGGTCTTACATTATATGAACCCATTAGCAATGAAATTGTGCAAGTCTGCTGCTCAACTTTATAAAGAAAAAATATGTCCTTGTCCTACATCCACCTGTGGTTCTTTTAGGTCAGCATTCACATCTGCCACCTTTTCCTCCACTCCTCAACCTCTGCAGGTAAAACCCTGGATCTTATATAGCATTCTGGAATAGTGATCCATGGAAAAATGTCTGAAACCACAGGCTTGGCTGGGGGATTGACCTCTCGTTCATCCAGCCCAAAACATGATCATTAACTACTTTGTTGATATCATGCTGAAAAATGTTATTGAACAGAAAGCGACAACAGACTTCAGCATATCTTTAATGAATGCCTCCCTGAACAGCAATCCTCGGGCAGCTAGGCTTCCTTCATTATTTGCCATCTCAATTAATTTCAGATCACTCTTTGGCAAAATATTTTATCTTCACCCCACAGATAAAGCCACATTTCCTAAAAGACATATGGCACGTTTAATTAATTGTCTCAACTCGTCTACATTCAATTTCTCATTGCTCATATAAGCTTCCTCTACCATTTCAAATATCTTGGTCAAAGGCCCATCCACATCTAATAATCTATCTTGACAACAATACATGCCTTTGTCTGGTCCTTTTTGAGGATCACATCCTCCTGCCCCTATAAATTCAAAATTGAAGGTGTAGAAATCAGGAGTGACTATCACCTTACTGGCCAGACCTGGCATGGGGCATTCAGAGCTTAACCTTACTCGAACCTGTTTGAGAATCTGCCTCCTTAAATGATGCTCAACATTTTCTATCACATGAGTAGTCAGAGACCATTCAGGAAATAAAGAATGCTTCAATAATAATGAGCCAAACAGCCTATTAGCCAATGGAATCATCAAAACATCTGCACCCCTCTCTTGCCTTCTCCTAACCTAACATCCTCTTTTCCATTGCTTTTCATCTCCTGATTGTCTTTGTCAAACTCAGAAGAGCAGCTAAGCTCCAGTTCTGTACTGTCAGATAAATCATCACATTGTAGAACAGAGGGCTTTCTGTTCACCCTTCAAATTTTCAGGGGCCTTTCATCTGCCCTTTGCGTGCTCTCAGTTCGTTCTTTGCCTGTGGTGAACACAAAAATCTTGCTGTGCCTCCACAGATTTCCATCTTTTCACTCCTAAAAAATCATCCACAATGTGTCTCCTTTTATGTGATTGAGGATGCTTCAATAATAATGGGCCAAACAGCCTATTACACAATGGAACCATCAAAACATCTGCACACATTTCTTGCCTTCTCCTAACCCAACACCCTCCTTTCCATTGTTTTTCATCCCCTGATCATCTTTGTCAAAAACAGTAGAGCAACTAAACTCTACTTCTGTACTGTCTGATGAATCATCACTGTGACCAACATAGTGTTTTCTGTTTACCTTTACAATTTTTCCAGGGCCTTTCATCTGCCCTTCATGTGTGCTCTCAGTACTTTCATTGTCTGAGTGATTACAGAAACCTTTCTCTGCTACCGGAGATTTCCATCTTTTAACTCTTGAAAAATCCTCCATATGTGTCTCCATTTATGTGATACATTCGAATATGGCCTCTTCAAATGAGATTCCACTTCACCTGCAGATTAGAAACGTTCATCCTCAGACTTATGAGACATTAACCCAGACATCAATACCATTTCCAGCTGCCTTTGCATTTTACTATGAACGTCAGCAGATAACATTTCTACAATATTATTCAATCTTTTTTCCACCAAATACTAAAAAGATGAACCTGCACTCTCCTCTCTTGCTAACTTTTAAACTATGAGCAATGTAATTGTCTTACGAAGTGAGATTAACTCCAATTTAGTCAGCATTTTGACTTTGTGCAATAATCACACGCCGTACCACCATTTAGCGTAAAAGGCCATTTATTAGGACAGGGTTGCAAGACATCTAATCAATTATAACATAACATTTAAATAACATCAAAACGTTTGTAATCTGTCATTCCCTCTTTCATTGAACACTGCTCACTTTTAATTAAACTTTTATTCCAATGCCTCATACCTTGCTTCTTGCTCCTGACCTCCTTCCATTCCCCAATCTCTCCTTCACTTCTCTTACCAAACATCCTCAAATGAAAACTCTGTGACCTGTTCAATGAATCCTGCACAGATCTTTCTTTGCCTGTGCCCTCTTCAGCCACCCAGAGGGTTGGATCTTCCCACATGTGACTCTCCTCCCTCCAAAATACCACCTACACCTTTGAACCTGTCCTATACTGGCAATCACTGTAAACATAATCCGCCATTCCAAAACCAAAAGTTTGTAGGGTGGCTGGGTGGACCTTATTTTTTTTGATAACTCTCTCCCCAGTGGGGCTCAGGAGACAGGAAGAGGCTGAATACACCTCTTCTGACTCCTTTATAGCTAAACTAAAACCCACTCTGTTCCCTCCAAACCTACCTATCCCCTACCTGGCCTTGCTCCCTGCACAAATTTCCTCAGGGAAAGACTAGTCTGTGACTGTCACTTCCCCAGGATCCTTCATCATACAATAATCACACGCCGTAGCATTATTTAGCATAAAATGCCATTTAATAGACGCAGTTGAAACATTTGATCAACTATAATATATCATTTAAATAACACCAAAACATTTCTTCTTTTACGGAACACTTTCCGCTTCTCATCAAACTTTCACTTCAATTCCCCATACCTTGCTTCATTCTTTCCTCTTTTACTCACAGGCCTCCTTCCATTCCCCAATCTCTCTTTCACTTACACTCCTAAACATTCTGCAATTAAAACTCTTTCACTGGTTCAAAGAATCCCTCACACAGTCTTCCTTTGCCTGCGCTCCCTTTATCCCCCCCAGGGGCGGTTCTGCCCCCCAACTGTGTCTCTCCACTAGGATAGGCCCGGGTGGAAAACTCCAGAATGAAGTACCGCAAAGCTCCCGAATTCTGCTCTATCCAGCGTGAAGTGGAGTTTTTTTCCAGTGGCACACGCAAAATTAGTTTTTGCCGCTCGCTTGTGCCCCGATACTTTGGGGCACTGGCGACTACACAAGAAGCTTTGCACCCACTTGCGAGTGCACTTCAAGTAGATTTCCTATTCAAGATGCATCTAAAACTAGTGAAAAAGAGGTTTTTGAGTGCATTTTCCTCTGCAATGAACCCTTCAAGTAGTTTTTTAGTGTGAGAAACCTTTTTTTTTCAAACAGTTACTGCCCCAAAAAGACTGTCGCCGCAGCTACCAGGTATGTACTCAGTGGTGTGAATGAGCACACAGAAGCGCATACCTTGGTTGAGAGCTTAAGCTATTGCTTGACTGTTGGAAAATGGGTTACTTGGAAGGGCATGTAAGTACCTACACTTAGCAATAGGCCACTAATCTCCACTTAGGTCCAGTTAGGTCTCAGTAAATTAAACCCAGTTCAAGCCTTTGTATCTTGGCAACGAGCGACAAGGCATAACTTAGGAGACAGAGGGGGTCATTTTGACCTTGGCGGACGGCGGAGGCCGTCCGCCAAGGTACCGCCGCTGAATGACCGCACCGCGGTCAAAAGACCGCGGCGGCCATTCAGACATTTCCTCTGGGCCGGCGGGCGCTCTCCAAAAGAGTGCCCGCCGGCCCAGAGGAAATGCCCCTGCAACGAGGACGCCGGCTCAGAATTGAGCCGGCGCAGTTGCAGGGGTGCGACGGGTGCAGTTGCACCCGTCGCGTATTTCAGTGTCTGCTTAGCAGACACTGAAATACTTTGCGGGGCCCTCTTACGGGGGCCCCTGCAGTGCCCATGCCATGGGCATGGGCACTGCAGGGGCCCCCAGGGGCCCCGCGGCACCCCCTACCGCCATCCTGTTCCTGGCGGGAGACCCGCCAGGAACAGGATGGCGGTAGGGGGTGTCAGAATCCCCATGGCTGCGGAGCGCGCTCCGCAGCCATGGAGGATTCACAAGGGCAGTGGTAAACCGGCGGGAGACCGCCGGTTTACCCTTTCTGGCCGCGGCTGAACCGCCACGGTCAGAATGCCCTCGGGAGCACCGCCAGCCTGTTGGCGGTGCTCCCGTGGTCGGTGACCCTGGCGGTCACCGGCCGCCAGGGTCAGAATGACCCCCAGAGTGTAAAGCATTCAAATCTCACAAAACAGTAATTAAATAAAACACAGGAAACAGTTTAAAAATCCAAAACCAATCCTTAAATATAGACTATATTTTTATCTTTACAATAACACAATAACTAATAAAATCGGATAAGGGGAACCAGAGATATGGATTTTTAAAGACTTAGGGGGTCATTCTGACCCTGGCGGTCGGTGATAAAGCGGCGGCCAACCCGCCAACAGGCCGGCGGTCAAAAAAATGCAATTCTGACCCTGGCGGGAACCGCCAACGCAGCCCGCCGCATTAACACTCCGACCGCCACAGCGGAACAAACAAACAGCACGGCGGTCACCGCCAACAGGCAGGCGGCAGACAATGTACCGCCCACCCTATCACGACCCACCAATCCGCCACCTTTTCCGGGGCGGGAGCCCCGCCGATAAAAACACGGCGGAAACAGACATTTTCAATGGAAAACGCTCACCTCGAGACACTCCACGCGGAATCCGGACAGCATGGAACCCGAATTGAACATCATACCTGCTCTCGTCTACCTGCTCATCTACCACGAGTACGAACTCCGGCGCAGACGTCAACGGTGAGTACTGCACCTACGACACACGGGAGGGGGGAGGAAGAAAGGTTACGGGCATACACATATGCGATCCCCCCACCCCCCCAATATGTACACACCAATGCAGAGCAGGAAGTCACAGTGACACCACACAAAGACCCTTTAAAAATACAATGACACAACCAAATTTGGAAAAAAAATTCATGTACAAAAAAAGCACCTGGAAATAATTGAGCAACCGTGAAAAATATTTACAAAAACCAAAAAGATATACACATCAGTGTATCACTGAAGTAACAAGTCCTGCACATCCTACGAATCTAACATGTCCGTGGGCCAAGGTTCTGCGAAACAAGGGCAAAGCCCACACACGAGACCTGAGTCCTTTGGAGAGAACACTGCAGGGGCATCTGATGTCAAAACTACAGGCACCTCAGGGGGAAGGGAAGGGGGGGCCACCACAGCCACATGAGTCCACGATGCCAGATCCACGAGGAGCCACCATGCCCACTGTACCATCCTGGGGAGTGCAAAGCCACAGTCTCTCAAGTCTCTGCAGTGGGTGGTTTGCCCACTGTACCATCCTGGGGAGTGCAAAGCCACAGTCTCTCAATGTCTCTACAGTGGGTGGGTTGCCCACTGTACCATCCTGGGGAGTGCAAAGCCACAGTCTCTCAATGTCTCTACAGTGGGTGGGTTGCCCACTGTACCATCCTGGGGAGTGCAAAGCCACAGTCTCTCAATGTCTCTACAGTGGGTGGGTTGCCCACTGTACCATCCTGGGGAGTGCAAAGCCACAGTCTCTCAATGTCTCTACAGTGGGTGGATTGCCCACTGGACCATCCTGGGGAGTGCAAAGCCACAGTCTCTCAAGTCTCTACAGTGGGTGGATTGCCCACTGTGCCGTCCTGGGGAGTGCAAAGCCACAGTCTCTCTGGTGGATTACAGAGTCCACTGGTCAAGGAGGAGGCATGGTGGGCACAGTGAACCATAAACAGTGCCTGAGACGGCGGGACCCAGCGCAGCGGTGCATGACATGGCGATGTCCAGCGGAGCGGTGCTTGAGAGGAAGGGCCCAGCGGAGCAGTGCTTGACAGGAAGGGCCCAGCGGAGCGGTGCTAGAGTTGAAGGGCCCAGCGGAGCGGTGCTTGAGACGGCGGGGCCCATGGGAGCGGTGCTTGACAGGAAGGGCCCAGCGGAGCGGTGCTAGAGTTGAAGGGCCCAGCGGAGCGGTGCTTGAGACGGCGGGGCCCATGGGAGCGGTGCATGACAGGAAGGGCCCAGCGGAGCGGTGCTAGAGTTGAAGGGCCCAGCGGAGCGGTGCTTGAGACGGCTGGGCCCATGGGAGCGGTGCTTGACAGGAAGGGCCCAGCGGAGCGGTGCTAGAGTTGAAGGGCCCAGCGGAGTGGTGCTTGAGACGGCGGGGCCCATGGGAGCGGTGCTTGACAGGAAGGGCCCAGCGGAGCGGTGCTTGAGACGGCGGGGCCCTGTTCAGCGGTACCTGTCTTCACGGCGGGGCCCTGTTCAGCGGTACCTGTCTTCACGGCGGGGCCCTGTTCAGTGGTACCTGTCTTCACGGCGGGGCCCTGTTCAGCGGTACCCGTCTTCACGGCGGGCCCTGTTCAGCGGTACCTGTCTTCACGGCGGGGCCCTGTTCAGCGGTGCTCCTCTGCACGGCGGGGCCCTGTTCAGCGGTACCTGTCTTCACGGCGGGGCCCTGTTCAGCGGTACCTGTCTTCACGGCGGGGCCCTGTTCAGCGGTACCCGTCTTCACGGCGGGGCCCTGTTCAGCGGTACCTGTCTTCACGGCGGGGCCCTGTTCAGCGGTGCTCCTCTGCACGGCGGGGCCCTGTTCAGCGGTACCTGTCTTCACGGCGGGGCCCTGTTCAGCGGTACCTGTCTTCACGGCGGGGCCCTGTTCAGCGGTGCTCCTCTGCACGGCGGGGCCCTGTTCAGCGGTACCTGTCTTCACGGCGGGGCCCTGTTCAGCGGTACCTGTCTTCACGGCGGGGCCCTGTTCAGCGGTGCTCCTCTGCACGGCGGGGCCCTGTTCAGCGGTACCTGTCTTCACGGCGGGGCCCTGTTCAGCGGTACCTGTCTTCACGGCGGGGCCCTGTTCAGCGGTGCTCCTCTGCACGGCGGGGCCCTGTTCAGCGGTACCTGTCTTCACGGCGGGGCCCTGTTCAGCGGTACCTGTCTTCACGGCGGGGCCCTGTTCAGCGGTACCTGTCTTCACGGTGGGGCCCTGTTCAGCGGTACCCGTCTTCACGGCGGGGCCCTGTTCAGCGGTACCTGTCTTCACGGCGGGGCCCTGTTCAGCGGTGCTCTTCTGCACGGCGGGGCCCTGTTCAGCGATACCTGTCTTCACGGCGGGGCCCTGTTCAGCGGTACCTGTCTTCACGGCGGGGCCCTGTTCAGCGGTGCTCCTCTGCACGGCGGGGCCCTGTTCAGCGGTACCTGTCTTCACGGCGGGGCCCTGTTCAGCGGTACCTGTCTTCACGGCGGGCCCTGTTCAGCGGTGCTCTTGCAGTATGTCAAGGGAGTCATACCTGGCCTGGACACCCTGCTCACTCGCCCTCCGACCGTGCTGTGTCAGGCCCCTTCGGGGAGTGAGTCCTGGGCCCTTTGGTGTCGTCCCTTGCAGCCGGGATGGGGCTTGTGGGGCCCTCCTGCTCCGTGCTCCTGGTGGTTGTCCTCTCCGCCCTGCTGTCCTTCCGCTCCTTAGATGGGGCTCTCGGGCCCTTGCCTCCCCTGGCTGCTGTGGCCGGTGAAGTGGCCGGAGTCACCTCCTTGGGGGCAGCCGTCTCTGTCTGCTCACGGCGGCCCTTCAATTTCCGGGTCCTCTTGCCTGGGGGGGGCTGGCTGTCCCCTTGCTGCTCACCGAAGTGTTACTGCCGCCAAAGGGTGGACTCCACATGCCATGCACCACTTGCACTGTAGAAGTTGGGCTGGTGGTGGCTGAGGTGCCCTTGGGACTTTTCCCAGTTGGAGGGGGTGGGTCGGGGGAGGGAAAGAGGTCAAAACTGGAGAGGTAATTTTTCTTGGGACCAAGGTAAGGGGTAGGAGTAGTGGTGAGAGAAGTGGAGGAAGAGGATGTGGTTGTATGAGAGCCAGGTGTGCTGTCCTTGGGTGCAGGTGACTGGGACGTAGGCTGTGGTGAGGTGGTTGGCTGTTGTTTGGGTGTCTGCCTGCGTTTATGTGTCTTGGAAGAGGGGGTGACAGACACAGTGGGAGAGGACACAGGGGACGTGTAAATGCCAGTGGGGGTGGTGACTGCAGGTGTGCGGACTGTAGTGGAGGGTTTGCTGGTGGTGGAAGAACTGGCTGATGTTGGGGTGCATGCAGGTGTGAGTGTAGACGTCACAGGGAGGGAGGAGGGAGACGAGGAGGACGGGGACACAGAGGTGGGAGTGACTGTTGATATGTCTGCATCTGTGTGTTGCTTGGGTGAATGCTTGTGTTTTCTGTGGTGCTTATGTTTGGATGAGCTGGCCTTGGGTGTTGAGGTGTGTGCAGGCTGGTCTGATGGTGTGGATGGGATAGGTTGAGGTACAGGAGACAGAGAAAGGGTGGAGGCAGATAGAAGAGGGAGACTGGAGACAGGGACAATGGCTGCCGTCAGTGCTGAGGCCAGAGCAGTGAACGCTCGTTGATGGGCAGCCTGACCCGAATGAATGCCCTCCAGGTAGGCATTGCTCCGATGCACCTCCCTTTCCACCCCCTGGATGGCATTCAGAAGGGTAGTCTGCCCAACAATGACCGTCCTCACCAGGTCAATGAGCTCCGCACTGAGGGCAGCAGGGGTAACAGAGGCAGGGGCTGAGGTGCCTGGGGCGAAGGAGACGCGCGCCTTCCTGGCTAAGCGGCCACGGAGCGAAGACTGAGGGGCTGCTGGGAGGGCGGTGCTGGTGCGCTGGGTGGCGGCTGTACCTATTGTTGCGGGGGGCACAGATGGTGCCGCCACCGCTAGGGACCTCCCAAACGAGGACGTGTCCGTGTCGCTGGTGTCTCCACCGGCCCCCGTTGTGGTGCTCCCCTCGCCCTCCGGATCACTGGTGCCCTCGGTGTCTGTGTTAGTGCCCACTGGGGCCTGGTGACCTGCAGCTCCCTCCTGCTCCGACGCCAAATCTCCTCCGCCTGATGATGCTAAAACACAAGAAGACAAAGATTTAGGGTGGGGGGAGAAATGAAACAAAGTTTATTGCATGCCTTAGCAATACCCTTTGCGGAGAGGACAGACACAGGTGCCTCGTGCACTAAGTCGCGAACTTGGGGTACACTACTCAGTACTTCTGACTAGGCCAACAGGTCTAGGGACAACAGACGCGCACATGGGTGATGCTGGAGCATGGGTAGCTGCACTTGGCACCCTACAGAGGTGGGGGGCGGGGGCACAGGGCCATGCCTAAGGGAGCGGACTACACTACAGAGAGCGCCCTGGCCTAATGTCACCCACAGCCCTCCTCCCCCACCCAGACGCCTCCAATGCGCATACAGATAGGAGAATGTGCGGATACTCACCCCCTTGTGTCTGCTGTGCTGTCCTCAAGCGCCCATCCAAATTAGGGTAGGCCACCGCGAGGATCCGGGACATCAGGGGGGTCATGGTGCGACTGGCACCCCTCCTAGGTCGGGAGGCCATCCCCAGCAGTGTTTCTGCGGTCTTCCTCGTTCCTCGGAGGATGTCCTCCCACCTCTTGCGGCAGTGGGTGCCCCGTCTGTTGTAGACCCCCAAGTTCCGGACTTCCTGGGCGATGGCACGCCAAATATCGATTTTCTGGTGGGCGCTCACCTGTTTGACATGTACAGGGAGGGAAAGAGAAACCGTCACATATCTGCATGTTTGGAGTACATGCCCCCCCCTCCCCAACCTTGTCATGGTTCCCATTCTCTCATCTGTCGTGCGTTGCACTCCTCATTCCCTCCACACCCCACCAACTTACATCCCCCCCCCTCCACACAGGCATAACCCATTCAATGTGCACTGAGTGTACTCACCTGTTGGTCTGGAGGACCGTAGAGTAGCGCATACTGGGGGAGGACCCCGTCCACGAGCTTCTCCAACTCTTCTGAACTGAAGGCGGGGGCCCTTTCACCAGTAGCAGCAGCCATTGTCACTTCCAGACCGAGTTCACAGCAGCACTTGCAGTATAGGTCCTCTCCTGTGGATGATCAGGTCTCGAATGATTGAGCAGATAGAAAATGGCGGTCACGCCCGCGGCGGTGCGTACCGCGGCGGTGCGTACCGCGGCGGTGCGTCCCGCGTCCGCCGGCGCACATCGTCATTGGCTCCTGAAACCCATAGGCTTCAATGTTAACCAATGCGTCTTCGCACAGCGGTCTTCGACCGCCTACCGCCACGGTGTGCCCCGCCAGCGCAGTGACCTCACATCCCATTGTCCCACTTCACAGGTCAGGCATCGGCCATTTCAAGGGCCCACATGGCTTAATTTCTAATGCGTCACACAGGCCTAGGCCTGGCAATGGCACACATACAAACATATCAAACCATACATTTACCTGTACTTTGCAAGCTGTGTTGTACGTACCTGTGAGTGGATTGACTCTGTACTCCATATTCTCCTTCCTAGGCACCGTCCGCTGGGACTAGCGATGAGAAGGAGGAATCCTCGCATGTACCGGCCGCTGGTGGACCTGTCCACAATGGAAGAACTCAACATAATACTACGATACCGACTTGACCGAGCCTCCATCCATGAACTGTGTGCCCAGCTGGAGCCAGCCCTGATGTCCCCCATCCGCCAACCCACAGGAATTCCCCCTCTAGTGCAGGTTCTGTCTGTCCTCCATTTCTTTGCAACTGGCTCATTCCAGACAACAGTGGCCATGTCATCTGGGATGTCTCAGCCTATGTTTTCCAAGATCTTATCCAGAGTGTTGTCTGCCCTGATGAAACTCATGCGGAGCTACATCATTTTCCCAGAGGAGGGTGATTTGCCTACAGTGAAAGCTGATTTCTATGCCCTTGGACACATCCCCAACATCATTGGTGCAATAGATGGGACCCATGTGGCTTTAGTCCCCCCAAATGACGATGAACAGGTGTACAGGAACAGGAAGAATTACCATTCAATGAATATCCAGGTGGTCTGTTTGGCTGACCAGTACATCTCCCATGTAAATGCCAAGTTCCCCGGGTCAGTGCATGACGCGTATGTTATGCGAAATAGCAGCATCCCCTATGTGATGGACCAGCTACAGAGACAGCGTGTGTGGCTAATAGGTGACTCTGGTTACCCCAACCTGCCGTGGCTATTGACCCCAGTGAGGAATCCCAGGACCAGGGCAGAGGAACGGTACAATGAGGCCCATGAGCGTACTAGGAGGGTGATTGAGCGAACCTTTGGGCTCCTGAAGGCCAGGTTTAGGTGCCTGCATATGACAGGTGGATCCCTAATGTACTCACCAAAGAAGGTGTGCCATATCATCGTGGCGTGCTGTATGCTCCACAACCTGGCTTTGCGACGCCAGGTGCCTTTCCTGCAGGAGGATGGTCCAGATGGTGGTGTTGTAGAAACCGTGGAGCCTGTGGAGAGTGAAGAGGAGGAAGACTCTGAGGACGACACAGACAATAGGGACAGAGTGATACAACAGTATTTCCAGTAACACACAGGTAAGAATCACCCACGCCATTTCACAATTGCTTATAGCCTCCTGCATCTGTACTTTCTGTAGTTCCCCACAGATGTTTTTCAATAATTTTTGCCTTTCCCTTCCCTTCTCAGTGCTGTCGGACTCAGTACCTGACTTCTGCTTGGTTCGCCCATGAAATACAGCGTATTGACATTGGTATGTTGTCATGACTAATTGACAGAACAGAAATTGAACAGTAATATGTAATACATTTGTTAATAATACAGCATGACTCAAAACAGATTTGTGTGCAAAATGTGATTTATTTACAGTGCTAGATATCGGTACATGTGATTCTAAGGGTGATGGGTGGGGGTGGAGGAATATCCATGGCAGAGTCCAGTTCTCAGTCTCACAGGTGCATTGTCCTTTTGCCTGTGGAAGGATGGAGCATAGGCAGTTCATGGTTGGACAGGGTGGCAATGTGGGACATTTTTGGTCTCAGGCTCCTCTTACGGGGTGGTTGTTCTTCAGCAGGAGGTGGGGTTCTGGGGGGCTGTCGAGGTGTTGGGACCTCCTGTCCACTAGCGCCGGCGGAGGTGGTAGGCTGTTCCTGGTCCGGGCTAGTGACAGGGGCCCTGTGTGGTGCACCATGGTCCCGCAACGCGTCCTCTATCCTGTTGAGGGCCAGGACGATGGTCCCCATTGCGGTCCCGATGATTCTCAGCTCCTCCCTGAACCCCATGTAGCGTTCCTCCTGCTGTGCCTGGATCTCAGTGAACCTGGCAAGAACCGTCGCCATCGTTTCTTGGGAGTGGTTGTATGCCCCCATGAGGGTGGTGAGGGCCTCTTGGAGAGTGGGTTCCCTGGGCCTCTCCTCCCCCCCCTGTCGCACAGCAGCCCTCCGAGCTACCCGGTTTCCCCCGGCCTCTGTCCCCTGGACGGTGTGCCCGCTACCACTGCCCCCAGGTCCCTGTTGTTGTTGGGGTGTTGGGTTAGCCTGGGTGCCCTGTAGTGGCAGACACACCGCTGATTGAGCTGTCCTAGAGACAGAGGCATGGGCCCGCTGGGTGGGAGCTGTGCTGGTGTTGGCAGAGGGGGTCGGGTCTGGTGTGGCCTGTGGCTGCCTGAGGGGAACCGACTGCCCAGAGGTCCACGATGGTCCGGGCTGGTCATCAGGTTCACTGTCGACAGAGCTGCTATCCTCAGTGTGGGCCTGTTCCGGTGGTGGGATGGACACTTCTGGACCCTCCTGGCTGGTGTGTTGTCGTTCGGGTCCTGCATGGGGTAAGAGAGTTTGGTTATTGTTTCTGTGTGTGCAATAGCATGCGTGTTATGGGTGCCCTTGTCCCCCAGTGCAGGCATTCCCTTGAGGGAGGTGTTGTGAGGGTAGTTAGTGGGGGGGGGTTAGTGCAGTGGTCATGCTTAGGTGATGGGTGCCCATGATTTGTGTTGGCATGCAGGAGTTGGTGTTGGGATGGGTGGGTTGCGCTGGTGAGACATTGTCAGGGAGGATGTGTGCTGGGGGGTTGGGGGTGAGGGTGGGGGTGTGGGTTGGCATGCTGGTGGGGTGGGGGGGATATAGTAGTTGAGATTGGACTTACCAGAGTCCATTCCTCCGGCTACTCCTGCGAGGCCCTGAGGATGCAGGATGTTCAAGACCTCTTGCTCCCACGATGTGAATTCGGGAGGGGTGGGTGGGGGTCCGCCGCCAGTCTTCTGGACCGCGATGTTGTGCCTGGAGACCATCGATCGGACCTTCCCCCGTAGGTCGTTCCATCTTTTGCGGATGTCCTCCCTATTCCTGGGATGCTGTCCCACCGCGTTGACCCTGTCCACGACCCGCTGCCATAGCTCCGCCTTCCTGGCTATACTGGTGTGCTGCACCTGCGAGCCGAAGAGCTGGGGTTCCACTCTTAGGATTTCCTCCACCATGACCCGGAGTTCTTGGTCCGAAAAGCGTGGGTGCCTTTGGGGTGCCATGGGGTGGTGTGGGTGAGGTGTGGGCTGGTGTATGTGATGATAAGAATGTTGGTGAGTGGTGCTTTGTGGTACTATGTGGTGTGTGTGATGGTGTAGTGTGCCTCAGTGTGTCTTGCTATGGATTGTCTGCTGTGTCTCTCTCTCCTTCTCTCAGTAATTATGGTCGCAGGGGTTTGTGGGTGATGTGGGTGTGTGTTTTATAGTTGGTTGATTGTGTGGGAGTGGTGTGTGTATGTGTATCAGGTGTGTGTATTTCAAATTGTCCAATGTGGCTGTGTTTTGGTGCTGTGTGTGTATTCTGACCGCGGCGGTGTGTAGCGCCAATGGAATACCGCGTTTGCATGACCGCCGTGTGGATTTGTGGGTCGTAATGGCATGGGCGTATTTCTGTTGGCGTGACGGTGGAGGTTTGGTCATCTCCAGTTTCTCGCTGCCCGCTGATGTGGCGGGCTGCAGTGGAGGACGGATTTTTGGAGGTTTGGCCGTTGTGGGTCAGAATGACCGTGGCGGTTAACCGCGGCGGTGTAATGGCGGTCTTCTGACCGGCGGTAAGGGCCTTTTACCGCCGAGGTCAGAATGACCCCCTTATTGTTTTCTAGCACATAGAAACAAAAAGCGCCAATCTGGTCATCTGGTCGAACTTCGACCAGGGCAAAGTCAAAGTTTAAGGCCAATCGCAATGGAGGCCTCGGTCAAAAGTTTACCTAAGGACTTAGGGGATCATTCTGACCCTGGCGGCCGGTGGCCGCCAGGGCCACCGACCACGGGAGCACCGCCAACAGGCTGGCGGTGCTCCCACGAGCATTCTGACCGCGGCGGTTCAGCCGCGGTCAGAAGCGGCAAGTCGGCGGGCTCCCGCCGACTTACCGCTGCTCGGGGGAATCCTTCATGGCGGCGGAGCGCGCTCCGCCGCCATGAGGATTCTGACAGCCCCTACCGCCATCCTGTTCATGGCGGGAAACCCGCCATGAACAGGATGGCGGTAGGGGGTGCCGCGGGGCCCCCGTAAGAGGGCCCCGCAAAGTATTTCAGTGTCTGCCATGCAGACACTGAAATACGCGACGGGTGCAAACTGCACCCGTCGCACCCCTGCAACTATGCCGGCTCAATTCTGAGCCGGCGTCCTCGTTGCAGGGGCATTTCCTCTGGGCCGGCGGGCGCTCTTTTGGAGAGCGCCCGCCGGCCCAGAGGAAATGTTAGAATGGCCGCCGCGGTCTTGTGACCGCGGTGCGGTCATTTGGCGGCGGAACCTTGGCGGACGGCCTCTGCCGTCCGCCAAGGTTAAAATCAGGGCCTTAGTTGTTTTTCTGAAGATTTTCTTCAGCGGAATGAACCTGCCAGTCCATTCCGACCTCCTGGAACTCTTCTTCGGATACGCGTCGCGGGAGCCCTCGGTGGAGATTTTTACCTTCAGACTTAGTCATTTTTTCGAGGTGAAAATCCTTTAACCGGGGCAAACCTGGATATTGATCCGACGTCCTTGGAGCCCTCCTCAGTTACGCTGGCTGGAAGGTCCCGGTCAACTTCATCCGTTCGGACTTAGGGGGTTATTCTAACTTTGGAGGACTGTTAATCCGTCCCAAAAGTGATGGTAAAGTGACGGATATACCACCAGCCGTATTACGAGTTCGATAGGATATAATGGACTCGTAATACGGCTGGTGGTAAATCCGTCACTTTTCCGTCACTTTTGGGACGGATTAACACCTCCTCCAAAGTTAGAATAACCCCCTTAGTCTCTTTTTTGGAGATTTTCTTCACAGGGACAAACCTGCAAGTCAGGCCAGGTCACGGTTGAGGCAAGCTGGCTATAGTTGCCACAGCGGGTCGGTCCCTCTATGGAGCTTTTTTCCAAAAGTTCTCCAAAGGTCTCCAAACTTCTGGATTTTCTCCCAGATGTTCCTTTAAGGTTCTATTGGGGTCCACAGCTCACCCCAAGGTCCCAGAAGCTCTGAGATGCTCCTTGGGGATGTGGACTACAACTCCCAGAATGAACCTGGCGCAAACACCTTTTTGGCCACTGGACAGTGGTCAGCTGGTTGGTTTCTTCAGGAGTTGGTGCAGGGGACTCTGGTTATCAATTTTTCACCTGTAGCAAACAGGGAGTCCCTCCTTGAACCAGTTGAAGCCAGACAAAGTCCTTCTTGTGGTGAAGCCCAAGTGTGCAGCTGGTGCAGTCCTTCAGATGCAGGGTCCAGGTGCAGGCCAGGGGTCCACCAGGGCAGTCCTTCTTCTTCTGTAGTTCTTCCTTATAGGGATCTGGTAGGGAACTGAGGTGTGGGTGCAGGTCTGCCAGTTTTATCCCTGCTCCTGGGTGAAAAACAGGGGGGTCCTGGTTCTCCAATCAGGTGCAGGGTCCTCCCCCCTGTGATGACCACTTCCAGGGAAGTGTGGCAAAAATCAATCCCAGGGAGCAACATTCATCAAAAATCCATCATGGCTGAAAGTGATTTTTGGAGGTTACATCTGGCTGAGCCCACCCACTGGTGTGGCTAAAAATCCTAAACACACCCCTCTCCTGCCCTCTCCTAATCTAATCAAGGGGGCACGTAATTGTCTGGGTTTGCAGGATGTGAGGGTGTTGCTGGGTTGCTCCAAATGTCCTTCTCTGCATTTGAACACCAGTTTGGCAGCCCTCCCCCTTCCTGCCTCACCATCTGCTGAGGGGAGAACTCCTCCCACAGGCACATCTCTTTGTGTGGAGCCAGGCCACTTCACACCTCATCAAGCAGCCTGGCCAGGCTGCCAGAGGCTGGCCAATCAGATCACAGCAGCGAAAACACTGCAGGGCTAAAGTTGACAACTTTTCAGGTAAAGTTTAAAACTCTTTACCTGAACAAGTTATATTAAATCCAACAGGAATACCTATATCAAGAAAGAAAAATAAGACAATTTATAAAGAGTGTTCAGTGAAAACACTTTTCTTAATTGCATAGTGGGCTGCTACCCTAAGCTCACTGGAATTTTTTAAGTGATGATTATGAAAGTCAGTGGCAGGGATGGACATGATTACAACACATGCCTCAGATAACCACAGACTGACTGAAAGGAGGCAGCATTATATTTAAAAAGAGTGTTTTTTTTTTTCTGGTGAAGGATTTCCTAAAAAATTTAAACACACAGACACTTTGGCCCTCATCATGACACTGGTGGTAAGTGATAAAGTGGCAGAAATACCGCCAACAGGCTGGAGGTAATTACCGCCAAATTATGACCATGGCGGTGAGAGCTCCCATAGACTGCCAATGTACCACACCATCCGCCAAGGCGTTAACACCACGCACCACGGCGGTTGCCCATCAACTGCCAGATGGAAGACAAAGTACCGCCCACCATATCATGACACAGGAAACCACCAGGATTTCCGGGGCAGTGCCAACGCCATCAAAAGCCTGGTGGAAACAGAACACAGAAAACGAAAGACTCACCGAGAACTACACAGAGGACTCTGCCGCTGCCATGGAAACTGAACTTCAAGTCTTCCCAATGCTCTTCTATGCCATGCACACCTGGTACACCAACACTGATGAAGACGACGACGGTGAGTACAGCCGCCTAGCACACAAGGGAGGGAGAGAGGAAAACGAGAGTGACACACTCACACACAACACACACCAGATACACACACACCATACACACAACCAGCTGCAGACATAAACCAATCGCACACGACACATGGCAAAATAAGGACCAGATTTCAGAAGTACTGAAAATTTATTAGCAAGGAAAAAGCCACCACATGAACCAGATAAGTACAATTGTTCACAAAGGGCCAATGCCCAATCCAAAGTGCAAAGGGCCCACATGGCCACAGGGGCACAGGGCACAGTCCAAGGTCCAACTTGTCTCCTGACAGCAACTGCACAGAACTCTGCAGGGGCATCATTTTGCAAGTGGGCAGGCACCTCAGGGGAATAAGGGGTGGGGGGCACCTCAGCCGAAATTTGGAACTTTCCCACTGGTTCTGGAGGGGGACCATGCCCATTTCTCTGTGCTGGGGAGTGCAAGGCCACAGTCTCTCAGATGGGTGACTTGCCCACTGGTTCTGGAGGGGGCTCCATGCCGATTTGTCTGTGCTGGGGAGAGCAAAGCCACCGTCTGTCAGGTGGGTGACTTGCCCAGTGGTTCTGGAGCAGGCTCCTTGTACAGCAGTCCCAGGAGGGTAGCCTACATGTCCTCTGCTGGAGGTGAGGGTTTCACTGTCTCATCTGAAGGTGAGGGATGCACAATGTCAGCAAGTGAAGGTGCCTCCTGGGCAGCCTCTGCTGGAGGTGAGGGCTGCACTGTCTCAGCGAGTGAGTGTGCAGTGTCTGCAGGAGGAGTGGGCTGCACTGCCTCAGCTGGAGGTGAGAGGTCCGTGACCACTGGTGGTGGTGGTGCCATCCTGCCAGCCTCTGTTGGGGGTGAGGGCTGCACTGTGTCAGCAGGTGAAGGTGCCTCCTGGGCAGCCTCTGCTGGAGGTGAGGGCTGCACTGTCTCAGCGGGTGAAAGTGCAGCATCTGCAGGTGAAGTGGGCAGCACTGCCTCAGCTGGAGGTGAGGGCTTTGTGACCACTGGTGGTGGTGGTATCATCCTGGGAGCCTCTGCTGGAGTCAAGGACTTCTTCCCCTTCATGGCAGACATCAGACGTTAAGGGCTTCTTCCCCTTCATGGCAGGAGTCAAGATCTTCTTCCCCTTCATGACAGGAGTCGAGGGCTTCTTCCCCCTCATGGCATTGGGTATGGGATCCTTACCCTTCCTGGCTGGTGTTGAGGGAACCATCACTATTTTGCCTCCACGCCTAGGAGGTACCGCCACTGTCCGCGTGGACTGTTTGGCTGAGGTGCTGGTCTGGGTCATTGGGACCCTGTTCTTACGGGCAGGGGATGGGGAGGGAAGAGGTCAAGTTGGGCAAGGAAAAGCTTTTTAGGGATGGTGGAGCTGGTAGAGAAAGGAGGGATGAAAGTGAAGGTTGAAGGAGTGATAGCTGGAGGAGTACGTCTGCTGGACTTGGGTGCAGGTGCATGTGGAGTGTGCTGAAATGAGATGGATGGGTGTTGGGTGTCTGAGTGCTTGCATTTGTGTGCTTTAGGAGGAGGGGGACATAGTTGGAGAGGAGACAGTAGACATGTGCATGGGTGTTGTGGAGGTGTCTGCTAGTGAGGTGTGTGTGATGCTTTGTGTGGTGATGCTGGTGGTGGATGTTGAAGCAGTGCATGCAGGTGTGAGTTTGGACGTGACTGTGAGGGAGGTAGAGAAGGAGGAGGGGAAGACAGTGGAGGCAGTGGATGTGGTTCTGTCTGCAACTGTCTGGTGTTTGAGTGAGTGCTTGTGTGTTGAAGTGTGGTGCCTGTGTTTGACTGTGCTACTCTTGTGTGTTGTCTTGTGCATGCTCATATGTATGTGTGCAAGAGATGGGTTGGGGTTGAGGAGACTGGGACTGGGAAGTGGTAGTTGAAGGGGGCACGATAGGGACAGGGACAATGGATGACATGAGAGAGGAGGCCAGAGCCTGAATCGATCTTTGTTGGGCCGCCAATCCACTGTGGATGCACTCCAGGAATGCATTGCATTGCTGCATCTGGGATGCCAGCCCCTGGATGGCATTCACAATGGTTGACTGCCCTACAGAGATGGATCTCAGGAGGTCAATAGCCTCCTCACTCAGGGCAGCAGGGCTCACTAGGCAGGTCCTGAGGTGCCT